>NC_140935.1:97870615-97940900 GCF_014529385.1 Adiantum capillus-veneris
AAAATATATCAACAAATTTGAGGTATATAGGCTTCAAAATGACAAAAGTAATGGTGTGTTTTGACTCCTTGTCGATAAGATCTACCTTCAAAAACCTACAGTAACTGGTCTCACAAATTTTATATGTGGCATACTTGGCCAAAAGCTTCCCCTCAAATGAAAATCAAAATTTTAAGTTCTAAAAATTGGAAGGGCTTCGAGGGCTTTGGGAGCAAGAGAAAGATGAACTAAAAGTATCTACAATAGGCTTATTTTTAGCCTTAGCACAAGACTACTCACTGGTAGATTGAGAAACAAAAACTTCCTTCTCTTTGCATCAGGTTTTCCTAAACAATGGAATAATAAATAACAACGTTTAGGTATTAATTAACAACTTTTCCTTGCAAGCACAAGGATTGAACACTACTAGATTTGGAACTCAATTGTGGATAATAGCAAAGACCAAAGATTTTTATAATGTACTCTAGATACTTAATAGTGAAAATTACATTATATGTAAAAAGATTTGGGGTCTTGCAAAAAACTCAAAATGGTAGTCTAGAGGGTATGTCAAAACTTGGATGCCAAAATTTATATATAAGTTTTGAGTTTTCTCTTGGTAAATTATCTTGGCGGACTACCTAATGCAGATTTGGCTAGGCAAAAGCGTAGGGGAAATTGGAGAGGTGCTAGATGTTGCAGAGTTGAGACAGTCAAACACACTGTTTGGAACTGCTCAGTAGTTAATGAATGGTGGAGATGGGCTTAGAGATAGTGGAGATGGGCTTAGCAATGGTGGATGCAGTAATGGGGAATTCACATTTCCAAGGTCATAGTGACATTTGGGTTTTTGGATGATGAAGATGTTTCTTTGCATATTTTTCTTTTTTTCTTTAGACTGTTGTTTCAATGGCTCATTTGGACTACCAAAAATACAATGATGTATGATCACATTGATATGTATGCTTCTTTCTTTCTTGATCAATTGTTTGCTAAATGATAGGATGCTAGAAGATATCTTAGTCATCACTGTCCAAGAGCTCTAGTCTAGAGCTTTGTATGTACGATCTAAAATGTAAATAGAGCACTAATTTGAGTGTGTGTGTGTGTGTGTGTGTGTGTGTGTGTGTGTGTGTGAGAGAGAGAGAGAGAGAGAGAGAGAGAGAGAGAGAGAGAGAGAGAGAGAGAGAGAGAGAGGGGTGCTACAAAGCCAGTGCAGATACAAGATTGATGACCAATTGAACGAAAATTATCCAAACTTGATGAAACTTGGCTAAGGAGCTTAAGTTAAGCTGCTTAACAGAGAAGAATATAATTTTGTAAGCTTTTGGTTTAGAGCTTTTGGCACAAATTTAGATCTTTTGGCTGCAAGTGGAATACAAGTTCATCTTAACACTAGGTTTGTGTTTCGGCCATTCAAATTATAGTGTGCATGTCAAATACTAACACTAGTGTGCGTGCGCGACACACACACACCACACACACACACACACACACACACACACACACACACACACACACACACACACACACACACACACACACACACACACACACACACACACACACACCACACACACACACACACACAACACACACAAAGATCTACCTCATGAGTCTTGAACTCTTGATGTGTTCCTCAAGAAACAAATTGTATGCGTGTTGTATGCTCTAAAGTAAGATACCAAGTCACCAAAACCTATGTTCTAGAATCGATATGCCTCCTCCGACACTAGACATGGTAAGAGATTTATCACAACTACTCTCCAAGCTGATCAATATTGTCACATCCCACTCAGCATGACCTAAGACTAACAGTTTCTCCACTCTAAATTTTAGGACAAGCATTCACATATGCCTCATCAATAATTTGTTTCACTATGGCATGCACTCCTTGTTTTGTTCTAGTCCTCTTCTATAAAAAAATGTGATGCATTACTGCTAGTAAAATGAGGTTCTTGGTAGGAGCAGCTGAGGTTGACTAGAGTGAGATGTGGTAGACTTCGAAAATGGTTACTGTGCATATGTTTTGTTTAGGTTTAGAAAATAGTTCAAATCTTTTACAAAGAGAGTTTGGAAACACCTTACATAATTTCTTTCCCTGAGTTTGCAAAAAAAAAAGGCTAATTTTGTATATTTCTACATTAGCTTTCTCAAAATCCAAACACGATTTTCCTTTTCCTCTTGCTCTCAAGTGGAAATTTTCAGTTTCAAAGCGCCCTAATTGTAACTTGAGACACGTTTTTTCAAACACTACTTGCAAACAAAAATAATCAAAATTATATAAAACAACCCAACTATAGCATAATCACGTACAGGTTCCACTACAAGCTAGTTTATAATTACTCAACAAAATCTATTCAAATCCTCTTTGGTTCTGCTCACAAGGTCCTTTGTGGAGCATCACAAGAAAAACTCTGAAGCTCATGCTTGAACCTTGGTTATCCACTAGAGCTTGGGAGGCCTAACCACACCATCACAATTCCACACTGAAACCTCTGCATATAATTCGGTTACATATAAAAAAGCTTTGCATGTGCAACCGCATAGCTGCTGCTCCGCTTGTGCCACTATGCTCCCTCCTCCTCCCCTATCTCCTGCTACCATCTCTTGCCTATAATATACCCTCATGCCATCACCCTGTGACACCATGAGTCACCCTTGTATGCATCTTAAGAGATTCTCTCTTATATTCAAATTTTATTCAATAGATACTCTCTATTACAACCTATCAATTTGAAACCTTACTTTTGAATTTTAAATTCAAAGGTGATAATACATACAAAATTTAGTGTAAAAACCTTCAAATATATCCATGTACATCTAAAAAATTTCACATGGAGGTTTTTATCACATCTTGGTAATGTTCATATAAAATTTGACATAGTGTGTAAACCCATCTTCCATACATAATGGAAGAAGAAACATTAATAGAAGACAATGTATGCAATGTTTGTTAAATAATGAGTTATGCTGTGCTTTCAAACGTAGTGAAATTTGACATACATATAGCACTATAACACAAAATAAATTATGAGAAACTTTCAAGTATAGGTATTAAGATGAATTGCTCGTTTATATTCAAGTTCTACATAATTCCATTCCTTCCACTTGTACATATATGTGGTTTTTTCTTGAGGCAAATGATTGCTTTATGCTTCTTGTCTCAATTCAGATTTCTTGAAATTTGAGCTTGACAATATCTGTAGTTCATCTCCTATTAACATTGATTGAAATCAGTGTGTAGTTCATGATTGATTGAAATGCTTTTTATATACACACATTACCTACAAATGTTGCACCGCCCGCATGCGGGCAACAATCTTTTGATGCACATGCTTGCATGGTCGTTTCCTAAGATGCTCAACAATCAACGGTCCATTTGCCAAGTACTGTGTTAGGCCCCATAATTATAAAAGTTTTCTCATAAGCGGCTCTTTGATCTCTCATGAGTCATCACTTAAAACGTATTTGTTTGCTTTGTTTTGAGGATGTGTTTGTGGCCCTAGCCCCTTTCAATGGCTCTAATGTGGAAATTTGTAGCTTTTTTGGTGTTTCTTTTCATCTAAACTTGACCCACGTCTACTTTAGTAGCATTTGTAGCAAGGTTCAGTAGAGACAATGTATATCACCATGATCCCTTTTTTGGCAAGTTTCTCCTAGTAGCCCAATTATCTTTCCTGAACTTGTAATGAAATCACACTTCATAGAGATGTATTTGACTATCCAGGATGCCCAAGTACTTGTAAGGCAATCTACAATATTTCCTTGGGTACACACATAAAAAGAATGCACATACCAAATGAGGGTGCATCATGCCGTATATATGCACATATGAATTTAGTTTATAAAGGACGTTGGTTATTTATGCCTATGTGAGTGTGCATACATAATTGTTGAGGCAAATACACTTTTGATCAAAGAGAAATATCTATTTAATCCAAGATTTTCCTTTACATGGTCAAATTGGATCGGGTAATCTTGTGGCGGTCTGGAATCTGGGTCCTGGCCTTTTGTTTTGAAGATATTTGGTTCAAATATTTTAGCATTGGGATGTCTACCTCGGATTATAAATGAACATGATATGAGACCCTATCGTCAATCTGGAGGGTTGGCCTGCTAGCGTAAGTTTAAAGGATCTCGTCAATCTGGAGGGTAAAAAAAAACACCAACCTGCCAAACGATTACAAAACCGAATTATCTGGAAAACACAAAGGCATACATAACCCATTTCATCCACGCCCCAAATAAAAACCAAACTCTGCTCTAAGAAGATCAATGGAAGAACATCTATACTGCAAGGTTCAAATGCAAGTATAGAAACTGCATATCAAGAAAAAAAACCACCCCACATTCCTGGCATTTTCATTAAAACAAGTATTTGAAGAACTTCCAAATCAACCTCAAAAAAAACAATAACATTTAAAATGCTCGATGAACCACTACAGAAGCACCCCCACATCCTGACAGTTTGATTGAAACAAGCATTGAAAGAACTTCGAGTAAAACACACAAAACATAAAGCAATAAAAAAGAAAAACATGCTAGAAGTTCAAACCTTGTAATCAGGATTATCTATTGTTCTAAGAAGCTGCATTCCATAGGCCTACAAAATCCAGAAAGGAGCTTAGCTTTAACCGTTATTACTAGCACAGCCTTTACTCTTAGCATAAACTATAAACTCTAAACCTTTTAAAATATAAACTATAAACCTTTTCATAAAACTTGATAGAACGATCAAGGTCCCCAACTCTTAGCATGACTTGACAAAGAGGCTCTGGGGTGGGGCCTCTCTATATCAGCTCAAATTTGTAGCCATCTGGATCTTCAACAAATGCAATTACAGTACTTCCTCCTTTGACCAGACCTGCTTCTCGAGAAACCTTACCACCCTTGGACTTCACAAGCTCTACAGCTTTGTAAACCTAAATAGCTCCATCAACATAAGAGTATCAGATGCAAAGGCATTCTTCAGGTAACTAACTGGGGCATCTTTTCAATCATATTATCTTAACTAACAAAGCTTGATAAGTCAACCCACATCTTCAACTGCAATACCAAAACGGCCGAAACCTGCTCCTATATCGTATTTATCAACGCCGTAGTCTGCAGAGGAACCATGGCATGAAACTGCACAAGACCGTGCCAAAAAGCTCTCTGGAATGCTCCACACAATCGTACATGAGCATTACATGCGCCGCATCATGTGTGCTAGAAATATTGTGCAATCTGTGAACAAAACCACTGGGAAACTGGCACACACCACCTCATACCTTAAAATCATAATCTTCATATAGGTGTTGTTGCAAAATTATTAGTATAAATATATACCACAATTTCTTTCTTTTCTCTCTACTCACTAGGTTTACATTTTCAAAAATTTGTCATGATACTATTTTTGTGTGGTCATAACAAGAATCAACATACTTAATATAGTCATTGTGTGCTAATTACTAATATAAGTTTTTGTGTCACATTTAGTAAAATATTTTTTTTTTCATTTGACCCGGTTTTATTCAAGCACCAATTGTTATCATTTCTAGTTATTGATTACATTAAATTTGATTAAAATTCTTCCCTTTGTTTTGTTGATGCAATAAATTTGACTTGAATGGCATTAACCAGATGATTTTATAGTTGGCCTTCATTTTTTATGATTTGTTTATCTTTTAATGATTCACGAAGGGATATGCAAAGCATAATACGGCCTACCCAATTTTATCTTGACTTATTGCATGCATACCATCAAGGCTAAGCACACTTGGAGATAACCAATCAGATATTCTCACAAATCTACACCCAAGCAACTTTGCAACAAGCAACAATGTCATCCGACACTTTCAAAACACAGAGCTCTTTTACTTGTTTACATTGTGTTGTAAGCTACAAATCAATTGTTTTTAGGTCATGGCATTGTACTTACATTGATTGGAATTTTGAGTGAGATAACTTGTCATACAACCACTTACATCAACTCATTCGTCAACATATGGTACATAATTTAGCACTCCAACCTACTCCAATTTGGTATTAGGTAAATATTTTGTAAATATTATGCCTTGTCTAGTTCATTGGTCACATGCATACTAATTCACCAAATTAGGTAGTGCATAAATGCTCATCTTGGTGTATATTTGTCGATCCGGGCAACACCAATTATACGTACAAATATCCGGGTTTAGGAAATACAAGTGCAGATTTGCCGATCTAGGCATCACACCACCAAAGTGCATATTCACTATTTTAAACAATAATTGGTGCATATTTGCCAATCTAGGTAGGACAAAACTTAACGCAAATCCATCGGTTTAGGCAGCATTGGTACAAATTCGTTGATTTAGGAAACATGTCTCATTGGTGTAGATTTGTCAGTTGAGCAAACACCAATCACAAAATCCAGTGTTGCATTGGCTGGCCACCACTGTAACTGGTATGATTTTGTTAACCTAGGTATGTAATGACAATGATTTGGATTTAGAATTATATTGAACTTTGAATTGGATTTGGTATATGATGATTTCCTATCACGACAATGCTTATGAAATTGGATTGGAGTTTATAAAGATGGATTATTGAAGGATGAGTGTGACCAATGATATCCTAATTCATCAGGATATGAAATATACTACTTATTCTAGTGGTATGGGACACTAGAATATGTAGTATGTGGATGATGGCAGGCATAAGCAATGTTGTTTAATTTTTTGGATTTTTCTTCTAATATGTCATACTTCTAAAATAGAATACTAATCATTGCTTTTGACAACTATGGTTTGCAGATTCTTACATTCCCAATAGAGGACAATTGCTTTCTAATGGAGAGGTATGTAATGAAAATAAATGTATGTATTTATTATAGGTGATAGGTGGAAAAAGCTAAAGAATATGCGAAAGGACATCACATTTATGTATACTGTATCATTCAAGGGCTCTTTATGAGCTATGAACATTATTGTGTCCGACCGGACAATTTGTACTCACTTTGAGCATTGAAGCAATTTATAAATAAATACGTGTAAGATGAAAACGCTCACTCTTGCACGGGGGGAATTTGTAACCAGTGCCTATGTCTATTCTTCTCTCCTCTCTGATCTTCTCTCTCACCGTGCCGTTGTAGCACTTCACTCTAGGAGGTGCATCCGCACGTGCTCTCTTGCTCTCTCTCATGCTCTCTGTCTCTATCTTATCACGTATATCCTGGATTATGTGCCAAGATGTTTAACAGGTATGCAGATCTCTTATTTTATGCCATCTAGTATGTTGTTTCCAATATTTTGCAGGGTCTTCTATGCTCCCAACTGTAGTAGCACCCTCTTGATATTGGACCATCTCATCATTTATCTCTGCTTAGGTGGCTAGATGGCTTTCCCATAGCATTACACAAGTTGGGCTTACCAATAGCAAACGGTCCCTTAAGCAAAACTTTGGGTTTTACTAAGATTTTGTATTTTGTGGTTCATGTGCTCATTTCATGGTGCACTCCTAGGCTAACATAATTCATCCACCTGATACATCATGGTGGTTCTGTTTGGATTTAACATTTCATGGCTCTCAATCGGATACGTTGTGGGCTATTCTCAGTGGACTGAACAACCATGGTTCAATGTTCGATGATACATCATAGCGGTTTTCTACTGGATTCATCGCTATGGTTCACGAGTGATACTTTAGTAGGTTCACTAGTAGTCCTAGTAGGTAGTACAGACTTTTATTCATTTGTTCATTCATCTCTGAAAAGGGCATCATGTGTGTCCTCTTCAAAGTTGCCTTCATGTTGTTGTTGTCATCATTCATTGACGTCGTTGTTCTTTTCTTCATCTTCATGTCATTGGTGGTGTGGTTTTGAGAGATTTTGAAAATGGCTAAAAGGATGGTGATGGAGCCATGGTACAATGTTCAAACCTGCAACAAACCATGCAAAAAACATGCTTTCATCAATGACAAGTGTGATTCATGCTAAATATCATGTTTTGTACTTGATGAAACCAAATGTGAGAATTACTTTGGTGTTAAGAACTGATGTTATATGTACACTAAAGTACTACATTTTTGACTTGGAAATGGAAACAAATAAATCCATCTTCATGCTCTCTCTCTCTCTCTCTCTCTCTCTCTCTTCTTGTTTTGTGTGGATTCTACTCAGCTTTTATGTTTGCTTGGTGCTTGGTAAGAATAAAAAAAAATATTCTTAGATGATAAATTAAATAAACTAAATAAATAGATAATAAATAACACTGAATAAGAGAATAAACTGAATAATTAGGCATTTATTTAGAGATTGAAACTAGACTACATAAAAGAATAAAATAGATATAATTAGATAATAAACCACACAAGTAGATTATAGATAAGACAATAAATTATCTAATTAAGTAACTAGATAAACAAGTAATAAATTAGAAATTTTAATGATTAAAATCTTAAATTATATTGATTAAAAGAATAAATTTAATACTTAGATAATTCTAATGAGATAGTTAGACTATAAATCAAACATATCAAATTGAAAAAAGGGAGTTCCCTCATCTTTTGAAAACGGCCTTCATGTTATCATAAATGTAATACATATTATAAAAAGGATGGCAACTATGCTACTTAAGATTATTCATGCGAGCATGTTTCATAAATCCAAGTGACTTCTCGCTTCTCAAGCCGCCGATCTTTTCTTTGAAAACTTTGCTATGAGCTAGAAAGTGTTATTCATAGATGGGGATTTTATATTTGTGAGCTTTCATTTTCAAGATTTTGCAATTGAAAATTTATCTTTGAGCTTTTAATGCTTGTGTTACACTAACGATATGTTAAAATATCATTATGCATGAGAAAAGTCTACACTGGATTGTGAATTTTGAGAGACGAAAGTGCAAAACAGACTCGGTGGCCTCTACACCAAGACTATGCATGATGCCCTCATCATGGGAGGTACAAAATAGGGGCACCACCTAGCTTGGAATGTGGCTAGGACACATGGTAAGGGGTTGGCATATGACACAAGGAGAATGTGAGAGAAGGAGAGAGGACACCATACAAACATCTACGAGAGGAATTGCACATTATCAACATCTCACAAACTCATGTGTGCATGGTAAATCTAACCTCTTGGCCATTGAGAAAACAAAACGAAGGACCATAGCCAATAACTATGTCCTAGTAGAGCTATGTGTGCGTAGAGGTGCATACATAAGGATGTACATATGAGAGCGTGAGTGCTAGAATGTGAGAGAAGGAGAGAGGACACCATACAAACATTTACGAGAGGAATTGCACATTATCAACATCTCACAAACTCATGTGTGCATGGTAACTCTAACCTCTTGGCCATTAAGAAAACAAAACGAAGGACCATAGCCAATAACTATGTCCTAGTAGAGCTATGTGTGCGTAGAGGTGCATACATAAGGATGTACATATGAGAACATGAGTGCTAGAGATTGATTGTACCCCCAATGAGAGAGCTTTGTGTGCCCTGCTTATTGACCAATTTCCTCCTAATGGCCTTTATCATGGCGAGCTTTGTCTCCATGCCACCATTCGTAGGTTGAGTCCAAGAGCTTGCATATAATATTTGAGAGAATTTTGATAATATAAGAGAAAATCAAACAATAATGGAGAGAAACCTATAAGAAATTATGTGTGTGGAGCTGGATAACCATGCCTTCTTCCCTTGTAAACAGATAGGATCCACCATTTTGGCCATATTTCCCAAATCGTAGCTCCAAAAGTTATAAAAAATAGGGCTAGAAAGATCACTCAATGCCTACAACTTTGTTGCTGAAAACAATTTCCAAATTGAAATTGAAAAAAGAGATAAAAATCCCACAAAAATATGTATCCGTCTTTTTCCTTCTAAAAGTCTTCCAGGTGGTCCCCTCTTGACTCTATGTGCAAGCCTTGTCTCCACAAGTGAATTATGCTTGCATTTGATAATATTTTGTTGACTTCAACTTCATAATACATAAGATTCTCTTCCCTTTCACTATTGACTCTTATTCTTCACCTACAGTGACCGTCAGGTAGAATCAGCATCCAATTAATATTTTTTTCGTTTGCATAGGGTTTGTTCTTACCTCTCCTTATTTTTGAGATAGCTATATACAAAATATATACATAGATTTTTTTGTGATTTTCATGCATGAGGTCCTTCCTCCTCCACAAAGCCTTGAAGCCTTGCCATCAAGTGCATACCAAGAGAGAGAGATGGTCCAAAATTTGAAAAGAGGCCCTCATTAGCCCTCCCCCTGAAGCTAGGGACATTTATGTCGCTAGCACTCTACTTGATTCTTCTACAATTGAGGTGGATCAGGGATTTCCATCATAGGTTCTTGATCAAACCTCAAAATGTATTGCTCCAGACTCCATCCATTGACATGTGTTTTGTGGAGCCTACCA
Organism: Adiantum capillus-veneris; assembly: GCF_014529385.1. Taxonomy (NCBI): domain Eukaryota; kingdom Viridiplantae; phylum Streptophyta; class Polypodiopsida; order Polypodiales; family Pteridaceae; genus Adiantum; species Adiantum capillus-veneris. The sequence goes on from NC_140935.1 coordinate 97,880,984, forward strand.
TATGCATCCATCAATTGATAATTGCCAATTTTGTAGTGCTTTCTAATGACGAATGGCCCCTCCCATCTGGGTGAAAACTTTTTATCTTTCCTAGTGTCAAACCCGTTATCATATCTTAGGACCAACATACCTTCCTTGAGACCTTTTGCCCTATGTCCCTTGTTGAAGGTAAGTCAACGTTTCTCTATTTGTGTTGCATAGTAGATGATAGCATCTTCTATATCTAGTTGAAGCCTCTCTAAATCAAGAATGTGGTTGTGAAGATGAGCATTAGGGCGTTCCATCTGCCTAGCTAGCACCCTAATAACCTTGTCCCAATCCCTTTTATGATTGTTTACATGTTTAGTGAGGATCTTGTAGATCATACCATTTACCTTTTCTACCAAACCATTGCATTGTGTGTAGTAGGGAGTTGAGTGTTGTCGTGAGATACCCAGCTTCTCCATTAGCTCTCCTACCAGGTCTCCTCTAAAACCTGGCCCCTTGTCAAAAATTATTTCAAGAGGAGTGCCAAAATGGCAACAAATGTTTTCAAATACAAACTTAGCCACTTCCTTAGCTGTAATCCGGGTGGTAGCAACTTCTTTAGCCCACCTGGTCATGTTGTAAACACCCATTATGATATACAATTTACTTGATTGGCTCCTTGGAAAAGGCCCAATGGCATCAATTCCCCATTTCTCAAAGGGTCCATAAGAGATTATAGGATTTTGTGGCTAATATGTGAACCTCCTATCACCAACCTTTTGACACTCTTTGCATGTTTTGCACTAGTGATGCAAATCGCTCTATAAACTAGGCCACACAAACCCAGCTCGTAGAACCTTCCTATTCGTGATGTCAAGTGCAAATTTCCTTCCACAAACACCATCATGGCAACTTGAAATTATTTATGTGATCTCTCTAGAGAGAAGTACACGCCTAAGAATTTGATCCTTATCCTTGCAGTAGAGCTCGTCCTTGATAAGGCGATATTTTTTTGCCTTGTGCACAAGCCGTTTCTTTTGGCCCTTAGTAAGATCTCTAGGACAAATGTGTCCAAGAAACTCATGATGTTAGGCATATAATTTCTACCTTGGAAGAGAGGCAGCTTCAACTTGATAGCACCCACCACTTGAGCATCTTGTAGCTTCTCTCTAGCTAGAGCATCTGCTTCTTGATTTTTTGCTCGAGGGACATGATGTAATTGTACAACTTGAAACTTCCCTAAACGTTTCCTAACTTGGTGCAAATGGACCAGCAAGCTATGATTTTTACAAGCCCAAGTTCCTTGTATCTGTTTTATTAAAAGCATGACATCACCAAATATGTTTAACCGTTGAATACCTTGTGTCACAGCACTCTAACGCAAGAGTTAAGGCTACATATTCTGCCTCATTGTTGGAGTGGGAATCCAAGAGATGCCCAATGGAGAATACCTCTTCCCTTTGTTCATTGAAGATGATAATTCCCGCTATAGCTTTTTCCATTCTCCCTCTTATAGGCTCTATCAAAGAAAAGAGAGTGAGTCCTCTCCAACTTAGGGACTTCCAACACAGGTGTGACTTCTTTGTTACTTGTCTTGATCTTCAACTTCTTTTCATAGTGGCGATGAGTGAGAATGCCTCCTAGACTGGCTCTTGTGGAGCTCTCTACTTGCATTGTATAGTCAAACTCTTGCAACCTTGTGATCCATTTGGAAATCCTAGAAGAAACATCCATGTGCTGCATTACATAAGGAAATTCTTCTTCCGTTGTTAAGATTATGAATGGTCTAGACAATAAATAAGAGAAATATTTGGTAGTAGCAAACATTAATGCAAGCATCATGTGTCCCACTATCATGTATCCCTTTTTTGATGGAGTCATCATGCGACTAGAGAAGTAGATCGGACGCATGAAAGAATCTTGAGGATCCTTTTGCATCAATACCGCCCCAAGTGTGTCATTGCCCACACTAGGCTTTACATAAAATGGCTCGTCCCACTTTGGAGGTGCAATGGTGGGAAGTGAGGTTAGAATTTCTTTTACCTCATTGAATTGTTGTTCATTTTCTTCACTCCAAGTAAAGATCTCTTGATGGGTAACTTGTTGTAAAGGGAGAACCACTTGAGAGAGCAGGTGAATGAACCTACTCAAATACCTCACCTTTTGAAGAAAAGAGACCATGTTTTTTGTTGTGGTGGGAGAGGACAAAGCCACCAAGGCTTGAACGTTGCTTGGGTTAGCTTCAATGCCCTTGGTAGAGATCACATGGCCAAGAAGAGTAACCTTGCTTTCACCAATGTGGCATTCCTCCACGTTGAGTTGGCCACCCAAAGATTGCAGCTTAAATAGACCTTCATAAACTTTCTCCAAATGAAGAGAGCAATAAAAACACGAATTGATTTTCCAAAGAATGGCTGAAAAACAAATGTCACATAGTGCTGAAAAGTGGTTGGACCATTGGTGAGACCAAAAGGCATAACTCTGTAAGCAAAACATCCCCATGGTGTGATGAAGGTTGTCTTCTTTTGATCTTCTTCAGTGATGCTAATTTGGAAGTAGCTTGAGTAGCCATCACAAATTGTGTAGCACTCATATCCTGCTACCTCATTGAGAATTTCATCTTGAAAAGGAAGAGAAAAAATGGTCCCTCTTTGTGGATGCATTAATGGGCTTCCACTTACCATTCTTATTTGGTGTGACTACCATTGGACAAACCCACTTTGAGTCTTCAATAAGTTAGATTAAACCTGCTTCTAGCAGTTTCCTTGCCTCTTTGAGAAAGGTGTCTTGTTGAATTACTCCTACCCGTATGAGTTTTTTCACTACAGGTTTACTTCCCTCCTTGAGCTTAATGTGATGTTGAGCTACTGTGATGCCAGTGATTTTATCACATTCATCAATGAACAATGTGGTAAACTTAGCATCAAAGTATAATCTTCACGTTCCTTCCCACAAAACTCACTAGAGAGCATTCAGTGTAGCTTACTTGCTTCTATCAAAGGTTGTATACCTGGTGTCTCCCCTTGGTTTGATGATGATGCATCAGGTTGATTCATCCTCTTAGGGTCCTTGAGAATGACCCCCATCACCTCGATACTACTGTCACTTTCTTCAGTGATTGTTGACTCCTCCTTTGAAGTGGTTGTCAAGAGTCACTACTAGAAAACTCATCCCCATAGGTTTCTAGATCCATGTTGCATTGACAACCAGTCTTCCTGTCATAAAGTATTGGCTTCCCTTTTACATACTTCATCTGGATTATTCCAATGTCCCAGTCCTGCTATAGTTCTCATATCCATAAGCCAAGGCCTCCCTAGAATGATAGGGTAGCCCTCCCCCTTGTGTGGCATAACAAAGATGTCCACATCCACCTCGATGTTGAACGCCTTTACCCTAACTGGATTTATAACACCAACACATTAAACTTTTACATTATTTGCCATTTTGGCTTGGCATGGTGCTGGCCTACTAACCTCTAAACCAAAATGGTGCATCATTTTTTCACTCATGACGCATATTTTTGCACCACCATTGATGTAGATATTGGAGATGTACTGCTCTTTGATGTGAGCTTCCATTACTGGTAGTTTGTTATCTAGATTCCTCCCAGAGATAGCCCCAACTATCTTTGGCTTTGGTCTTGTGCTAACCATCTTTGTCCATTGTCTCCTCACCCTAGGTGCTAAGTGGAGTAACTGGGGCCAGGTGATTTTTCGGCCCTGCACTAAAACATCTTGAACCAAATCATATGGTTTAGAACATTCACCCAAAGAGAAATCTACAATGCCAATTTTACGCCGTGACTTGGACGGCTTTTTGCTAGATTACCCTTTAGTTTTCATCTTTTTTTCCTTTTGGGAAGATTCATCATGCCTAGCGCACTTTAGCCCCATGGCATCTACCCCTTTAACCTTGGTCTTACCTTTCACCACTCCCTTGATATCCTCCTCCACTTTCTCCTTTCCCTTACCTTCAAGACTAATGACACTTACTGTGTGGTTGTCGATTGGTGGTGGGGGTAAGGGTGGAATGAGAGGTTGTGGTGGTGGTGGTGGATGTGGTTGAACGGGTGGTTGTAGGATTTGCAAAGGTGGTGCTTGTTGTGGTGCCCTCATTCGGTGGTGGTGGTCTTGCTCTCGGTGGTGAAACTTGGTATTGTCTTGCTCCTCATTTGAAATTCTACCTCCTTGGGTGTGGGCAGTAATACATGCTATGGACATCTTTCCCACAATTGTAGCATTGGTATTCTTGGTTTTGCCTTCGTTGTCCTCTCCATTTCTCTTTATTGCAGTTGTGTGCATGCCCTTGTTGCACCAAATGCACAGATAGATTCTCAAGCTGAGTAGTGATGCGACTCAATAGGTCTTGTTGCTCTTCTGATGCCTCTTGTGGTTGGGTTCTCTAAGCAGCTATTGCAGTTATTGGGGCTAGTCGGACTGAGCTTGATTCTTCTGACTCATTGACTCTTGCTTGCATGTGCAGCTTCTTGGTTTTAAGGAGGGCTACTTCCACTGCCAACTCATATGATGCAGGGAATCTCCCCTTCACCTTCTCTTTAAGCGGCAACCATAGGCCAACAATGAAACGGTCCTTCTTCAGGAAATTAGGCACTCCACCTTCCTCTAGTGAAGCAATCCATTGCTCCCACAAATTCACAAACTTGGATTCGTAAATGGCATACTCTATCAGACTTCCATGCTTTAACTCTGTCAATAATTACCATAACTTTTCTCAGGTTGTGCCTCCATCAAAACTCTTCATGAATGCAACACGTAGTAAGTCACATGCATCCTTGGTAGCTTGGGACAAAGAATTGTACCAAGACTTGGCCTCTATTTTCATCACTAGAGCCGTGAGGCGTCGTCATCCTTGTTAAAAACCACACAAGTGATGTTAAATTTATCCAAAAAATCGATGGTGATGTCTTTTCCCTTCTTGCCACCCAACCTGGGAAAAGAGACACTTGCCATGGTAGTAAATCAATGAGCAAAAGATCACAAAATCCTTTTTTTTTTTGGGAATGACTTAGTGATTCATAAAGGTTTATACATGGGTGGAAAACTTGAGCAAGAGCTAAGAAGAGTGCAAGGTTAGAATAAAATAAAGATGCTTACATCAAAAGAGTGGTAGTAATCAAGAATGGGCAAGATGATAGGATGTGGGGATCTAAGGATTTCATCAAGCATCTCTGATCCAAATAGGAAAAAAATCTTTTGCTGGTAGAATATTTGCATGTCAATGTAAACGTTTACATGCATGTGTTGCAAGAAACAAAAAGGAAAGACTTCTGGCCTATTGTTATTATCCATGTTGGGTGTAGGGAAAGGCTTTGATCACTAGAGTTGCATACCTTAAGTGTTGACAAGTTGACACCTTCACCACAGGCCTCTACCTCTTGTTGAAGTCCACATAATCCTCCATATTGGATTCAAAATAGACTGGGTGAGAAGAGTCTACCTCAATCAGTTTTCCATTTTGCATGCGGCGACGACGCTTTGATGGTCATATTCATTTGAACTCTCTAGGCCTAGAGAGAGCGTAGGCCCACTTGCTTCCACCAAATGCTTTAGGCTGTTGCTTGGACTTTGTGGTTGATGTAGTTGACAACTCTTCTCTGACCGTTGGAGAGAAAACACTTGGTGCTACACAAAATCTGACTGATATGAGAGTGCTGATGTTGTTCTTAAAAGTAAAACTCGTCGTTCTTCACCTCCTCTGTCAGCATCATTGACAAAATGATTTGGTTGGTAGCAGTGATGACATTTTGTAGCCCTCCCTCTTAATGCTCTTGATTTGCAATTAGCACGAGCAATGCGAGATGGGGAGCTTACCTCTTGGATATCAATGACACTACAACCTGGAAATAGCTCTTCGATGAAGGCCTAGAGTGCTTCTACAATCTCCTCTTCTTCAGTCCTCCAATTTGAAAACTCTTGTAGCCACTCATCCATGATTGATGGCATGCATCACTACTCTTTGTTGACTAAAGGTCTTTGCAAAGACCTCTTCAGTGGGGGCACCAAACGGAAGCGCAAAATAGACTCGGTAGCCTCTACACCAAGACTATGCATGATGCCCTCATCATGGGAGGTACAAAATAGGGACACCACCTCGTTTGGAATGTGGCTAGGATGCATGGTAAGGGGTTGGCACATGACACAAGGAGAATGTGAGAGAAGGAGAGAGAGGGATAGGAAGATATCACTAGAGTTTCATCAATATAGGCTTCATAAACACCATACACAAGGAAGATAGGAGAGAAAGAGAGAGAGGGAGAGAAAGAGATCATTAGAGCTTCATTAATATAGGCTTCATAGACACCGTACAAACATTTACGAGAGGAATTGCACATAATCAATATCTCACAAACTCATGTGTGCATGGTAACTCTAACCTCTTGGCCATTAAGAAAACAAAACGCAGGACCATAGCCAACAACTATGTCATAGTAGAGCTATGTGTACGTAGAGGTGCAAACATAAGGATGTACATATGAGAGCGTGAGTGCTAGAGCTTGATTGTGTATCTATTTACAAAAGAGAAGGCCTCCTTTTATAGGCCAAGAGAGTGATTAGGGAAGAGATTATGAGCAAAAGGAGTTATTACAAAGTAGAAGCATTCCCTCAGTGAGAGAGCTTCGTGTGCCCTACTTATTGACCAATTTCCTCTTAATGGCCTTCATCATGGCGAGCTTTGTCTCCATGCCACCTTCCATAGCTTGAGTCCAAGAGCTTCCTTATAATATTTGAGAGAATATTGATAAAATAAAAAAAATTCAAGCAATAATGGAGATAAACCTATAAGAAATGATGTGTGTGGAGTATAACCATGACTTCTTCCCTTGTGAACAGATAGGCTCCACCATTTCTTCCAGGTGGTCCCCTCTTGACTCTATGTGCAAGCGTTGTGTCCACAAGTGAATTATGCTTGCATTTGATAATAGTTTGTTGACTGCAACTTCATAATGCATAAGATTCTCTTTGTTTTCACTATTGACTCTTATTTATCACCTATAGTGACCATCAGGTAGTGACCGTCAGGTAGAATCAGTATCCAGTTAATATTTTTTTTGTTTTCATAGTGTTTGTTCCTACCTCTCCTTATTTTTGAGATAGCTATGTACAAAATATATACATAGATTTTTTTGTGATTTTCATGCATCAGGTCCTTCCTCCTCCGCAAAGCCTTGAAGCCTTGCCATCAAGTGCATATCAGGAGAGAGATGGTCCAAATTTTGAAAAGAGGCCCTCAATTCGTTCAATTACCAAACAAATAAATGTGAAATTCATGCATGCATGTCTGTGCTTGAGGGAATATAGTCTTAATCACTCTCTTATTAGAATAAAACATAACTTTTAAAAAAGGACCATTTGTATTTAGTTTTGAGTAGCACATTCGAGATACATATCCACCGCTGGACATAGCATGATAAAAATTTACTTCAAAACATAACCGTGGATTAGTTGTCTTGTTAGCCATGCCACCGCAACACAACAAAAAATCGTGCCTGGAAATATCATCATGGATATATATTGATTTTCCCCCTTTCAGTAACCCCAATCTCAACATTGGTTCTAAGGATACAAGCATACATCATCTCAATTAAAAGGATGTTCTCATGGTGCATCTGTACAAAATAATCAAGAGCTTGTTGTTGGGATTGCCCAATAGAAGTACACTTTGTTATTAAATCATCATAAGGGACAACCCTACAAGAAGGAATCTTCTCTAGGATACCTACCCTTGACATCAAAGAGCATGAAGATAACCTTTCTTAGAAGTCTCATCATGGATATGCTTCCATATTCCATGTGTTGAAGCCCAACATAGGGTCTAAGGATACAAGAATAGGCCATCTCAATTATATGAATATCCTCGTGGCACATCTGTTCAAAATACTTACGAGCTTGTTAGCCTTGCTCAACTTGAGTACACTTTGTTTTCATATCATTACAAGAGAATGCTAGGAGAAGGGAGATTCTATAGGATACTTGTCCTTAATGTATAGGATACTTGTCCTTAATGCAAAGCACCACACTTGGCATAAATACCGACGATAGTATTGCTACAGAGTATGATACTTACTAAGCAATTTTTGGAACACCCCAGACCCAATCAAGTTTACCTTGCAATCGGAGCACTCCAAGAAAGGACGATACACGAAGGTAGGGCAAGTTGTAGCTAATTACAAACTTTGTCTTCCATGTGACAGCAGTGGGGAACATGGAAGGAGTTCCCAAGTAAGAAAGATTGTGTTTAGGAAACACAAAATGAGATTCTAGTATGTAGTGTGACATAGGATAGTTAATTGGAATTGACGTAGGATTCTACATATTGTATTGGGGTATTCCAATTATCATATATTTCATTAGATTCTTTAAGATTGAAACGTTTGACTCAAAGAAACATTTCAATTTATGTAAGTATTCCAAAGTAATCCAATGCTATGTAAGCCTTCATTCTTATGTGTACGTTCTTTTGCAATTAATCCCATGTAACACGCTTTAGAGACTTGATGGTGCATTCATTAAGCATTGTCTTTCCATCAATAAAATTATAAGATCTCTAATAAATTATCTTTCATAGGTCACTTTTATATAATCATCTCCCTGGATCCAAAATTTAAAAGATGGTAATTTTAATTTGTAGATTATCTTTCATAGGTCATTTTTGACCTACAGAAGGCCATAGTGTAAAGGGGCCAATAATGGACTGGGGTCCAAAATAAGGCCACCTTAGAATTAAATAAACAATATTACCAAATTATGTGGTAATTATGATTGGGATGGTAAGAGGTTGACATGATCTATCTTTTTGCATCAATTTCATTGAAAATTGTCAATCCTACCATATAATCGACATCATTCAAGTTGAATGTCCCTCTATTGGCCCCTATGTTTTAAGTGGCTTTATATTGGCCCCTTTACCCTAGGGGGTTGATTGATTTAAGCGTGAATTCCTAAGGTGTTGGATTCATTTCCACAATTAGTGACAGGGACCCTCCAAGTTGTAGCATCCATCCATGTGGAGGACCTATTTTAAGATTTTTTGGCAATGCACCTTGTGTCGTCATGCGTGACACAGTGAATGCAGAGCAAGAACCTTGAGAGATACATTGGTCCAAATTTAGGCTCTACGAGGATCCGCCTCTAGAAATGTGTGCAATGCTAATGCATTACTTCACAGAATCAAGCAAATGTATGGCATGATGTGTGCATTGAAATGAGCCATCTTGGGATTGAACTCATCGAGTATCCCTATGATCCCCATCATGAAGAAGTTTAGAAAGGCACTACAAGAGGCTATTCATATTAGCGACGCTCACACAGCGACGCTCAAAAAAAAAAATCTCGGCGTCGCTATGAGCGTTGCAAATTTACAAGTAAATATGCGACGCTCATAGCGACGCCGGCTGGGCTAAAAAATAACAGAGAGCGCCCAAAAACTCAGATCTCAGATCTGAGTTTTTCGGCGCCCTCAAGCAAGAGCAGGTAACGCTCTCCCTCTCTCTCTCTCTCTCTTTCTTCACCACACACACACACAGACACACACACACACACACACACACACACACACACACACAGACACACACACACACACACACACGAGGAGAGGAAGGAGAGCCAGGTATGCTCCTTCCCTCTCCTCACTCTCATGTTCCCTTCCCCTCTTTCTCTCTCTCTCTCTCTCTCACACACACACACACACACACACACACGTAGTGTTTTTGAGAGAGAGAGAGAGAGAGAGAGAGAGAGAGAGAGAGAGAGAAAGAGTACAAATATCAACAAAAACGCACACACACATACATAAACAAAGAATGCACACACACATTGAGAGAGGAAAAGAGAGAGAGAGCATGCATAAACAAAAAACGCACACATTGAGAGAGGAAAAGAGAGAGAGAACATGCATAAACAAAAAACGCACACATTGAGAGAGGAAAAGAGAGAGAAAACATGCATAAACAAAAAAACGCACACACATTGAGAGAGAAAGAGAGAGAAACTAATTTAACGTCGTAGGAAACTAATTAAAATTAAAAGACCTAAAGATCTAGCCGACGAGGAGTTGAACTCAAGACCTATTATTCAAGAGGGAAATGGCATAACCAATCTATCATACTTGGCATGGGTTATACCATTTATCTCTTTTTATTGGCACACACATCCACACACACGCACACACACAAGAAGAAGAGAGTTATAACGTCGTAGGAAACTATCCTAAAAGACGTTAAAGATTAGGTTAGATGTAGACTTACGTTAAATTAGATTTAGGTTTATTTTTAGTTAGATTTATGTTTATTTACGCTAGATTTAGATTTACGTTATATTAGATTAGATTTAGGTCTCCATAGACTGCGATGCCTGCATGAAGTGGGTGAAGAAAGCCCTCAATGGAATATAGGGTATTGCTGCCTTCACTCATGGTGGGCTCCGTCGATCCAAAAGTACTGGTGAAATGTCTTCAGAAGATAGGGAAGAAGGTGGATCTTCAGGGCGGCAAGAGTCACTACATCCCCGACAATGACCATCTAGACAACCTCTAGTCATTCAACAGCAACTTCAAAGTTAGTAACAAGAGCAAGAACGGTCCAAAGGGCCAATTGCTGTCGTCAGATGTGGATGGAGATGAGGCAGCGTCACCGCCGGAAGTTAACTCTCACATCTTTAGTGATGAGAATGCCAACTCTTGCCGAGTTATGTGAAAAATAAGTTTTAAGCTTCTTATAATCCCTGTTAGTTTAGTTCTTTGTTTTTAATATAACATAATTTACGTTAGATTTAGATTTATGTTATATTAGATTAGACTTAGGTTTATTTAGGTTTACCCACACACACACACACAAGAAGAAGAGAGTTTTAACGTCGTAAGAAACTATCCCAAAAGACGTTAAAGATTAGGTTAGATGTAGACTTACGTTAAATTAGATTTAGGTTTATTTTTAGTTAGATTTACGTTTATTTAGATTTACGCTTATTTACGTTAGATCGAGTCCACGCAAGAATTACTTACGGTTTAGGGTTTAGAGTTAGATGAGCAGTGAAAAGATCTACTATGAAAAGATGTTAAGATGCTGTGAAGTGCTACAGCTAGAGAAGAGACAAAGGGGTTTTGTCCACTACATGCAGTATCATGTAGACGTGGGTCTGTAGATTTCTTGTACCCACAAATATAGGTATTGACCAATAAAGACGAGATTATACCCGGTGGTTTTGATCTCCGTGCACCTCTAGACCGAGGTGTGCGGGGATTGGACATGACTAGAGAATGTGAGGTAGAGAGAGAGAGAGAGAGAGAGAGAGAGAGAGAGAGAGAGAGAGAGAGAGAGAGAGAGAGAGAGAGAGAAGACGAAGAATGCCAATAGAATATTAAATTTGTTGTCCAGGTTATAAGATTTTTATCCTCATTATGAGTAGTGACGAGGATGTGGGACCGTCCAACCGAAACACCTATCTCTCAACGAGGGTCTTATGTCCTTGTAATCAATGCAAGCATGCTATGCGACGGACAAGACGCGTTTTTTTGCAGCACGTTCGCGAATTTGGCGAGTTCGATCCATCTATTATAGATTGAGTTGTTGCCAATTATAACTCCTCGGACTCTGACGCTGGCCAACAAGCAGCAATCTTGCAACCCAATAGACGTGTTAGCAGGCGCTTTGGTCAAGCAGCATATGTGAGGCCACAAGATGTAGCCTCTGACAGCTCGGGGGATGATCATGCAGAGCACATTCCCAACGAGGCAATGTTTGAGCCAGAGATTGATGAAATGATCAAGACGATCATGGATTCAGAAAGGCTTATCTATGATGATATGAAAAGTGAAGCCGATACGTCATTGTATAATGGAGCACGTATGTCTAGATTGAAAGCACTCCTGGTTCTTCTCAACATGCAGGCAAAGTTTGGATGGAGTGACACTAGCGTCACAACGCTTTTCAGGTGATCTATTACAATTAGTTTACTTTAATAAAACTCTAAATGTATAATGATCTGATAGATTTTCACACGACTGTATCGTATTTTTATGTTGTGTAGATTGCTTAAAGAGCACATACTACCAGCTGACAATGTGATGCCAGATTCCCGAGATGAAGCAAGAAAGATTTTGCGAAACTTGGGGATGGATTACAATTCTATCCACGCTTGTCCTAATGACTGCATTCTTTTCAGAGGGGAATACATAGACATGGAGAAGTGTCCGAAAGGTGATTCCGAAAGATATCGAGTAGATCTCCACAGGACAAAAATTCCACAAAAGGTTTTGCGACATTTTCCTCTGCTTCCTCGCATCAAGCATTTCTTCGAATGTAAGTCCATGGCTGCCCTAGCATCATGGCATGAGGAGAATAAATCTTCGGATGGTGTGCTACGAATTCCTGCAGATTGCGCAGCCTGGAAACATATAGATGGAACATGGTCGGATTTTGCCAGGGAAGCTCGAAATTTGCGCTTAGGCCTGGCTATGGATGGCGTAAATCCATTTGGTCAAAGATAAACATCTTACAGTGTATGGCCCGTTGTCATCGTCAACTACAACATTCCCCCGTGGTTGACTACGAAGAAGGGGCACCTATGGCTAAGCTTGATTGTGCCAGGGCGATATAAAGTGGAGAATATGGATGTGTATCTTCGTCCACTATTGGAAGAGCTACAACAATTGTGGATTGGCATAGAGGTGGTGGATATGAGCCGACACACAGGACGACGGAATGCTTTGATCTGAGGCATTCTAATGTAGACCATGCATGACCATCCCGGGCTAACAGAATTCTCAGGTGATCTATTGACACTCCTCACTCAGACACTATAAATCTTGTTTGTTCCCATAGTTGATCTATTATCATGTGTATACATGCAGGGCTTCAAACAAGTGGATACAGAGCATGTGTCACATGTGGACCTAGACTGAATGCACGTAGGGCGCCCTCACTGAAGAAGCAAATCTATGAACGTCATCAAGCGTATCTTCCAGAGAATCATGTGTTACGCGACGGCTTTTTGGGAAGAGAGCCACCAAGGATGTGTGCACAAGCATGGTTAGAGCAGAAGGAGATGTGCGATGACGGATTGCCTCCAGGGATGAAGAGACTATCTCTATGGTACGAGTTACCATACTGGCCCCGACTCATGATCAATCACTTGCTCGATCCAATGCACATATTCAAGAATGTGGGTAATCTACTATGGGACCATCTGACCGGCAAGAAAGATACTTGGGGAGCCAGTGTTGACCTTAGAAATGTGGATCGTATGGAGCAATATTGGCTGCAAACAGCGTCTGATGGATCGATAAAACTCCCTAAAGCACCATGGATTTTCACAGGAGCCCAAGAACGCAAAGTAAAAGAGACCATTCGATCTTTGCGGACCCTCACTGGCGTAATGCACTCGCTCCGAACGTGTTTTATTAAAGAAGGAAAGCTTACCGGTTTGAAGTCACAGGATTGGCATAAAATGTGTCAGGTACGTTCATAGTGGACTTTAATATCATTGCATAAAATGTGGACTTTAAGATCATTGCTACACATACTTTACAGTTTATTTTACCGGTTGCCATTGAGGGATGTTTGTCTCTCGACATCCGTAACACAATCTACAAACTTGCAAAGCTGGTGCAATGGATCTCACAAAAGGAGATCAATGTCGACTCCATACCATTCGCCAAACTAAATGCTGCGGAGCTTGTGTGCATGTTTGAGAAACATTTTCCTACTACCATGCTAACCATTCAGGTGCATCTTCTTGTTCACATAGTTGATGAGGTGGAAATAGCTGGCACAGTTCATTCCAGATGGATGTTCTTCTTAGAACGTTTCATGAAAACGCTTAAGGGATATGTGCGTCAAAAGGCACGTCCGGAGGGTAGCATGGCAGAAGGTTGGTTGGTATCAGAGTCCCTAGTGTACATTGGAGAGTGGCTAGACGGATTTGATAAAGCTCAGGACACGCTATGGCGAACCATAGATGATGAGCGCATATCTGGGATTGTCATGTGCAATCTCGGTGTTGAGAAGGAGATGACGGAAGATCTAGAGGCTAAAATCAACCGATTTTGCATGCTTCACAATCCAGTGATGCAAAAGTGGATTTCACAATATGAGGATGCAAAGCAAGAGCGACAAAGGGCACGAATCGAGTGGAGACGGGGAAGACAACCACCAAGGTAAGTTTGCAATGTACGACTAGCTAGTGACTTTATTTCTAAATGTTTGAACGGCCACTCATAATCTTTGTTCGTTGTAGTATAAGTCATACACAGCAGCATGGTGTAAAGGTCGACATTTTAGGGTGGAACGGATCGACAAAAAGCGTTTTACTCAAGATTGTGGAATCATGGCAAAATTTGAACAGTCTAGTCGACGATGTTCCTCTGATGCAGATCCTGTGGTGGCGGAACTCACTTACTTCGGCACGCTACAAGAGATTTTGAGGATCGATTACAGAGGATTTTTTGTCGACTTGTTCGACGTGCAATGGTTCAAGATAATCATGGAGGGTCGCAACGCTACTGTGCGTAGAGGAGAGTCTGGTTTTCTTGAGGTGGATTCTACTAAGAAATGGAATGACCTAAGAGACACTTTCGTACTACCCGAGCATTGTGAACAAGTAAGTATGTAAATAGCTAACATCCCCCTTTTACAAGTTATGTGCTTGAAAGCTCTCATGTAAGTTATGTGGCTCTGGCAGGTAATATTTCATCCTACAAAGTCTACATCAAACTGGTGGTACGTCATAGAGGTAGCCCCTCGTAGTGCAAGGACGTATGAAGGCTACCATGTGCCAATCACAACGGCATCAATGGAGGAGATCAGAGAAGATGCTCAATCAGAAGCCGTTGCGGTGGTGCCAGACGAGCATCAAGATGCTACTACTCTATATGGGGTGCATGCAGAGGAGCTACAAAATGAAACAGAGGATATGTGTGTAAACGGAGAGCTCTATATAGATATAGGAAGTTATGCTGAGTTATGCGAGGATGAGAGAGAGATCTCTTAAAGCTACAATTATTGTATTTGAACAATTTTGCTCCGTGTTGTAAAAGATCTGGCTCTCTAAGTACCTTCCATGGTGTATAACGCTCTTTTCTACTCGCGCTCACATCTTTTGATTGAAAATTCTGAGTTTTCGACTTGCCTCTTCTATCACTCAATTCATTGCGTCATTGTATTTATATGCGTCATTACGTCATTGTATTTAATGGTCTTTGCGTCATTGTCTACTCTATTCATTCAATATTAAGTTTAAATATTCGTGTGTTTAATGCAGTATGGATGATGAGGAGTTTCTTTCTTCTTTGTCACCGTAGCAGAGACAGTGGTACGTGGAGCGTCATCGCTCTGGCGCATCATCGCCCGTTCCTACTCCATCCGCATCTCCCTCTCTTTCGGAGCATTCCGCTCGCTCCGAAGCTTCGGCGGCGACGAGACGAGCTTCACACTCGTCTAGACACCGGCGCTCTAGTGGTGGCGGTTGTTGTGGGGATTCCGCCGCCGATGCCTCCACACCGCCTCGTGTTCGACGAGGCTCTTTACCCTCCCCTTCTTTGCCCGCCCCCACACCAACCACAACATCGCCATCTACGCCAGGTTTTGCGCGGTTGACTGTTCCTAGCAGCTACACACCTCTACCTACTCCGCCAGGAGCCACCCCACTCGACACTCCTTGCTTCGGGGCCCAGACGCTGGTGGAGACACCTAACGTCCGTACCCCCATCGACACGCCGCTAGAGACCCCTGTCGGGACACCCAGGTTCACGAGTCACCGGCCAGAGGGCTTGCCTTACTCCGTCGACTTCAGCGGCGGCATCATCATGGATGATGATGGCAAGAAGGTGATCTCGCGCAGGCGTGGTCTTTGCTCTCAGCTGTTTAGACACTACATACTAAACAAATGGAGTGAAGTACCAAGTGATTTAAAAAACAGAGTCATCAGCATACTTCATGATGAGTTTCCCGTTCCAACACGGGATTAGCGCTTCAATGAAGACCTGATGAAGATTCGAATGCGCGAATACTGCAAACACAAGCGTTCCGAAGTGCAAAAAGCAATCAAGCATGGGTGGAACAGGCCAGATTGGTTGTCCAAAGAAGATTGGAAGAATGCGAAGAAAGCAGCGCGCGAGAATCCCGACAAGTGGAAGCAACAAAAGGATGCAGCCAGAGTGCTAGTAGAGGCAGGGAGCTCGCACCACTTGGGGAGCGATGGATGGGCATCATTTGAGGCCGATTTTGTAAGTGTTTTCGCATTGCTCTTTATGTTCGATAGTTTAGGGTTTATGAGTTTTTGAATTCTAACATAATGAAATCTTTGTATGTTTTGACAGTGGTCGATGACAGGACGTGATCCCACACCGTACGAGCGCGAGTACGCAGGCAGGAAGGGCTTAAACGCCCTGATGGACATTCTCAGTTCTCGCGGCGGCATGGTTAGTATTAGGGTTTACTCTTTTCTATTTTTTGTATTGTTTTATAAATGTCGTTATATGTTTATACTTACTGAAAGCTGTCTTATTGTCTTTTTTTGCAGAATCTGACAGATACGCCGCTTGGAAGCGATGAGACGTCTGACTAGACGACGTCAGTTTAGCTGTAGCTAGATAGCATTAGTTTAGGGTTTCTCATAGCTTATGTATCATGAGACGGATTTTATACGTCTTTTTGAACCATGTATATTATTACATTTGTCACCGCAGTTCATTTTGCCAATCAATTCTTTATGCCTATGATGTTGTACAATTGTCATTATTACATTTGCCAATCAATTCATTTTGCCTATGATGTATACAATTGTCAATTTTACGCTTGTCAATTTTGCAAACAATGCATCTTGTGGGTGACTATTTTGGGTCTATTATCTACCCTTGCACTTTTTTTAAAAAGTGAATCAAGTACAATATGGTTGATGGGTGGCAGGGCATTCAATGCCCTGTCACCAAAAAAAAATTCTCTCGACCGTCGCTATTTATGGCAATGTAGCGTCGCTATAGACTTCTGTGTAAACGTCGCTATAAGCGTCGCTATGACCGTCGTCATGAGCGTCGCTATACGCGTCGCTATATAGCGACGCTCGTAGCGACGCATATAGCGACGGTTATAGCGACACTCTTGTAGCGATGCTATTAGCGATGGTTTTAGCGATGCCGGGGGTTATAAAAACCCAGTGTATTTCTGTCGCTAACAACGTCACAAGAGCACACAACCTCTTGTAGTGAGGCGACTTGAAACCAATACATATACATGAATGACCCTCTCTCCTTCCACAGAGAGATCATTTACGATCTTGTAGGCGGATACCCGTTGATGAAAATTTGTTGCCTTCATCAAGCTCAATCACTCTCCTTAGTATCAAGCTGCAAAGATCCAACGTGCCTTCTTGCCTTTACCTTGCAAAGATATTAAAAAGGTACGGAAGGGAAAATTGTAAAAGAACCTATATAAGAAACCGCTTGGTTCCCATTGGGCATATCAGACGCTCAGAAGATCAAAAATCCAAATTAGATACCAAGATCCTCTTGCCTCGAATGGGGATATTGAAGGAGTTGGAGAAAGGATCCCTAACTCTCTTCTGTATTCACATTTACCATGCATCCACTTTTGTCGTCATGGAATTATTGGATGTTCCTCCAAGGACCCTTACCTTTTATTTTCATCGGCAATGTTTTCAAGACTTGCTCATTTGGGGTGGTAGTACTTGCTTGCAAGGCAAAGTCAACATCAAGATTGATATTCTATGACAGTAGTAAGGCTACCTAGTAACTTGGTTGGTCAATCAAAAAGATGCACTTGGCAGAGTGGTCCCGACTAAGGGTTGGATTGCATGTAAGTATAGCGTGTAAAAAATGAGTGCCACTATATATATGGCGATGAGAAACTATTGCAGTCTGAACGTAGTTGTAGGTTGCACCTCCATATCCCCACCAAAACCCACTTTTGGCAGCTTGTAATAGGAAATTCTAGCTTGAAAGATCATTGTTCCAACAAAAGTTGTATGTCTGCACTATTATCATGTGATTTGTCAATCATTAGCATTGTTCCAATATTCATCAAAACTTGCTTGACCCATCGAGATAGTCTTCTCAAAACAAAAAAGGGTGTCGTTGAAGGGACGTTGAGTATGTTATTTTGGATCTTCCATTATCTATTTGGGTGTGAATTGGGGAGTGGTAGAAATATTTTGGCACCCTTATAGAATAATCAAAGGGCTGAATATTCGCAATGGGATGTATTGGGTGGTAAAGGTGGGTTGGCCAATACACTACAACATGCAACATGTGGTACATATGACACCATAAAAACTTATCATAATTAGCAAGGATAATGCCGGACTCTCGCGCTTATAAGAGGAAGTGGCACAACTAGCCATTTCAACATAGTAACTCTCCTTGGTTTGATGCAGTAGGACAAGTGTTAGTATGTGATGTCGCAGCTGTACTGAGTATTAAAAAAGGGTGTCCCTACGTGATCGGCTCAATTAAAAGGATCCACTCCCCGGTCCCATTGAATAAAACCAACACTGAGCCAGGTAGGTAGGCTATCCTCGTCACTATGTGGCACGGCTGGATTCCAGAGGGGATCTATGGTGGGAAAGGGAAGTGGGAAGCGAAACATAATCCTAGCCGTCCGGCAAATCGGGGAACTAGGGGTGAACTACGTGTGAACTAGGCCTAAAAAGTAGATTTGCACATAATCCAAGGACAGTTAAAGGGGAGTCATTATTACTTTGAGAAGGCACATTTTAAAAAGACAAACCTTCACATAGGGGGTCTCTAATGTGCACGTATAGTGAGGAGAGAGAGCTTTGAAATTAGTGAACTACCAGTAAACTAGGGTGAACTAGAGGTAAACTAAGGTGTTTTTACTTCACCATAGTGAACTAGGGGTGAATTAAGGGTAAACTAGTGGTGAACTTGGCCTCGCCTGTAAATGTGGGTTCACAGAGGTGAACTAAGGATGAACTAAGAGTGAACTAAACTCACCTTCCTACAATATGGAATCACTTGAAGACCATGCGGGCAATGAGATCATATCGGACCTAGAGTGGGAGAGTGACTCAAGCAGTAGCAACACATGTGATCAAGCTAGTGACTCTCCGAGCTCCTTAGAAGGTGATGAAGTCATATCGCGGAGGACACAAACAAGGATTATATTTAGGCCCTATATACAATGAAATATTTACACACAAAGATGCCATAATATTTTCTTTTTATATATATATATATATATATATATTTTTGGCTCAACTAGCCAAATGACTAGCTAATTGAGGGTTTTTAAGGAGATATGGGAAAAGCCCCCCAACTCACACACACCTATGTACAGTGAAAGGGTGAGGATAACCACAGTGTTTGAGTTATTTGATAGGGTGAGGTAGCTCACTATGGAAATTTTGAATAGCCATAAAACGGCTATCAATAGTTTTAACCTATAATGAATAAAAAAAACTTAGAAAGCCCTTGTGAAACGTGTCGAAACCAGCACGTGCCGGTGCAGATTGTTTCCAACACGTTATACAAGGCTAAATCATATCGGCATTCACACAGAGCTAAACTAGCTTTTAGTGAAAATTTTAGGAGCAATGTGGGCTGTCACCTCACTGCTACAGAGAGTGGATAGCAGCAATGCTTCAGAGAGAGAGAGAGAGAGAGAGAGAGAGAGAGAGAGAGAGAGAGAGAGAGAGAGAGAGAGAGCACTCCATTTTCTCAAAGCGGCCCTTCATCCCCCTCTTGAGATATTTAAACAATAGCCTCTGACCAAGACATGAGAGCGAGAGAGAGAGAGAGAGAGAGAGAGAGAGAGAGAGAGAGACAGAACGAACTGCCACTTCGCATGTAGCCTGAGAGTTCATCCTTTTGTAATATAAGCTTGGTAGAACATACTCATTTTTTTACTAAAATATTCTAAATTAAGTCGAAAACCTTTAATTTTAGGCTTTGTACCAATTTTTACATTAAAATCTTCTAAATTTAGCCCGTTTCCATCAAGGTGAGCCGCCAAACTAGCCAAGAAATTTCAATTTATGTCCTTTAAAAATAGACTAAAGGGTCCTCGAACAGTTGGTCTAATGGTAAGGCTTTGGCCTCTCAACCTATAAGTTGTGGATTCAAATCCCCCATTGGGTCACACTGTAGAGGCACACCTTGTGCTCACCTAGTGTTCACGTTCCTAGGGAACTTGCCCTTGGGCACTTGAGTGCATCCTGCTCCTGGGGTGGGTCACCCAAGGAGGAGGTTCCTAGCTGGTTGCTACAAATTCTCTCAGTTGTTCCTAACACGTCGTGCATCAATTAGGTGGCCATGGTGATGCCTACGCGTGGCTCTTGCACGATGGTATGTGGACCTTGCTCAACCATGTAACATGGATAATATTTGGAAGGGATAAGCATCTCCCCCTGTGGGCCCTCTGGTGTGTCAAAAAAATACACTAAAGGCAAATTTTCTTTGAACACTAGGCTTCACTAGGCTATACAAACACCATAATATATGGCATTGGTGAAAGTAGCCCAAACCAGTCCGCATCGACGCAGACCGGTTTCAAGATGTGGTGGCGGGTGCCATCACTGGCAACAATAGATTCGGGGGGTGCTATGGTAGATTTTTGTGTTTTTCATAAAATCACTTTCTTAGATGATGTGAATCACATTTATATGAAAATAAATCTCTTGGCATGTAGTTTGAGAAGGCGGAAAACTACCCAAACTTTAACACGCCTATGGGTTGCAATAGATTCCAAAAGCCCTCCTCTGGCCTTGATTCAAACAAATCCAAAGCTTCCTTCACCACTCCTTGTTGGAGCTTTTGTCCATTTAAGTAAAATCAATGATACTTCATTTAGAAGGAGAGAGTAGCACTAGATTTGCCAAAAAAAAAAGGCCTACCTTTGTTGTCCTACCTTGCATTCATGCATTCCAAAAATAAATAAAGTAAATGAATTTTGGCATATTGGTGAAAAAATAGGCAATGGATGGCCAAGTGAACACTAGCTCTTCTTGGAATGTGGTGATGCAGCGCATGGTCAACAACGGTAGTGCCTATGATCTCTTTGTTGTTTATAATGAAATCTTCATAGATGTATTTTCTTTGACAACACGTATAGGACAATATGGTCAATAATGACGAGAAAAGATGCTATAGGTTGTTTTTAATGGATGCAATAATAGGGGCTTCTAAAAAAGTATGCCATGCTTAGTGTATGCCAATGTGGTATACATATGAAAGGATAAGAAACGTTCCCAAAATGAAAAGTTTTGACCATACTTTTTGACATTGATATTCTTTGCAACCACAGACACCCATTAGACACCCATTGATGTCTTGCTTGTACTAAGGGCATGTGAGACTCTCGGCTACATGGAAATTCATTGTGATGGAGACATGGCAATGAATTTTTCACATAATATCTTAGTCTTTAGCTTTAGTTGAGTCTTTGTCTCTGGAGTTGAACATTTATCACAATGTTATCACACTTATTATGTCCCTTTTTCCTTATCACTTTTAAAAATCTCTCTAATTCACAAATAAATTTTTTGAGGGACTTGCTCATTTTTTTTGCTTGAAAAAACTTATTCGCCATCTTGTAAGACTCATTGTATTCAGTATACAATGGTGTGCTCAAGAGCTTGATGAGTGCACAAAAAACTACGAAAAGTTGAACAATACCACTGAAATATGCATGATCATTTCTTGATCCTAACAAGGATTGTGGATATATTGCTTGCAAAGTGGGGCAAAACTGTTTGCATTCTTGAAAAATTAGCCATGATGCTCACTATACTTCCACACAACTCATACTAACCTTCGAAATTCAATTGCTGAATGTGAGAAAAAGGTATGCAAAGGGAGACAAGACGCTTTTGAATAGCATTCAATCCTTGAACAATTGGAAGTGTAGTGTTGAAGACCATGTCTCTACACATGCAATAAGTTGGTTCTTGTTAAGACTTCTTGCAAAGTGAACATACATGCCAAGATTTTTTCCCGAGATCAAGAGGGTGATATGTCAATTGTCTATAAATGTTTTTTGAACATTAGTAATACCTCTTAAGATCTTATGGAAAAGAAGGGTTCCACAGGAAAGCTAGGTGTATCCAGAACTGCATCCAAGAAGTTAGGTTTCTTATGCCTTTTATGCATCACATTTCTTTCCGAGCGATGGTACATCTCATGCCACAACTTGTAGCTTTGTTTTGAACTTGTTTGGTGTTGTATGGGACAAGGACCAAGGAAAGAAATAGAAAAACTATTTCATGCACAAAAAGGCTTGGATGGTCACATATCAAAGATTTCAAACTATTCAAAGCCCACTCGGCGCTTGTGCTTGCCAAGTGAAGTCCAATAGGGGAAAGACAAAAAACCATCTTGAATGTCAACTAGATTCAAAACATGGTTTATGAAAAAGGAAACTTCATTTAAAGGCCCAAAAGTTTCCATTCTCTCAAAAAGAAGATCTTTAAAGAGGTAGACTTTGCAAGAAGACCTATAGATATGACACACTAGAGAAATCAAGTGCATGCTCAAGAGCTTAGATGTGCAATACGTGCCAAGAAGAGATTTTTGTCACTCTCATAGGGCCACAAGGTTATTGTTGTGTAGCAACAAGTCAATACTCCATGTTTTCAACACATTCGTAGTTTGTACCAATTGTACTCAAATGTACATAATCATTAGCTCAACGATATTCTCAAGTAATGCATCAATGATCAAGTCATGTCCAAGCACAAATGTAAAGGCACACAAAACATATTGATTCATAGGCAACAAAGAGTAGAACTTTGAGTCTATATTTACTTAGAAATTATTTGCATGGAATAAATTACAACCAAAAATCATTGCAGATGAGAAATATGGACAAAAGCGCTCAAGAAAAAGCTATAGGTAAGCTGATTGCAAAATAGAACTACGTTCAATTAGCAAAATAAAGGGAACTAGGGAAATTTCCGAAGAGGTAATTACAACTTCTCAAAGGGTTAAGAGGTTTTATGTGCACTTGAAATCAATTATATTCCCTTGATTGCCAATAGTGAATGTGCCAATGCTTTTGAGGCTAATGAGAGAGGACTTTAAATAAAAAAGATTGTTTTCATACAACTCTAAGAATGAGCATTGCAAACCAAATACTTGATCCACTACTTTACTATGCAAAGTAATCTTGATAATCTTTCCATCTCAGTCAGTAATCTTAGCTTGCAAGGAGGGAACCTTGAGAATAACTGAAGCTTTGTCACATGAGAGGAAAAACGGAAGTGATGCTTGGCGGCTTATAACTCTATTTCCCTTACAATAGTCACAAATGTACTATAAACCAAGATTGTTCACATTTACCACCTCAAGGGAACCAAAGACCTCTATAAAACAAAATCAATCAGCCTTTAAGAGCATCAAAACATGCTACAAACAAGGAGCTTAAGTAGTTGAAGATTTATTCACACACCTTATTCCTAAAGTCCAAGCCGACAACTTGCTTCATAATATGGTTCTCAAAAGGCAACGATAACTTGCCGGGAGAGGGCATAAGATGGCTGCATCAATTGAGAGAGTGTTGGATAATGTCTAGAACACATTTATGTTGTGAGCAACACAAGAGAAGGAGCCATTCTCTTTAACCTTATTGACCATATGATAGTAGTCCACCAACCTCCATGATGGCACAAACAAGAGCTACAAAAAAAAAAAGTTTTATAATTATGGATGACATTTGAATTTATTAAAGAAGAATAAAAAATCAAAGAGAAGTAATTCCTTACACTTGCTCTATCACTTGAATATGGACCACAACTATGACAAGAGGAACGCTATTACCACCATATATCCTAGCTACATTTATATCTTCACAACCATGAAAGATATAGTAGACACAAAGTCCACTAAAATTGGAGGATGACTAGCAACCATATTTCTTATTTTACGTTCATGAAAGAGGACTAGATTGCATTCAAAAGGTTCAGCTTTTAACTACAAGAGTTGTTGGATCAACATGCACGGCCCACATACAAGTGCCTCCATCACTGTGCATTTTTTTTCCATAAAAGCACCCTCTATGCGCAAGAAGTCATTCACCTCAAATATCTCAACAAATTGAGGTATATAGGCTTCAAAATGACAAAAGTAATGGTGTGTTTTGACTCCTTGTCGATAAGATCTACCTTCAAAAACCTACAGTAACTGGTCTCACAAATTTTATATGTGGCATACTTGGCCAAAAGCTTCCCCTCAAATGAAAATCAAAATTTTAAGTTCTAAAAATTGGAAGGGCTTCGAGAGCTTTGGGAGCAAGAGAAAGATGAACTAAAAGTATCTACAATAGGCTTATTTTTAGCCGTAGCACAAGACTACTCACTGGTAGATTGAGAAACAAAAACTTCCTTCTCCTTGCATCAGGTTTTCCTAAACAATGGAATAATAAACAACAACGTTTAGGTATTAATAAACAACTTTTCCTTGCAAGCACAAGGATTGAACACTACTAGATTTGGAACTCAATTGTGGATAATAGCAAAGACCAAAGATTTTTATAATGTACTCTAGATACTTAATAGTGAAAATTACATTATATGTAAAAAGATTTGGGGTCTTGCAAAAAACTCAAAATGGTAGTCTAGAGGGTATGTCAAAACTTGGATGCCAAAATTTATATATAAGTTTTGAGTTTTCTCTTGGTAAATTATCTTGGCGGACTACCTAATGCAGATTTGGCTAGGCAAAAGCGTAGGGGAAATTGGAGAGGTGCTAGATGTTGCAGAGTTGAGACAGTCAAACACACTGTTTGGAACTGCTCAGTAGTTAATGAATGGTGGAGATGGGCTTAGAGATGGTGGAGATGAGCTTAGCAATGGTGGATGGAGTAATGGGGAATTCACATTTCCAAGGTCATAGTGACATTTGGGTTTTTGGATGATGAAGATGTTTCTTTGCATATTTTTCTTTTTTTCTTTAGACTGTTGTTTCAATGGCTCATTTGGACTACCAAAAATACAATGATGTATGATCACATTGATATGTATGCTTCTTTCTTTCTTGATCAATTGTTTGCTAAATGATAGGATGCTAGAAGATATCTTAGTCATCACTGGCCAAGAGCTCTAGTCTAAAGCTTTGTATGTACTATCTAAAATGTAAATAGAGCACACATTTGAGTGTGTGTGTGTGTGTGTGTGTGTGTGTGTGTGTGTGTGTGTGTGTGTGTGTGAGAGAGAGAGAGAGAGAGAGAGAGAGAGAGAGAGAGAGAGAGAGAGGTGCTACAAAGCCAGTGCAGATACAAGATTGATGACCAATTGAACGAAAATTATCCAAACTTGATGAAACTTGGCTAAGGAGCTTAAGTTAAGCTGCTTAACAGAGAAGAATATAATTTTGTAAGCTTTTGGTTTAGAGCTTTTGGCACAAATTTAGATCTTTTGGCTGCAAGTGGAATACAAGTTCATCTTAACACTAGGTTTGTGTTTCGGCCATTCAAATTATAGTGTGCATGTCAAATACTAACACTAGTGTGCGCGCACGCACGCACACACACACACACACACACACACACACACACACACACACACACACACACACACACACACACACACACACACACAAGATCTACCTCATGAGTCTTGAACTCTTGATGTGTTCCTCAAGAAACAAATTGTATGCGTGTTGTATGCTCTAAAGTAAGATACCAAGTCACCAAAACCTATGTTCTAGAATCGATATGCCTCCTCCGACACTAGACATGGTAAGAGATTTATCACAACTACTCTCCAAGCTGATCAATATTGTCACATCCCACTCAGCATGACCTAAGACTAACAGTTGCTCCACTCTAAATTTTAGGACAAGCATTCACATATGCCTCATCAATAATTTGTTTCACTATGGCATGTCCTCCTTGTTTTGTTCTAGTCCTCTTCTATAAAAAAATGTGATGCATTACTGCTAGTAAAATGAGGTTCTTGGTAGGAGCAGCTGAGGTTGACTAGAGTGAGATGTGGTAGACTTCGAAAATGGTTACTGTGCATATGTTTTGTTTAGGTTTAGAAAATAGTTCAAATCTTTTACAAAGAGAGTTTGGAAACACCTTACATAATTTCTTTCCCTGAGTTTGCAAAAAAAAAGGCTAATTTTGTATATTTCTACATTAGCTTTCTCAAAATCCAAACACGATTTTCCTTTTCCTCTTGCTCTCAAGTGGAAATTTTCAGTTTCAAAGCGCCCTAATTGTAACTTGAGACACGTTTTTTCAAACACTACTTGCAAACAAAAATAATCAAAATGATATAAAACAACCCAACTGTAGCATAATCATGTACAGGTTCCACTACAAGCTAGTTTATAATTACTCAACAAAATCTATTCAAATCCTCTTTGGTTCTGCTCACAAGGTCCTTTGTGGAGCATCACAAGAAAAACTCTGAAGCTCATGCTTGAACCTTGGTTATCCACTAGAGCTTGGGAGGCCTAACCACACCATCACAATTCCACACTGAAACCTCTGCATATAATTCGGTTACATATAAAAAAGCTTTGCATGTGCAACCGCATAGCTGCTGCTCCGCTTGTGCCACTATGCTCCCTCCTCCTCCCCTATCTCCTGCTACCATCTCTTGCCTATAATATACCCTCATGCCATCACCCTGTGACACCATGAGTCACCCTTGTATGCATCTTAAGAGATTCTCTCTTATATTCAAATTTTATTCAATAGATACTCTCTATTACAACCTATCAATTTGAAACCTTACTTTTGAATTTTAAATTCAAAGGTGATAATACATACAAAATTTAGTGTAAAAACCTTCAAATATATCCATGTACATCTAAAAAATTTCACATGGAGGTTTTTATCACATCTTGGTAATGTTCATATAAAATTTGACATAGTGTGTAAACCCATCTTCCATACATAATGGAAGAAGAAACATTAATAGAAGACAATGTATGCAATGTTTGTTAAATAATGAGTTATGCTGTGCTTTCAAAAGTAGTGAAATTTGACATACATATAGCACTATAAAACAAAATAAATTATGAGCAACTTTCAAGTATAGGTATCAAGATGAATTGCTCGTTTATATTCAAGTTCTACATAATTCCATTCCTTCCACTTGTACATATATGTGGTTTTTTCTTGAGGCAAATGATTGCTTTATGCTTCTTGTCTCAATTCAGATTTCTTGAAATTTGAGCTTGACAATATCTGTAGTTCATCTCCTATTAACATTGATTGAAATCAGTGTGTAGTTCATGATTGATTGAAATGCTTTTTATATACACACATTACCTACAAATGCTGCACCGCTCGCATGCGGGCAACAATCTTTTGATGCACATGCTTGCATGGTCGTTTCCTAAGATGCTCAACAATCAACGGTCCATTTGCCAAGTACTGTGTTAGGCCCCATAATTATAAAAGTTTTCTCATAAGCGGCTCTTTGATCTCTCATGAGTCATCACTTAAAACGTATTTGTTTGCTTTGTTTTGAGGATGTGTTTGTGGCCCTAGCCCCTTTCAATGGCTCTAATGTGGAAATTTGTAGCTTTTTTGGTGTTTCTTTTCATCTAAACTTGCCCCACGTCTACTTTAGTAGCATTTGTAGCAAGGTTCAGTAGAGACAATGTATATCACAATGATCCCTTTTTTGGCAAGTTTCTCCTAGTAGCCCAATTATCTTTCCTGAACTTGTAATGAAATCACACTTCATAGAGATGTATTTGACTATCCAGGATGCCCAAGTACTTGTAAGGCAATCTACAATATTTCCTTGGGTACACACATAAAAAGAATGCACATACCAAATGAGGGTGCATCATGCCGTATATATGCACATATGAATTTAGTTTATAAAGGACGTTGGTTATTTATGCCTATGTGAGTGTGCATACATAATTGTTGAGGCAAATACACTTTTGATCAAAGAGAAATATCTATTTAATCCAAGATTTTCCTTTACATGGTCAAATTGGATCGGGTCATCTTGTGGCGGTCTGGAATCTGGGTCCTGGCCTTTTGTTTTGAAGATATTTGGTTCAAATATTTTAGCATTGGGATGTCTACCTCGGATTATAAATGAACATGATATGATACCCTATCGTCAATCTGGAGGGTTGGCCTGCTAGCGTAAGTTTAAAGGATCTCGTCAATCTGGAGGGTAAAAGAAAACACCAACCTGCCAAACGATTACAAAACCGAATTATCTGGAAAACACAAAGGCATACATAACCCATTTCATCCACACCCCAAATAAAAACCAAACTCTGCTCTAAGAAGATCAATGGAAGAACATCTATACTCTAAGGTTCAAATGCAAGTATAGAAACTGCATATCAAGAAAAAAAACCACCCCACATTCCTGGTATTTTCATTAAAACAAGTATTTGAAGAACTTCCAAATCAACCTCAAAAAAAACAATAACATTTAAAATGCTCGATGAACCACTACAGAAGCACCCCCACATCCTGACAGTTTGATTGAAACAAGCATTGAAAGAACTTCGAGTAAAACACACAAAACATAAAGCAATAAAAAAGAAAAACATGCTAGAAGTTCAAACCTTGTAATCAGGATTATCTATTGTTCTAAGAAGCTGCATTCCATAGGCCTACAAAATCCAGAAAGGAGCTTAGCTTTAACCGTTATTACTAGCACAGCCTTTACTCTTAGCATAAACTATAAACTCTAAACCTTTTCATAAAACTATAAACTATAAACCTTTTCATAAAACTTGATAGAACGATCAAGGTCCCCAACTCTTAGCATGACTTGACAAAGAGGCTCTGGGGTGGGGCCTCTCTATATCAGCTCAAATTTGTAGCCATCTGGATCTTCAACAAATGCAATTACAGTACTTCCTCCTTTGACCAGACCTGCTTCTCGAGAAACCTTACCACCCTTGGACTTCACAAGCTCTACAGCTTTGTAAACCTAAATAGCTCCATCAACATAAGAGTATCAGATGCAACGGCATTCTTCAGGTAACTAACTGGGGCATCTTTTCAATCATATTATCTTAAATCACAAAGCTTGATAAGTCAACCCACATCTTCAACTGCAATACCAAAACGGCCGAAACCTGCTCCTATATCGTATTTATCAACGCCGTAGTCTGAAAAGGAACCATGGCATGAAACTGCACAAGACCGTGCCAAAAAGCTCTTTGGAATGCTCCACACAATCGTACATGAGCATTACATGCGCCGCATCATGTGTGCTAGAAATATTGTGCAATCTGTGAACAAAACCACTGGGAAACTGGCATACACCACCTCATACCTTAAAATCATAATCTTCATATAGGTGTTGTTGCAAAATTATTAGTATAAATATATACCACAATTTCTTTCTTTTCTCTCTACTCACTAGGTTTACATTTTCAAAAATTTGTCATGATACTATTTTTGTGTGGTCATAACAAGAATCAACATACTTAATATAGTCATTGTGTGCTAATTACTAATATAATTTTTTGTGTCACATTTAGTAAAAGATTTTTTTTTCATTTGACCCGGTTTTATTCAAGCACCAATTGTTATCATTTCTAGTTATTGATTACATTAAATTTGATTAAAATTCTTCCCTTTGTTTTGTTGATGCAATAAATTTGACTTGAATGGCATTAATCAGATGATTTTATAGTTGGCCTTCATTTTTTATGATTTGTTTATCTTTTAATGATTCACGAAGGGATATGCAAAGCATAATACGGCCTACCCAATTTTATCTTGACTTATTGCATGCATACCATCAAGGCTAAGCACACTTGGAGATAACCAATCAGATATTCTCACAAATCTACACCCAAGCAACTTTGCAACAAGCAACAATGTCATCCGACACTTTCAAAACACAGAGCTCTTTTACTTGTTTACATTGTGTTGTAAGCTACAAATCAATTGTTTTTAGGTCATGGCATTGTACTTACATTGATTGGAATTTTGAGTGAGATAACTTGTCATACAACCACTTACATCAACTCATTCGTCAACATATGGTACATATTTTAGCACTCCAACCTACTCCAATTTGGTATTAGGTAAATATTTTGTAAATATTATGCCTTGTCTAGTTCATTGGTCACATGCATACTAATTCACCAAATTAGGTAGTGCATAAATGCTCATCCTGGTGTATATTTGTCGATCCGGGCAACACCAATTATACGTACAAATATGCGGGTTTAGGAAATACAAGTGCAGATTTGCCGATCTAGGCATCACACCACCAAAGTGCAGATTCACTATTTTAAACAATAATTGGTGCATATTTGCCAATCTAGGTAGGACAAAACTTAACGCAAATCCATCGGTTTAGGCAGCATTGGTACAAATTCGTTGATTTAGGCAGCATGTCTCATTGGTGTAGATTTGTCAGTTGAGCAAACACCAATCACAAAATCCAGTGTTGCATTGGCTGGCCACCACTGTAACTGGTATGATTTTGTTAACCTAGGTATATAATGACAATGATTTGGATTTAGAATTATATTGAACTTTGAATTGGATTTGGTATATGATGATTTCCTATCACGACAATGCTTATGAAATTGGATTGGAGTTTATAAAGATGGATTATTGAATGATGAGTGTGACCAATGATATCCTAATTCATCAGGATATGAAATATACTACTTATTCTAGTGGTATGGGACACTAGAATATGTAGTATGTGGATGATGGCAGGCATAAGCAATGTTGTTTAATTTTATGGATTTTTCTTCTAATATGTCATACTTCTAAAATAGAATACTAATCATTGCTTTTGACAACTATGGTTTGCAGATTCTTACATTCCCAATAGAGGACAATTGCTTTCTAATGGAGAGGTATGTAATGAAAATAAATGTATGTATTTATTATAGGTGATAGGTGGAAAAAGCTAAAGAATATGCGAAAGGACATCACATTTATGTATACTGTATCATTCAAGGGCTCTTTATGAGCTATGAACATTATTGTGTCCGACCGGACAATTTGTACTCACTTTGAGCATTGAAGCAATTTATAAATAAATACGTGTAAGATGAAAACGCTCACTCTTGCACGGGGGGAATTTGCAACCAGTGCCTATGTCTATTCTTCTCTCCTCTCTGATCTTCTCTCTCGCCGTGCCGTTGTAGCACTTCACTCTAGGAGGTGCATCCGCACGTGCTCTCTTGCTCTCTCTCATGCTCTCTGTCTCTATCTTATCACGTATATCTTGGATTATGTGCCAAGATGTTTAACAGGTATGCAGATCTCTTATTTTATGCCATCTAGTATGTTGTTTCCAATATTTTGCAGGGTCTTCTATGCTCCCAGCTGTAGTAGCACCCTCTTGATATTGGACCATCTCATCATTTATCTCTGCTTAGGTGGCTAGATGGCTTTCCCATAGCATTACACAAGTTGGGCTTACCAATAGCAAACGGTCCCTTAAGCCAAACTTTGGGTTTTACTAAGATTTTGTATTTTGTGGTTCATGTGCTCATTTCATGGTGCACTCCTAGGCTAACATAATTCATCCACCTGATACATCATGGTGGTTCTGTCTGGATTTAACATTTCATGGCTCTCAATCGGATACGTTGTGGGCTATTCTCAGTGGACTGAACAACCATGGTTCAATGTTCGATGATACATCATAGCGGTTTTCTACTGGATTCATCGCTATGGTTCACGAGTGATACTTTAGTAGGTTCACTAGTA
This sequence comes from Adiantum capillus-veneris, assembly GCF_014529385.1. Taxonomy (NCBI): domain Eukaryota; kingdom Viridiplantae; phylum Streptophyta; class Polypodiopsida; order Polypodiales; family Pteridaceae; genus Adiantum; species Adiantum capillus-veneris. The sequence continues at coordinate 97,912,617 of NC_140935.1, forward strand.
GTCCTAGTAGGTAGTACAGACTTTTATTCATTTGTTCATTCATCTCTGAAAAGGGCATCATGTGTGTCCTCTTCAAAGTTGCCTTCATGTTGTTGTTGTCATCATTCATTGACGTCGTTGTTCTTTTCTTCATCTTCATGTCATTGGTGGTGTGGTTTTGAGAGATTTTGAAAATGGCTAAAAGGATGGTGATGGAGCCATGGTACAATGTTCAAACCTGCAACAAACCATGCAAAAAACATGCTTTCATCAATGACAAGTGTGATTCATGCTAAATATCATGTTTTGTACTTGATGAAACCAAATGTGAGAATTACTTTGGTGTTAAGAACTGATGTTATATGTACACTAAAGTACTACATTTTTGACTTGGAAATGGAAACAAATAAATCCATCTTCATGCTCTCTCTCTCTCTCTCTCTCTCTCTCTCTCTCTCTCTCTCTCTCTTCTTTTTTGTGTGGATTCTACTCAGCTTTTATGTTTGCTTGGTGCTTGGTAAGAATAAAAAAAAATATTCTTAGATGATAAATTAAATAAACTAAATAAATAGATAATAAAAAACACTGAACAAGAGAATAAACTGAATAATTAGGCATTTATTTAGAGATTGAAACTAGACTACATAAAAGAATAAAATAGATATAATTAGATAATAAACCACACAAGTAGATTATAGATAAGACAATAAATTATCTAATTAAGTAACTAGATAAACAAGTAATAAATTAGAAATTTTAATGATTAAAATCTTGAATTATATTGATTAAAAGAATAAATTTAGTACTTAGATAATTCTAATGAGATAGTTAGACTATAAATCAAACATATCAAATTGAAAAAAGGGAGTTCCCTCATCTTTTGAAAACGGCCTTCATGTTATCATAAATGTAATACATATTATAAAAAGGATGGCAACTATGCTACTTAAGATTATTCATGTGAGCATGTTTCATAAATCCAAGTGACTTCTCGCTTCTCAAGCCGCCGATCTTTTCTTTGAAAACTTTGCTATGAGCTAGAAAGTGTTATTCATAGATGGGGATTTTATATTTGTGAGCTTTCATTTTCAAGATTTTGCAATTGAAAATTTATCTTTGAGCTTTTAATGCTTGCGTTACACTAACGATATGTTAAAATATCATTATGCATGAGAAAAGTCTACACTGGATTGTGCATTGTGAGAGACGAAAGTGCAAAACAGACTCGGTGGCCTCTACACCAAGACTATGCATGATGCCCTCATCATGGGAGGTACAAAATAGGGGCACCACCTAGCTTGACATGTGGCTAGGATACATGGTAAGGGGTTGGCATATGACACAAGGAGAATGTGAGAGAAGGAGAGAGGACACCATACAAACATTTACGAGAGGAATTGCACATTATCAACATCTCACAAACTCATGTGTGCATGGTAAATCTAACCTCTTGGCCATTGAGAAAACAAAACGAAGGACCATAGCCAATAACTATGTCGTAGTAGAGCTATGTGTGCGTAGAGGTGCATACATAAGGATGTACATATGAGAGCGTGAGTGCTAGGATGTGAGAGAAGGAGAGAGGACACCATACAAACATTTACGAGAGGAATTGCACATTATCAAAATCTCACAAACTCATGTGTGCATGGTAACTCTAACCTCTTGGCCATTAAGAAAACAAAACGAAGGACCATAGCCAATAACTATGTCCTAGTAGAGCTATGTGTGCATAGAGGTGCATACATAAGGATGTACATATGAGAACATGAGTGCTAGAGATTGATTGTACCCCCAATGAGAGAGCTTTGTGTGCCCTGCTTATTGAACAATTTCCTCCTAATGGCCTTTATCATGGCGAGCTTTGTCTCCATGCCACCGTTCGTAGGTTGAGTCCAAGAGCTTGCATATAATATTTGAGAGAATTTTGATAATATAAGAGAAAATCAAACAATAATGGAGAGAAACCTATAAGAAATTATGTGTGTGGAGCTGGATAACCATGCCTTCTTCCCTTGTAAATAGATAGGATCCACCATTTTGGCCATATTTCCCAAATCGTAGCTCCAAAAGTTATAAAAAATAGGGCTAGAAAGATCACTCAATGCCTACAACTTTGTTACTGAAAACAATTTTCAAATTGAAATTGCAAAAAGAGAGAAAAATCCCACAAAAATATGTATCCGTCTTTTTCCTTCTAAAAGTCTTCCAGGTGGTCCCCTCTTGACTCTATGTCCAAGCCTTGTCTCCACAAGTGAATTATGCTTGCATTTGATAATATTTTGTTGACTTCAACTTCATAATACATAAGATTCTCTTCCCTTTCACTATTGACTCTTATTCTTCACCTACAGTGACCGTCAGGTAGATCAGCATCCAATTAATATTTTTTTCGTTTTCATAGGGTTTGTTCTTACCTCTCCTTATTTTTGAGATAGCTATATACAAAATATATACATAGATTTTTTTGTGATTTTCATGCATGAGGTCCTTCCTCCTCCACAAAGCCTTGAAGCCTTGCCATCAAGTGCATACCAAGAGAGAGAGAGATGGTCCAAAATTTGAAAAGAGGCCCTCATTAGCCCTCCCCCTGAAGCTAGGGACATTTATGTCGCTAGCACTCTACTTGATTCTTCTACAATTGAGGTGGATCAGGGATTTCCATCATAGGTTCTTGATCAAACCTCAAAATGTATTGCTCCAGACTCCATCCATTGACATGTGTTTTGTGGAGCCTACCATATGCATCCATCAATTGATAATTGCCAATTTTGTAGTGCTTTCTAATGACGAATGGCCCCTCCCATCTGGGTGAAAACTTTTTATCTTTCCTAGTGTCAAACCCGTTATCATATCTTAGGACCAACATACCTTCCTTGAGACCTTTTGCCCTATGTCCCTTGTTGAAGGTAAGTCAACGTTTCTCTATTTGTGTTGCATAGTAGATGATAGCATCTTCTCTATCTAGTTGAAGCCTCTCTAAATCAAGAATGTGGTTGTGAAGATGAGCATTAGGGCGTTCCATCTGCCTAGCTAGCACCCTAATAACCTTGTCCCAATCACTTTTATGATTGTTTACAAGTTTAGTGAGGATCTTGTAGATCATACCATTTACCTTTTCTACCAAACCATTGCATTGTGTGTAGTAGGGAGTTGAGTGTTGTCGTGAGATACCCAGCTTCTCCATTAGCTCTCCTACTAGGTCTCCTCTAAAACCTGGCCCCCTGTCAAAAATTATTTCAAGAGGAGTGCCAAAATGGCAACAAATGTTTTCAAATACAAACTTAGCCACTTCCTTAGCTGTAATCCGGGTGGTAGCAACTTCTTTAGCCCACCTGGTCATGTTGTAAACACCCATTATGATATACAATTTACTTGATTGGCTCCTTGGAAAAGGCCCAATGGCATCAATTCCCCATTTCTCAAAGGGTCCATAAGAGATTATAGGATTTTGTGGCTAATATGTGAACCTCCTATCACCAACCTTTTGACACTCTTTGCATGTTTTGCACTAGTGATGCAAATCGCTCTATAAACTAGGCCAAACAAACCCAACTCGTAGAACCTTCCTATTCGTGATGTCAAGTGCAAAGTTTCCTCCACAAACACCATCATGGCAACTTGAAATTATTTATGTGATCTCTCTAGAGAGAAGTACACGCCTAAGAATTTGATCCTTACCCTTGCAGTAGAGTTCGTCATTGATAAGGCGATATTTTTTTGCCTTGTGCACAAGCCGTTTCTTTTGGCCCTTAGTAAGATCTCTAGGACAAATGTGTCCAAGAAACTCACGATGTTAGGCATATAATTTCTACCTTGTAAGAGAGGCAGCTTCAACTTGATAGCACCCACCACTGGAGCATCTTGTAGCTTCTCTCTAGCTAGAGCATCTGCTTCTTGATTTTTTGCTCGAGGGACATGATGTAATTGTACAGCTTGAAACTTCCCTAAAATTTTCCTAACTTGGTGCAAATGGACCAGCAAGCTATGATTTTTACAAGCCCATGTTCCTTGTATCTGTTTTATTAAAAGCATGACATCACCAAATATGTTTAACCGTTGAATACCTTGTGTCACAGCACTCTAACCAAGAGTTAAGGCTGCATATTCTGCCTCATTGTTGGAGTGGGAATCCAAGAGATGCCCAATGGAGAATACCTCTTCCCTTTGTTCATTGAAGATGATAATTCCCGCTATAGCTTTTTCCATTCTCCTTATTATAGGCTCTATCAAAGAAAAGAGAGTGAGTCCTCTCCAACTTAGGGACTTCCAACACAGGTGTTACTTCTTTGTTACTTGTCTTGATCTTCAACTTCTTTTCATAGTGGCGATGAGTGAGAATGCCTCCTAGACTGGCTCTTGTGGAGCTCTCTACTTGCATTGTATAGTCAAACTCTTGCAACCTTGTGATCCATTTGGAAATCCTAGAAGAAACATCCATGTGCTGCATTACATAAGGAAATTCTTCTTCCGTTGTTAAGATTATGAATGGTCTAGACAATAAATAAGAGAAATATTTGGTAGTAGCAAACATTAATGCAAGCATCATGCGTCCCACTATCATGTATCCCTTTTTTGATGGAGTCATCATGCGACTAGAGAAGTAGATCGGACGCATGAAAGAATCTTGAGGATCCTTTTGCATCAATACCGCCCCAAGTGTGTCATTGCCCACACTAGGCTTTACATAAAATGGCTCGTCCCACTTTGGAGGTGCAATGGTGGGAAGTGAGGTTAGAATTTCTTTTACCTCATTGAATTGTTGTTCATTTTCTTCACTCCAAGTAAAGATCTCTTGATGGGTAACTTGTTGTAAAGGGAGAACCACTTGAGAGAGCAGGTGAATGAACCTACTCAAATACCTCACCTTTTGAAGAAAAGAGACCATGTTTTTTGTTGTGGTGGGAGAGGACAAAGACACCAAGGCTTGAACGTTGCTTGGGTTAGCTTCAATGCCCTTGGTAGAGATCACATGGCCAAGAAGAGTAACCTTGCTTTCACCAATGTGGCATTTCTCCACATTGAGTTGGCCACCCAAAGCTTGCAGCTTAAATAGACCTTCATAAACTTTCTCCAAATGAAGAGAGCAATAAAAACACGAATTGATTTTCCAAAGAATGGCTGAAAAACAAATGTCACATAGTGCTGAAAAGTGGTTGGACCATTGGTGAGACCAAAAGGCATAACTCTGTAAGCAAAACATCCCCATGGTGTGATGAAGGTTGTCTTCTTTTGATCTTCTTCAGTGATGCTAATTTGGAAGTATCTTGAGTAGCCATCACAAATTGTGTAGCACTCATATCCTGCTACCTCATTGAGAATTTCATCTTGAAAAGGAAGAGAAAAAATTGTCCCTCTTTGTGGATGCATTAATGGGCTTCCACTTACCATTCTTATTTGGTGTGACTACCATTGGACAAACCCACTCTGAGTCTTCAATAAGTTAGATTAAACCTGCTTCTAGCAGTTTCCTTGCCTCTTTGAGAAAGGTGTCTTGTTGAATTACTCCTACCCGTATGAGTTTTTTCACTACAGGTTTACTTCCCTCCTTGAGCTTAATGTGATGTTGAGCTACTGTGATGCCAGTGATTTTATCATATTCATCAATGAACAATGTGGTAAACTTAGCATCAAAGTATAATCTTTACGTTCCTTCCCACAAAACTCACTAGAGAGCATTCAGTGTAGCTTACTTGCTTCTATCAAAGGTTGGATACCTGGTGTCTCCCCTTGGTTTGATGATGATGCATCAGGTTGCTTCATCCTCTTAGGGTCCTTGAGAATGACCCCCATCACCTCGATACTACTGTCACTTTCTTCAGTGATTGTTGACTCCTCCTTTGAAGTGGTTGTCAAGAGTCACTACTAGAAAACTCATCCCCATAGGTTTCTAGATCCATGTTGCATTGACAACCAGTCTTCCTGTCATAAAGTATTGGCTTCCCTTTTGCATACTTCATCTGGATTATTCCAATGTCCCAGTCCTGCTATAGTTCTCATATCCATAAGCCAAGGCCTCCCTAGAATGATAGGGTAGCCCTCCCCCTTGTGTGGCATAACAAAGATGTCCACATCCACCTCGATGTTGAACGCCTTTACCCTAACTGCATTTATAACACCAACACATTAAACTTTTACATTATTTGCCATTTTGGCTTGGCATGGTGCTGGCCTACTAACCTCTAAACCAAAATGGTGCATCATTTTTTCACTCATGACGCATATTTTTGCACCACCATTGATGTAGATATTGGAGATGTACTGCTCTTTGATGTGAGCTTCCATTACTGGTAGTTTGTTATCTAGATTCCTCCCAGAGATAGCCCCAACTATCTTTGGCTTTGGTCTTGTGCTAACCATCTTTGTCCATTGTCTCCTCACCCTAGGTGCTAAGTGGAGTAACTGGGGCCAGGTGATTTTTCGGCCCTGCACTAAAACATCTTGAACCAAATCATATGGTTTAGAACATTCACCCAAAGAGAAATCTACAATGCCAATTTTACGCCATGACTTGGACGGCTTTTTGCTAGATTACCCTTTAGTTTTCATCTTTTTTTCCTTTTGGGAAGATTCATCATGCCTAGCGCACTTTAGCCCCATGGCATCTACCCCTTTAACCTTGGTCTTACCTTTCACCACTCCCTTGATATCCTCCTCCACTTTCTCCTTTCCCTTACCTTCAAGACTAATGACACTTACTGTGTGGTTGTAGATTGGTGGTGGGGGTAAGGGTGGAATGAGAGGTTGTGGTGGTGGTGGTGGATGTGGTTGAACGGGTGGTTGTAGGATTTGCAAAGGTGGTGCTTGTTGTGGTGCCCTCATTCGGTGGTGGTGGTCTTGCTCTCGGTGGTGAAACTTGGTTTTGTCTTGCTCCTCATTTGAAATTCTACCTCCTTGGGTGTGGGCAGTAATACATGCCATGGCCATCTTTCCCACAATTGTAGCATTGGTATTCTTGGTTTTGCCTTCGTTGTCCTCTCCATTTCTCTTTATTGCAGTTGTGTGCATGCCCTTGTTGCACCAAATGCACAGATAGATTCTCAAGCTGAGTAGTGATGCGACTCAATAGGTCTTGCTGCTCTTCTGATGCCTCTTGTGGTTGGGTTCTCTAAGCAGCTATTGCAGTTATTGGGGCTAGTCGGACTGAGCTTGATTCTTCTGACTCATTGACTCTTGCTTGCATGTGCAGCTTCTTGGTTTTAAGGAGGGCTACTTCCATTGCCAACTCATATGATGCAGGGAATCTCCCCTTCACCTTCTCTTTAAGCGGCAACCATAGGCCAACAATGAAACGGTCCTTCTTCAGGAAATTAGGCACTCCACCTTCCTCTAGTGAAGCAATCCATCGCTCCCACAAATTCACAAACTTGGATTCGTAAATGGCATACTCTATCAGACTTCCATGCTTTAACTCTGTCAATAATTACCATAACTTTTCTCAGGTTGTGCCTCCATCAAAACTCTTCATGAATGCAACACGTAGTAAGTCACATGCATCCTTGGTAGCTTGGGACAAAGAATTGTACCAAGACTTGGCCTCTATTTTCATCACTAGAGCCGTGAGGCGTCGTCATCCTTGTTAAAAACCACACAAGTGATGTTAAATTTATCCAAAAAATCGATGGTGATGTCTTTTCCCTTCTTGCCACCCAACCTGGGAAAAGAGACACTTGCCATGGTAGTAAATCAATGAGCAAAAGATCACAAAATCCTTTTTTTTTTTGGGAATGACTTAGTGATTCATAAAGGTTTATACATGGGTGGAAAACTTGAGCAAGAGCTAAGAAGAGTGCAAGGTTAGAATAAAATAAAGATGCTTACATCAAAAGAGTGGTAGTAATCAAGAATGGGCAAGATGATAGGATGTGGGGATCTAAGGATTTCATCAAGCATCTCTGATCCAAATAGGAAAACAATCTTTTGCTGGTAGAATATTTGCATGTCAATGTAAACGTTTACATGCATGTGTTGCAAGAAACAAAAAGGAAAGACTTCTGGCCTATTGTTATTATCCATGTTGGGTGTAGGGAAAGGCTTTGATCACTAGAGTTGCATACCTTAAGTGTTGACAAGTTGACACCTTCACCACAGGCCTCTACCTCTTGTTGAAGTCCACATAATCCTCCATATTGGGTTCAAAATAGACTGGGTGAGAAGAGTCTACCTCAATCAGTTTTCCATTTTGCATGCGGCGACGACGCTTTGATGGTCATATTCATTTGAACTCTCTAGGCCGAGAGAGAGCGTAGGCCCACTTGCTTCCACCAAATGCTTTAGGCTGTTGCTTGGACTTTGTGGTTGATGCAGTTGACAACTCTTCTCTGACCGTTGGAGAGAAAACACTTGGTGCTACACAAAATCTGACTGATATGAGAGTGCTGATGTTGTTCTTAAAAGTAAAACTCGTCGTTCTTCACCTCCTCTGTCAGCATCATTGACAAAATGATTTGGTTGTTAGCAGTGATGACATTTTGTAGCCCTCCCTCTTAATGCTCTTGATTTGCAATTAGCACGAGCAATGCGAGATGGGGAGCTTACCTCTTGGATATCAATGACACTACAACCTGGAAATAGCTCTTTGATGAAGGCCTAGAGTGCTTCTACAATCTCCTCTTCTTCAGTCCTCCAATTTGAAAACTCTTGTAGCCACTCATCCATGATTGATGGCATGCATCACTACTCTTTGTTGACTAAAGGTCTTTGCAAAGACCTCTTCAGTGGGGGCACCAAACGGAAGCGCAAAATAGACTCGGTAGCCTCTACACCAAGACTATGCATGATGCCCTCATCATGGGAGGTACAAAATAGGGACACCACCTCGTTTGGAATGCGGCTAGGATGCATGGTAAGGGGTTGGCACATGACACAAGGAGAATGTGAGAGAAGGAGAGAGAGGGATAGGAAGATATCACTAGAGTTTCATCAATATAGGCTTCATAAACACCATACACAAGGAAGATAGGAGAGAAAGAGAGAGAGGGAGAGAAAGAGATCATTAGAGCTTCATTAATATAGGCTTCATAGACACCGTACAAACATTTACGAGAGGAATTGCACATAATCAATATCTCACAAACTCATGTGTGCATGGTAACTCTAACCTCTTGGCCATTAAGAAAACAAAACGCAGGACCATAGCCAACAACTATGTCATAGTAGAGCTATGTGTACGTAGAGGTGCAAACATAAGGATGTACATATGAGAGCGTGAGTGCTAGAGCTTGATTGTGTATCTATTTACAAAAGAGAAAGCCTCCTTTTATAGGCCAAGAGAGTGATTAGGGAAGAGATTATGAGCAAAAGGAGTTATTACAAAGTAGAAGCATTCCCTTAATGAGAGAGCTTCGTGGGCCCTACTTATTGACCAATTTCCTCTTAATGGCCTTCATCATGGCGAGCTTTGTCTCCATGCCACCTTCCATAGCTTGAGTCCAAGAGCTTCCTTATAATATTTGAGAGAATATTGATAAAATAAGAAAAATTCAAGCAATAATGGAGATAAACCTATAAGAAATGATGTGTGTGGAGTATAACCATGACTTCTTCCCTTGTGAACAGATAGGCTCCACCATTTCGGCCATATCTCCAACCGTAGCTCCAAAAATTGAAAAAAATAGGGGTAGAAAGATCAACTCAACGCCTACAACTTTGCTGCTAAAAACTTTTTCCAATTTGGGATTAAAAAAATAAAGAAAAATCCCAAAAAATATGTGTCCGTCTTTTTCCTTCCAAAAGTCTTCCAGGTGGTCCCCTCTTGACTCTATGTGCAAGCGTTGTGTCCACAAGTGAATTATGCTTGCATTTGATAATAGTTTGTTGACTGCAACTTCATAATGCATAAGATTCTCTTTGTTTTCAGTATTGACTCTTATTTATCACCTATAGTGACCATCAGGTAGTGACCGTCAGGTAGAATCAGTATCCAGTTAATACTTTTTTTGTTTTCATAGTGTTTGTTCCTACCTCTCCTTATTTTTGAGATAGCTATGTACAAAATATATACATAGATTTTTTTGTGATTTTCATGCATCAGGTCCTTCCTCCTCCGCAAAGCCTTGAAGCCTTACCATCAAGTGCATATCAGGAGAGAGATGGTCCAAATTTTGAAAAGAGGCCCTCAATTCGTTCAATTACCAAACAAATAAATGTGAAATTCATGCATGCATGTCTGTGCTTGAGGGAATATAGTCTTAATCACTCTCTTATTAGAATAAAACATAACTTTTAAAAAAGGACCATTTGTATTTAGTTTTGAGTAGCACATTCGAGATACATATCCCCGCTGGACATAGCATGATAAAAATTTACTTCAAAACATAACCGTGGATTAGTTGTCTTGTTAGCCATGCCACCGCAACACAACAAAAAATCGTGCCTGGAAATATCATCATGGATATATATTGATTTTCCCCCTTTCAGTAACCCCAATCTCAACATTGGTTCTAAGGATACAAGCATACATCATCTCAATTAAAAGGATGTTCTCATGGTGCATCTGTACAAAATAATCAAGAGCTTGTTGTTGGCATTGCCCAATAGAAGTACACTTTGTTATTAAATCATCATAAGGGACAACCCTACAAGAAGGAATCTTCTCTAGGATACCTACCCTTGACATCAAAGAGCATGAAGATAACCTTTCTTAGAAGTCTCATCATGGATATGCTTCCATATTCCATGTGTTGAAGCCCAACATAGGGTCTAAGGATACAAGAATAGGCCATCTCAATTATATGAATATCCTCGTGGCACATCTGTTCAAAATACTTACGAGCTTGTTAGCCTTGCTCAACTTGAGTACACTTTGTTTTCATATCATTACAAGAGAATGCTAGGAGAAGGGAGATTCTATAGGATACTTGTCCTTAATGTATAGGATACTTGTCCTTAATGCAAAGCACCACACTTGGCATAAATACCGACGATAGTATTGCTACAGAGTATGATACTTACTAAGCAATTTTTGGAACACCCCAGACCCAATCAAGTTTACCTTGCAATCGGAGCACTCCAAGAAAGGACGATACACGAAGGTAGGGCAAGTTGTAGCTGATTACAAACTTTGTCTTCCATGTGACAGCAGTGGGGAACATGGAAGGAGTTCCCAAGTAAGAAAGATTGTGTTTAGGAAACACAAAATGAGATTCTAGTATGTAGTGTGACATAGGATAGTTAATTGGAATTGACGTAGGATTCTACATATTGTATTGGGGTATTCCAATTATCATATATTTCATTAGATTCTTTAAGATTGAAACCTTTGACTCAAAGAAACATTTCAATTTATGTAAGTATTCCAAAGTAATCCAATGCTATGTAAGCCTTCATTCTTATGTGTACGTTCTTTTGCAATTAATCACATGTAACACGCTTTAGAGACTTGATGGTGCATTCATTAAGCATTGTCTTTCCATCAATAAAATTATAAGATCTCTAATAAATTATCTTTCATAGGTCACTTTTATATAATCATCTCCCTCGATCCAAAATTTAAAAGATGGTAATTTTAATTTGTAAATTATCTTTCATAGGTCATTTTTGACCTACAGAAGGCCATAGTGTAAAGGGGCCAATAATGGACTGGGGTCCAAAATAAGGCCACCTTAGAATTAAATGAACAATATTACCAAATTATGTGGTAATTATGATTGGGATGGTAAGAGGTTGACATGATCTATCTTTTTGCATCAATTTCATTGAAAATTGTCAATCAAACCATATAATCGACATCATTCAAGTTGAATGTCCCTCTATTGGCCCCTATGTTTTAAGTGGCCTTATATTGGCCCCTTTACCCTAGGGGGTTGATTGATTTAAGCATGAATTCCTAAGGTGTTGGATTCATTTCCACAATTAGTGACAGGGACCCTCCAAGTTGTAGCATCCATCCATGTGGAGGACCTATTTTAAGATTTTTTGGCAATGCACCTTGTGTCGTCATGCGTGACACAGTGAATGCAGAGCAAGAACCTTGAGAGATACATTGGTCCAAATTTAGGCTCTACGAGGATCCGCCTCTAGAAATGTGTGCAATGCTAATGCATTACTTCACAGAATCAAGCAAATGTATGGCATGATGTGTGCATTGAAATGAGCCATCTTGGGATTGAACTCGTTGAGTATCCCTATGATCCCCATCATGAAGAAGTTTAGAAAGGCACTACAAGAGGCTATTCATATTAGCGACGCTCACACAGCGACGCTCAAAAAAAAAATATCGGCGTCGCTATGAGCGTCGCAAATTTACAAGTAAATTTGCGACGCTCATAGCGACGCCGGCTGGGCTAAAAAATAACAGAGAGCGCCCAAAAACTCAGATCTCAGATCTGAGTTTTTCAGCGCCCTCAAGCAAGAGCAGGTAACGCTCTCCCTCTCTCTCTCTCTCTCTCTTTCTTCACCACACACACACACACACACACACACACACACACACACACACACACACACACACACACACACGAGGAGAGGAAGGAGAGCCAGGTATGCTCCTTCCCTCTCCTCACTCTCATGTTCCCTTCCCCTCTTTCTCTCTCCCTCTCTCTCTCTCTCACACACACACACACACGTAGTGTTTTTGAGAGAGAGAGAGAGAGAGAGAGAGAGAGAGAGAGAGAGAGAGAGAAAGAGTACAAATATAAACAAAAACGCACACACACATACATAAACAAAGAATGCACACACACATTGAGAGAGGAAAAGAGAGAGAGAGCATGCATAAACAAAAAACGCACACATTGAGAGAGGAAAAGAGAGAGAGAACATGCATAAACAAAAAACGCACACATTGAGAGAGGAAAAGAGAGAGAAAACATGCATAAACAAAAAAACGCACACACATTGAGAGAGAAAGAGAGAGAAACTAATTTAACGTCGTAGGAAACTAATTAAAATTAAAAGACCTAAAGATCTAGCCGACGAGGAGTTGAACTCAAGACCTATTATTCAAGAGGGAAATGGCATAACCAATCTATCATACTTGGCATGGGTTATACCATTTATCTCTTTTTATTGGCACACACATCCACACACACACACACACACAAGAAGAAGAGAGTTATAACGTCGTAGGAAACTATCCTAAAAGACGTTAAAGATTAGGTTAGATGTAGACTTACGTTAAATTAGATTTAGGTTTATTTAAGTTAAATTAGATTAGATTTAGGTTTATTTTTACTTAGATTTATGTTTATTTATGCTAGATTTAGATTTACGTTATATTAGATTAGATTTAGGTCTCCATAGACTGCGATGCCTGAAGTGGGTGAAGAAAGCCCTCAATGGAATATAGGGTATTGCTGCCTTCACTCATGGTGGGCTCCGTCGATCCAAAAGTACTGGTGAAATGTCTTCAGAAGATAGGGAAGAAGGTGGATCTTCAGGGCGGCAAGAGTCACTACATCCCCGACAATGACCATCTAGACAACCTCTAGTCATTCAACAGCAACTTCAAAGTTAGTAACAAGAGCAAGAACGGTCCAAAGGGCCAATTGCTGTCGTCAGATGTGGATGGAGATGAGGCAGCGTCACCGCCGGAAGTTAACTCTCACATCTTTAGTGATGAGAATGCCAACTCTTGCCGAGTTATGTGAAAAATAAGTTTTAAGCTTCTTATAATCCCTGTTAGTTTAGTTCTTTGTTTTTAATATAACATAATTTACGTTAGATTTAGATTTATGTTATATTAGATTAACTTAGGTTTATTTAGGTTTACCCACACACACACACACACACACACACACACACACACACACAACACACACACACATAGAAGAAGAGAGTTTTAACGTCGTAAGAAACTATCCCAAAAGACGTTAAAGATTAGGTTAGATGTAGACTTACGTTAAATTAGATTTAGGTTTATTTTTAGTTAGATTTATTTATTTAGATTTACGCTTATTTACGTTAGATCGAGTCACGCAAGAATTACTTACGGTTTAGGGTTTAGAGTTAGACGAACAGTGAAAAGATCTACTGTGAAAAGATGTTAAGATGCTGTGAAGTGCTACAGCTAGAGAAGAGGCAAAGGGGTTTTGTCCACTACATGCAGTATCATGTAGACGTGGGTCTGTAGATTTCTTGTACCCACAAATATAGGTATTGACCAATAAAGACGAGATTATAACCCGGTGGTTCTGATCTCCGTGCACCTCTAGACCGAGGTGTGCGGGGATTGGACATGACTAGAGAATGTGAGGTAGAGAGAGAGGAGAGAGAGAGAGAGAGAGAGAGATAAGACGAAGAATGCCAATAGAATATTAAATTTGTTGTCCAGGTTATAAGATTTTTATCCTCATTATGAGTAGTGACGAGGATGTGGGACCGTCCAACCGAAACACCTATCTCTCAACGAGGGTCTTATGTCCTTGTAATCAATGCAAGCATGCTGTGCGACGGACAAGACGTTTTCTTTGCAGCACGTTCGCGAATTTGGCGAGTTCGATCCATCTATTATAGATCGAGTTGTTGCCAATTATAACTCGTCGGACTCTGACGCTGGCCAACAAGCAGCAATCTTGCAACCCAATAGACGTGTTCGCAGGCGCTTTGGTCAAGCAGCATATGTGAGGCCACAAGATGTAGCCTCTGACAGCTCGGGGGATGATCATGCAGAGCACATTCCCAACGAGGCAATGTTTGAGCCCGAGATTGATGAAATGATCGAGACGATCATGGATTCAGAAAGGCTTATCTATGATGATATGAAAAGTGAAGCCGATACGCCATTGTATAATGGAGCACGTATGTCTAGATTGAAAGCACTCCTGGTTCTTCTCAACATGCAGGCAAAGTTTGGATGGAGTGACACTAGCGTCACAGCGCTTTTCAGGTGATCTATTACAATTAGTTTACTTTAATAAAACTCTAAATGTATAATGATCTGATAGATTTTCACACGACTGTATCGTATTTTTATGTTGTGTAGATTGCTTAAAGAGCACATACTACCAGCTGACAATGTGATGCCAGATTTCCGAGATGAAGCAAGAAAGATTTTGCGAAACTTGGGGATGGATTACAATTCTATCCACGCTTGTCCTAATGACTGCATTCTTTTCAGAGGGGAATACATAGACATGGAGAAGTGTCCGAAATGTGATTCCGAAAGATATCGAGTAGATCTCCACGGGACAAAAATTCCACAAAAGGTTTTGCGACATTTTCCTCTGCTTCCTCGCATCAAGCATTTCTTCGAATGTAAGTCCATGGCCGCCCTAGCATCATGGCATGAGGAGAATAATCTTCGGATGGTGTGCTACGAATTCCTGCAGATTGCGCAGCCTGGAAACATATAGATGGAACATGGTCGGATTTTGCCAGGGAAGCTCGAAATTTGCGCTTAGGCCTGGCTATGGATGGCGTAAATCCATTTGGTCAAAGATAAACATCTTACAGTGTATGGCCCGTTGTCATCGTCAACTACAACATTCCCCCGTGGTTGACTACGAAGAAGGGGCACCTATGGCTAAGCTTGATTGTGCCAGGGCGATATAAAGTGGAGAATATGGATGTGTATCTTCGTCCACTATTGGAAGAGCTACAACAATTGTGGATTGGCATAGAGGTGGTGGATATGAGCCGACACACAGGACGACGGAATGCTTTGATCTGAGGCATTCTAATGTGGACCATGCATGACTATCCCGGGCTAACAGAATGCTCAGGTGATCTATTGACACTCCTCACTCAGACACTGTAAATCTTGTTTGTTCCCATAGTTGATCTATTATCATGTGTATACATGCAGGGCTTCAAACAAGCGGATACAGAGCATGTGTCACATGTGGACCTAGACTGAATGCACGTAGGGCGCCCTCACTGAAGAAGCAAATCTACGAAGGTCATCAAGCGTATCTTCCAGAGAATCATGTGTTACGCGACGGCTTTTTGGGAAGAGAGCCACCAAGGATGTCTGCACAAGCATGGTTAGAGCAGAAGGAGATGTGCGATGACGGATTGCCTCCAGGGATGAAGAGACTATCTCTATGGTACGAGTTACCATACTGGCCCCGACTCATGATCAATCACTTGCTCGATCCAATGCACATATTCAAGAATGTGGGTAATCTACTATGGGACCATCTGACCGGCAAGAAAGATACTTGGGGAGCCAGAGTTGACCTTAGAAATGTGGATCGTATGGAGCAATATTGGCCGCAAACAGCGTCTGATGGATCGATAAAACTCCCTAAAGCACCATGGATTTTCACAGGAGCCCAAGAACGCAAAGTAAAAGAGACCATTCGATCTTTGCGGACCCCCACTGGCGTAATGCACTCGCTCCGAACGTGTTTTACTAAAGAAGGAAAGCTTACCGGTTTGAAGTCACACGATTGGCATAAAATGTGTCAGGTACGTTCATAGTGGACTTTAATATCATTGCATAAAATGTGGACTTTAATATCATTGCTGCACATACTTTACAGTTTATTTTACCGGTTGCCATTGAGGGATGTTTGTCTCTCGACATCCGTAACACAATCTACAAACTTGCAAAGCTGGTGCAATGGATCTCACAAAAGGAGATCAACGTAGACTCCATACCATTCGCCAAACTAAATGCTGCGGAGCTTGTGTGCATGTTTGAGAAACATTTTCCTACTACCATGCTAACCATTCAGGTGCATCTTCTTGTTCACATAGTTGATGAGGTGGAAATAGCTGGCACAGTTCATTCCAGATGGATGTTCTTCTTAGAACGTTTCATGAAAACGCTTAAGGGATATGTGCGTCAAAAGGCACGTCCGGAGGGTAGCATGGCAGAAGGTTGGTTGGTATCAGAGTCCCTAGTGTACATTGGAGAGTGGCTAGACGGATTTGATAAAGCTCAGGACACGCTATGGCGAACCATAGATGATGAGCGCATATCTGGGATTGTCATGTGCAATCTCGGTGTTGAGAAGAAGATGACGGAAGATCTAGAGGCTAAAATCAACCGATTTTGCATGCTTCACAATCCAGTGATGCAAAAGTGGATTTCACAATATGAGGATGCAAAGCAAGAGCGACAAAGGGCACGAATCGAGTGGAGACGGGGAAGACGACCACCGATGCACTATCCGAGGTTCTGGAGAGCCTACCAACATTCATGAGCTTAAGATGGTTTCACACCAATTGAAAGCGCACAACAATGCGGTGACGAAGTGACTGAGGAAGAGTGGGAGTACTCTCGGGGTTGCGCGACCAAGGTAAGTTTGCAATGTATGACTAGCTAGTGACTTTATTTCTAAACGTTTGAACGGCCACTCATAATCTTTGTTCGTTGTAGTATAAGTCATACACAGCAGCATGGTGTAAAGGTCGACATTTTAGGGTGGAACGGATCGACAAAAAGCGTTTCTCAAGATTGTGGAATCATGGCAAAATTTGAACAGTCTAGTCGACGATGTTCCTCTGATGCAGATCCTGTGGTGGCGGAACTCACTCACTTCGGCACGCTACAAGAGATTTTGAGGATCGATTACAAAGGATTTTTTGTCGACTTGTTCGACGTGCAATGGTTCAAGATAATCATGGAGGGTCGCAACGCTACTGTGCGTAGAGGAGAGTCTGGTTTTCTTGAGGTGGATTCTACTAAGAAATGGAATGACCTAAGAGACACTTTCGTACTACCCGAGCATTGTGAACAAGTAAGTATGTAAATAGCTTAACATCCCCCTTTTACAAGTTATGTGCTTGAAAGCTCTCATGTAAGTTATGTGGCTCTGGCAGGTAATATTTCATCCTACAAAGTCTACATCAAACTGGTGGTACGTCATAGAGGTAGCCCCTCGTAGTGCAAGGACGTATGAAGGCTACCATGTGCCAATCACAACGGCATCAATGGAGGAGATCAGAGAAGATGCTCAATCAGAAGCCGTTGCGGTGGTGCCAGACGAGCATCAAGATGCTACTACTCTATATGGGGTGCATGCAGAGGAGCTACAAAATGAAACAGAGGATATGTGTTTAACGGAGAGCTCTATATAGATATAGGAAGTTATGCTGAGTTATGCGAGGATGAGAGAGAGATCTCTTAAAGCCACAAATATTGTATTTGAACAATTTTGCTCCGTGTTGTAAAAGCTCTGGCTCTCTAAGTACCTTCCATGGTGTATAACGCTCTTTTCTACTCGCGCTCACATCTTTTGATTGAAAATTCTGAGTTTTCGACTTGCCTCTTCTATCACTCAATTCATTGCGTCATTGTATTTATATGCGTCATTACGTCATTGTATTTAATGGTCTTTGCGTCATTGTCTACTCTATTCATTCAATATTAAGTTTAAATATTCGTGTGTTTAATGCAGTATGGATGATGAGGAGTTTCTTTCTTCTTTGTCACCGCAGCAGAGACAGTGGTACGTGGAGCGTCATCGCTCTGGCGCATCATCGCGCGTTCCTACTCCATCCGCATCTCCCTCTCTTTCGGAGCATTCGGCGCGCTCCGAAGCTTCGGCGTCGACGAGACGAGCTTCACACTCGTCTAGACACCGGCGCTCTAGTGGTGGCGGTGGTTTGTGGGGATTCCGCCGCCGATGCCTCCACACCGCCTCGTGTTCGACGAGGCTCTTTACCCTCCCCTTCTTTGCCCGCCCCCACACCAGCCACAACATCGCCATCTACGCCAGGTTTTGCGCGGCTGACTGTTCCTAGCAGCTACACACCTCTACCTACTCCGCCAGGAGCCACCCCACTCGACACTCCTTGCTTCGGGGCCCAGACGCGGTGGAGACACCTGACGTCCGTACCCCCATCGACACGCCGCTAGAGACCCCTGCCGGGACACCCAGGTTCACGCGTCACCGGCCAGAGGGCTTGCCTTACTCCGTCGACTTCAGCGGCGGCATCATCATGGATGATGACGGCAAGAAGGTGATCTCGCGCATGCGTGGTCTTTGCTCTCAGCTGTTTAGACACTACATACTAAACAAATGGAGTGAAGTACCAAGTGATTTAAAAAACAGAGTCATCAGCATACTTCATGATGAGTTTCCCGTTCCAACACGGGATTAGCGCTTCAATGAAGACCTGATGAAGATTCGAATGCGCGAATACTGCAAACACAAGCGTTCCGAAGTGCAAAAAGCAATCAAGCATGGGTGGAACAGGCCAGATTGGCTGGCCAAAGAAGATTGGAAGAATGCGAAGAAAGCAGCGCGCGAGAATCCCGACAAGTGGAAGCAACAAAAGGATGCAGCCAGAGCGCGAGTAGAGGCAGGGAGCTCGCACCACTTGGGGAGCGATGGATGGGCATCATTTGAGGCCGATTTTGTAAGTGTTTTCGCATTGCTCTTTATGTTCGATAGTTTAGGGTTTATGAGTTTTTGAATTCTAACATAATGAAATCTTTGTATGTTTTGACAGTGGTCGATGACAGGACGTGATCCCACACCGTACGAGCGCGAGTACGCAGGCAGGAAGGGCTTAAACGCCCTGATGGACATTCTCAGTTCTCGCGGCGGCATGGTTAGTATTAGGGTTTACTCTTTTCTATTTTTTGTATTGTTTTATAAATGTCGTTATATGTTTATACTTACTGAAAGCTGTCTTATTGTCTTTTTTTGCAGAATCCGACAGATACGCCGCTTGGAAGCGATGAGACGTCTGACTAGACGACGTCAGTTTAGCCGTAGCTAGATAGCATTAGTTTAGGGTTTCTCATAGCTTATGTATCATGAGACGGATTTTATACGTCTTTTTGAACCATGTATATTATTACATTTGTCACCGCAGTTCATTTTGCCAATCAATTCTTTATGCCTATGATGTTGTACAATTGTCATTATTACATTTGCCAATCAATTCATTTTGCCTATGATGTGTACAATTGTCAATTTTACGCTTGTCAATTTTGCAAACAATGCATCTTGTGGGTGACTATTTTGGGTCTATTATCTACCCTTGCACTTTTTTTAAAAAGTGAATCAAGTACAAT
The DNA here is from genome assembly GCF_014529385.1 of Adiantum capillus-veneris. NCBI lineage: Eukaryota > Viridiplantae > Streptophyta > Polypodiopsida > Polypodiales > Pteridaceae > Adiantum > Adiantum capillus-veneris. The sequence continues at coordinate 97,932,511 of NC_140935.1, forward strand.
ATGGTTGATGGGTGGCAGGGCATTCAATGCCCTGTCACCAAAAAAAATTCTCTCGACCGTCGCTATTTATGGCAATGTAGCGTCGCTATAGACTTCTGTGTAAACGTCGCTATAAGCGTCGCTATGACCGTCGTCATGAGCGTCGCTATACGCGTCGCTATATAGCGACGCTCGTAGCGACGCATATAGCGACGGTTATAGCGACACTCTTGTAGCGATGCTATTAGCGATGGTTTTAGCGATGCCGGGGTTTATAAAAACCCAGTGTATTTCTGTCGCTAACAACGTCACAAGAGCACACAACCTCTTGTAGTGAGGCGACTTGAAACCAATACATATACATGAATGACCCTCTCTCCTTCCACAGAGAGATCATTTACGATCTTGTAGGCGGATACCCGTTGATGAAAATTTGTTGCCTTCATCAAGCTCAATCACTCTCCTTAGTATCAAGCTGCAAAGATCCAACGTGCCTTCTTGCCTTTACCTTGCAAAGATATTAAAAAGGTACGGAAGGGAAAATTGTAAAAGAACCTATATAAGAAACCGCTTGGTTCCCATTGGGCATATCAGACGCTCAGAAGATCAAAAATCCAAATTAGATACCAAGATCCTCTTGCCTCGAATGGGGATATTGAAGGAGTTGGAGAAAGGATCCCTAACTCTCTTCTGTATTCACATTTACCATGCATCCACTTTTGTCGTCATGGAATTATTGGATGTTCCTCCAAGGACCCTTACCTTTTATTTTCATCGGCAATGTTTTCAAGACTTGCTCATTTGGGGTGGTAGTACTTGCTTGCAAGGCAAAGTCAACATCAAGATTGATATTCTATGACAGTAGTAAGGCTACCTAGTAACTTGGTTGGTCAATCAAAAAGATGCACTTGGCAGAGTGGTCCCGACTAAGGTTGGATTGCATGTAAGTATAGCGTGTAAAAAATGAGTGCCACTATATATATGGCGATGAGAAACTATTGCAGTCTGAACGTAGTTGTAGGTTGCACCTCCATATCCCCACCAAAACCCACTTTTGGCAGCTTGTAATAGGAAATTCTAGCTTGAAAGATCATTGTTCCAACAAAAGTTGTATGTCTGCACTATTATCATGTGATTTGTCAATCATTAGCATTGTTCCAATATTCATCAAAACTTGCTTGACCCATCGAGATAGTCTTCTCAAAACAAAAAAGGGTGTCGTTGAAGGGACGTTGAGTATGTTATTTTGGATCTTCCATTATCTATTTGGGTGTGAATTGGGAGTGGTAGAAATATTTTGGCACCCTTATAGAATAATCAAAGGGCTGAATATTCGCAATGGGATGTATTGGGTGGTAAAGGTGGATTGGCCAATACACTACAACATGCAACATGTGGTACATATGACACCATAAAAACTTATCATAATTAGCAAGGATAATGCCGGACTCTCGCGCTTATAAGAGGAAGTGGCACAACTAGCCATTTCAACATAGTAACTCTCCTTGGTTTGATGCAGTAGGACAAGTGTTAGTATGTGATGTCGCAGCTGTACTGAGTATTAAAAAAGGGTGTCCCTAAGTGATCGGCTCAATTAAAAGGATCCACTCCCCGGTCCCATTGAATAAAACCAACACTGAGCCAGGTAGGTAGGCTATCCTCGTCACTATGTGGCACGGCTGGATTCCAGAGGGGATCTATGGTGGGAAAGGGAAGTGGGAAGCGAAACATAATCCTAGCCGTCCGGCAAATCGGGAACTAGGGTGAACTACGTGTGAACTAGGCTAAAAAGTAGATTTGCACATAATCCAAGGACAGTTAAAGGGGAGTCATTATTACTTTGAGAAGGCACATTTTAAAAAGACAAACCTTCACATAGGGGTCTCTAATGTGCACGTATAGTGAGGAGAGAGAGCTTTGAAATTAGTGAACTAACAGTAAACTAGGGTGAACTAGAGGTAAACTAAGGTGTTTTTACTTCACCATAGTGAACTAGGGGTGAATTAAGGGTAAACTAGTGGTGAACTTGGCCTCGCCTGTAAATGTGGGTTCACAGAGGTGAACTAAGGATGAACTAAGAGTGAACTAAACTCACCTTCCTACAATATGGAATCACTTGAAGACCATGCGGGCAATGAGATCATATCGGACCTAGAGTGGGAGAGTGACTCAAGCAGTAGCAACACATGTGATCAAGCTAGTGACTCTCCGAGCTCCTTAGAAGGTGATGAAGTCATATCGCGGAGGACACAAACAAGGATTATATTTAGGCCCTATATACAATGAAATATTTACACACAAAGATGCCATAATATATTTTCTTTTATATATATATAAATATATATATATTTTTGGCTCAACTAGCCAAATGACTAGCTAATTGAGGGTTTTTAAGGAGATATGGGAAAAGCCCCCCAACTCACACACACCTATGTACAGTGAAAGGGTGAGGATAACCACAGTGTTTGAGTTATTTGATAGGGTGAGGTAGCTCACTATGGAAATTTTGAATAGCCATAAAACGGCTATCAATAGTTTTAACCTATAATGAATAAAAAAAACTTAGAAAGCCCTTGTGAAACGTGTCGAAACCAGCACGTGCCGGTGCAGATTGTTTCCAACACGTTATACAAGGCTAAATCATATCGGCATTCACACAGAGCTAAACTAGCTTTTAGTGAAAATTTTAGGAGCAATGTGGGCTGTCACCTCACTGCTACAGAGAGTGGATAGCAGCAATGCTTCAGAGAGAGAGAGAGAGAGAGAGAGAGAGAGAGAGAGAGAGAGAGAGAGAGAGAGAGAGAGAGAGAGCACTCCATTTTCTCAAAGCGGCCCTTCATCCCCTCTTGAGATATTTAAACAATAGCCTCTGACCAAGACATGAGAGCGAGAGAGAGAGAGAGAGAGAGAGAGAGAGAGAGAGACAGAACGAACTGCCACTTCGCATGTAGCCTGAGAGTTCATCCTTTTGTAATATAAGCTTGGTAGAACATACTCATTTTTTTACTAAAATATTCTAAATTAAGTCGAAAACCTTTAATTTTAGGCTTTGTACCAATTTTTACATTAAAATCTTCTAAATTTAGCCCGTTTCCATCAAGGTGAGCCGCCAAACTAGCCAAGAAATTTCAATTTATGTCCTTTAAAAATAGACTAAAGGGTCCTCGAACAGTTGGTCTAATGGTAAGGCTTTGGCCTCTCAACCTATAAGTTGTGGATTCAAATCCCCCATTGGGTCACACTGTAGAGGCACACCTTGTGCTCACCTAGTGTTCACGTTCCTAGGGAACTTGCCCTTGGGCACTTGAGTGCATCCTGCTCCTGGGGTGGGTCACCCAAGGAGGAGGTTCCTAGCTGGTTGCTACAAATTCTCTCAGTTGTTCCTAACACGTCGTGCATCAATTAGGTGGCCATGGTGATGCCTACGCGTGGCTCTTGCACGATGGTATGTGGACCTTGCTCAACCATGTAACATGGATAATATTTGGAAGGGATAAGCATCTCCCCCTGTGGGCCCTCTGGTGTGTCAAAAAAATACACTAAAGGCAAATTTTCTTTGAACACTAGGCTTCACTAGGCTATACAAACACCATAATATATGGCATTGGTGAAAGTAGCCCAAACCAGTCCGCATCGACGCAGACCGGTTTCAAGATGTGGTGGCGGGTGCCATCACTGGCAACAATAGATTCGGGGGGTGCTATGGTAGATTTTTGTGTTTTTCATAAAATCACTTTCTTAGATGATGTGAATCACATTTATATGAAAATAAATCTCTTGGCATGTAGTTTGAGAAGGCGGAAAACTACCCAAACTTTAACACGCCTATGGGTTGCAATAGATTCCAAAAGCCCTCCTCTGGCCTTGATTCAAACAAATCCAAAGCTTCCTTCACCACTCCTTGTTGGAGCTTTTGTCCATTTAAGTAAAATCAATGATACTTCATTTAGAAGGAGAGAGTAGCACTAGATTTGCCAAAAAAAAAAAGGCCTACCTTTGTTGTCCTACCTTGCATTCATGCATTCCAAAAATAAATAAAGTAAATGAATTTTGGCATATTGGTGAAAAAATAGGCAATGGATGGCCAAGTGAACACTAGCTCTTCTTGGAATGTGGTGATGCAGCGCATGGTCAACAACGGTAGTGCCTATGATCTCTTTGTTGTTTATAATGAAATCTTCATAGATGTATTTTCTTTGACAACACGTATAGGACAATATGGTCAATAATGACGAGAAAAGATGCTATAGGTTGTTTTTAATGGATGCAATAATAGGGGCTTCTAAAAAAGTATGCCATGCTTAGTGTATGCCAATGTGGTATACATATGAAAGGATAAGAAACGTTCCCAAAATGAAAAGTTTTGACCATACTTTTTGACATTGATATTCTTTGCAACCACAGACACCCATTAGACACCCTTGATGTCTTGCTTGTACTAAGGGCATGTGAGACTCTCGGCTACATGGAAATTCATTGTGATGGAGACATGGCAATGAATTTTTCACATAATATCTTAGTCTTTAGCTTTAGTTGAGTCTTTGTCTCTGGAGTTGAACATTTATCACAATGTTATCACACTTATTATGTCCCTTTTTCCTTATCACTTTTAAAAATCTCTCTAATTCACAAATAAATTTTTTGAGGGACTTGCTCATTTTTTTTGCTTGAAAAAACTTATTCGCCATCTTGTAAGACTCATTGTATTCAGTATACAATGGTGTGCTCAAGAGCTTGATGAGTGCACAAAAAACTACGAAAAGTTGAACAATACCACTGAAATATGCATGATCATTTCTTGATCCTAACAAGGATTGTGGATATATTGCTTGCAAAGTGGGGCAAAACTGTTTGCATTCTTGAAAAATTAGCCATGATGCTCACTATACTTCCACACAACTCATACTAACCTTCGAAATTCAATTGCTGAATGTGAGAAAAAGGTATGCAAAGGAGACAAGACGCTTTTGAATAGCATTCAATCCTTGAACAATTGGAAGTGTAGTGTTGAAGACCATGTCTCTACACATGCAATAAGTTGGTTCTTGTTAAGACTTCTTGCAAAGTGAACATACATGCCAAGATTTTTTCCCGAGATCAAGAGGGTGATATGTCAATTGTCTATAAATGTTTTTTGAACATTAGTAATACCTCTTAAGATCTTATGGAAAAGAAGGGTTCCACAGGAAAGCTAGGTGTATCCAGAACTGCATCCAAGAAGTTAGGTTTCTTATGCCTTTTATGCATCACATTTCTTTCCGAGCGATGGTACATCTCATGCCACAACTTGTAGCTTTGTTTTGAACTTGTTTGGTGTTGTATGGGACAAGGACCAAGGAAAGAAATAGAAAAACTATTTCATGCACAAAAAGGCTTGGATGGTCACATATCAAAGATTTCAAACTATTCAAAGCCCACTCGGCGCTTGTGCTTGCCAAGTGAAGTCCAATAGGGGAAAGACAAAAAACCATCTTGAATGTCAACTAGATTCAAAACATGGTTTATGAAAAAGGAAACTTCATTTAAAGGCCCAAAAATTTCCATTCTCTCAAAAAGAAGATCTTTAAAGAGGTAGACTTTGCAAGAAGACCTATAGATATGACACACTAGAGAAATCAAGTGCATGCTCAAGAGCTTAGATGTGCAATACGTGCCAAGAAGAGATTTTTGTCACTCTCATAGGGCCACAAAGTTATTGTTGTGTAGCAACAAGTCAATACTCCATGTTTTCAACACATTCGTAGTTTGTACCAATTGTACTCAAATGTACATAATCATTAGCTCAACGATATTCTCAAGTAATGCATCAATGATCAAGTCATGTCCAAGCACAAATGAAAAGGCACACAAAACATCTTGATTCATAGGCAACAAAGAGTAGAACTTTGAGTCTATATTTACTTAGAAATTATTTGCATGGAACAAATTACAACCAAAAATCATTGCAGATGAGAAATATGGACAAAAGCGCTCAAGAAAAAGCTATAGGTAAGCTGATTGCAAAATAGAACTACGTTCAATTAGCAAAATAAAGGGAACTAGGGAAATTGCCGAAGAGGTAATTACAACTTCTCAAAGGGTTAAGAGGTTTTATGTGCACTTGAAATCAATTATATTCCCTTGATTGCCAATAGTGAATGTGCCAATGCTTTTGAGGCTAATGAGAGAGGACTTTAAATAAAAAAGATTGTTTTCATACAACTCTAAGAATGAGCATTGCAAACCAAATACTTGATCCACTACTTTACTATGCAAAGTAATCTTGATAATCTTTCCATCTCAGTCAGTAATCTTAGCTTGCAAGGAGGGAACCTTGAGAATAACTGAAGCTTTGTCACATGAGAGGAAAAACGGAAGTGATGCTTGGCGGCTTATAACTCTATTTCCCTTACAATAGTCACAAATGTACTATAAACCAAGATTGTTCACATTTACCACCTCAAGGGAACCAAAGACCTCTATAAACAAAATCAATCAGCCTTTAAGAGCATCAAAACATGCTACAAACAAGGAGCTTAAGTAGTTGAAGATTTATTCACACACCTTATTCCTAAAGTCCAAGCCGACAACTTGCTTCATAATATGGTTCTCAAAAGGCAACGATAACTTGCCGGGAGAGGGCATAAGATGGCTGCATCAATTGAGAGAGTGTTGGATAATGTCTAGAACACATTTATGTTGTGAGCAACACAAGAGAAGGAGCCATTCTCTTTAACCTTATTGACCATATGATAGTAGTCCACCAACCTCCATGATGGCACAAACAAGAGCTACAAAAAAAAAAAGTTTTATAATTATGGATGACATTTGAATTTATTAAAGAAGAATAAAAAATCAAAGAGAAGTAATTCCTTACACTTGCTCTATCACTTGAATATGGACCACAACTATGACAAGAGGAACGCTTATTACCACATATATCCTAGCTACATTTATATCTTCACAACCATGAAATATAGTAGACACAAAGTCCACTAAAATTGGAGGATGACTAGCAACCATATTTCTTATTTTACGTTCATGAAAGAGGACTAGATTGCATTCAAAAGGTTCAGCTTTTAACTACAAGAGTTGTTGGATCAACATGCACGGCCCACATACAAGTGCCTCCATCACTGTGCATTTTTTTTCCATAAAAGCACCCTCTATGCGCAAGAAGTCATTCACCTCAAATATCTCAACAAATTGAGGTATATAGGCTTCAAAATGACAAAAGTAATGGTGTGTTTTGACTCCTTGTCGATAAGATCTACCTTCAAAAACCTACAGTAACTGGTCTCACAAATTTTATATGTGGCATACTTGGCCAAAAGCTTCCCCTCAAATGAAAATCAAAATTTTAAGTTCTAAAAATTGGAAGGGCTTCGAGAGCTTTGGGAGCAAGAGAAAGATGAACTAAAAGTATCTACAATAGGCTTATTTTTAGCCGTAGCACAAGACTACTCACTGGTAGATTGAGAAACAAAAACTTCCTTCTCCTTGCATCAGGTTTTCCTAAACAATGGAATAATAAAACAACAACGTTTAGGTATTAATAAACAACTTTTCCTTGCAAGCACAAGGATTGAACACTACTAGATTTGGAACTCAATTGTGGATAATAGCAAAGACCAAAGATTTTTATAATGTACTCTAGATACTTAATAGTGAAAATTACATTATATGTAAAAAGATTTGGGGTCTTGCAAAAAACTCAAAATGGTAGTCTAGAGGGTATGTCAAAACTTGGATGCCAAAATTTATATATAAGTTTTGAGTTTTCTCTTGGTAAATTATCTTGGCGGACTACCTAATGCAGATTTGGCTAGGCAAAAGCGTAGGAAATTGGAGAGGTGCTAGATGTTGCAGAGTTGAGACAGTCAAACACACTGTTTGGAACTGCTCAGTAGTTAATGAATGGTGGAGATGGGCTTAGAGATGTGGAGATGAGCTTAGCAATGGTGGATGCAGTAATGGGGAATTCACATTTCCAAGGTCATAGTGACATTTGGGTTTTTGGATGATGAAGATGTTTCTTTGCATATTTTCTTTTTTTCTTTAGACTGTTGTTTCAATGGCTCATTTGGACTACCAAAAATACAATGATGTATGATCACATTGATATGTATGCTTCTTTCTTTCTTGATCAATTGTTTGCTAAATGATAGGATGCTAGAAGATATCTTAGTCATCACTGGCCAAGAGCTCTAGTCTAAAGCTTTGTATGTACTATCTAAAATGTAAATAGAGCACACATTTGAGTGTGGTGTGTGGTGTGTGTGTGTGTGTGTGTGTGTGTGTGTGTGTGTGTGAGAGAGAGAGAGAGAGAGAGAGAGAGAGAAGAGAGAGAGAGAGAGAGGTGCTACAAAGCCAGTGCAGATACAAGATTGATGACCAATTGAACGAAAATTATCCAAACTGATGAAACTTGG
>NC_140935.1:97941100-97961977 GCF_014529385.1 Adiantum capillus-veneris
TGACATAGAGTGGATAAGTGATGAATCTTAAGACCAAACCACTCATGCTACTAGGTATAATACGTTAGAGAAGTGGTAGACCTTGAATGTAAACACCCCATGTACAAATTATCATGGTTTTAGGGTGTTTCAATGGAGCCTAGAATCTTGGAGACATGGTAGATCTTGATTCTTTCCATGTTTGAATGGCACCTATCTTGGAAAAATGATGGAGGTTACTTCTCTCCATGCTTCAATGGAGCCTAGATTTGACAAGTGGTGAACCTTTGCTTCTCTCTATGTTTGAATAGAGTTAGCTTGGACAAGTGGTGGACCTTTGCTTCTCTCTATGTTTGAATAGAGTTAGCTTGGACAAGTGGTGGACCTTGGAATGAAACCCCTATGTAAAACATATCATGGGCATTTCAAGTGGTGAGAAAGGATACCATTTAAGATATAATCTTATAGGTTGGAAAAGTGGTGGACCTTAATACATAGTTCTTCCTAATATAATGACATAGAGTGTACAAGTGGTGTATCTTGAGACCAAACCACTCGTGCTACTAGGGATAATAGGTTAGACAAGTGGTGGGCCTTGAAATAAAACCCCCCATATACAAAATAAAATGGGTTTAGGGCATTTAAATGGATCCTAGCTTGGAGACATGGTGGAGCTTTCTTCTCTCAATGTTTCAATGAAGCCTATCTTGGAGAAATGGTGGAGCATCCTTCTCTCCATGTTTCAATATAGCTTAGCTTGGAAAAGTGGTGGATCTTTGGTTCTCTCTATGTTTCAATAGAGTTAGCTTGGACAAGTGGTGGACATTGAAACAAAACTCCCATGTAAAACATATCATGGGTAGTTCAAGCTGTGAAAAAAAAAACCATTTAAAATATAACCTTATAGGTTGGACAAGTGGTGGACCTTAACACCCAATCCTTTTTAATACAATGACATAGAGTGGACAAGTGGTGAATCTTGAGACCAAAGCTATCAAGCTACTAGGGATACTAGGTTGGACAAGTGGTGGATCTTGAATGTACATCCCCTATGTACAAAATATCATGGGTTTAGGGTATTTCAATGGAGTCTAGCATATTGAAGACATGGTGGAGCTTGCTTCGCTCCATGTTTCAAGTGGTGGACCTTCAATTATTTTCCCATACCTAGTTTAGACAACCCATACACTTTGCAACTCTAAAGGTTGGACGAATGGTGGAGCTTTGTTTATTTCCATGTTTTAATGGATCCTAGCTTGGACAAGTGGTGGACCTTGGAAAAAAGTCCCCCCTGTACAACATAGCTGAGTTTTTTCATGTTTTAATGGAAGAGAGATTTGACAAATGGTGGAGCTTGCTTATCTCCATGTGGATTTTAGAACTAGCTTGGACAAGTGGTGGAGCTTTGCTTTTCTACTCTTATAATACAATGATGTATAGGTTGGTTACATGGTGAATCTTAAGGCCAAACCTCCCATCTTACTAGAGATGATAGGTTGGACAAGTGTTCAACCTTCTATCATTTCTCCATGCCTATAATTAGACAATTAGTAGAACTAGCATCTTTCTATGTTGTCTAGAGCTGAGCTTGGACAAGTAGTGGACCTTGCTACTCTCTTCCCTTGGTTTATTAGTTTGAAGACTCATTATATATACTTGCTTAGATCTATATAATTACTCATTAGTTAGGTTACAAGTAGGTATGTAATTTGTTAGCCTCAAGGGACTTTGAATATTGAATAGTAAGAAAGTCAAGTGCTGGTTTGAAGATCTTTTGCTTATCTAAACTAGACTCTAACTCAATAATAAGTCTCTTAAGTTCCACGAATTGTCCTATCTAGGCTCCAAAAGAGTGTTAATTGGTTTGTGCTAGATTCTAACTTCCTTGATGGGGTAGAATCCTAGAAAAATGAGGCACTATAAGTTTTACCTTAGCTCAAATGGATTTTCACTTAAACTAGACTACAATTTGACACTCTAGTATCTTTGTCTTGATGGAGTTTAACACTAGATACATAGTAGTGATATTTAAGCTTCATGTCTCTTCACTTGATCGAGATATGAGACCATACTTTCAAGGTCACCACTTGTCTTACCTAAAGACCAATGTGAGACATGGGAGCAAGAAAGCCATCCGATATTGTTTTAAGGACTATTACATAGACAATCAATAACTTAAGTAAAGCAAAAAGACTTGGATCTTTCACAATTAATAACTTAAGTAAAGCCAAAAAGACTTGGATCTTTGACAGTTTTTTTCAAACTAAAAAAGCACAATCTCATGCTAACAAAACTATAAATCACAATTGAAAGTTTTGAACGAGAAAAAGATCAGCAATCTTATAAGAAGGATACTTTTCATTTCATTTGATGATTACAAACTAAAAGAAAGTCTCTCAAGAAATTGATAAACAAAAAATGTAAATGACTGCTTCATTATTTTGAGCAAACATATCAAAATCTCTATTGATTGAGCTCCATCTAGTTGTATCCTTTGTAAGATCCTGCAGGAAGGAATAAAAAGAAAGATTTGTTAGATACCATGCACATGAGTGTTCAAATATGTGTATCAAGAATATATGACATGTCACTAGTACCTTAGGGTTGCTTTCTATCCAGCCTTAGAAGATTGTTCTCAGCTTTCACCTTATTTATATAAGCCTTTGTTGTGGTTGCCTTCAAAACTCCTTTTGTGTTACAACCCAATTGCCTAGCTAAAGTGGTCAATTGTGACGCCTTCATGCTTTCAATGGGTGTACGCTCCTTTGCTAAGATCTCTTGTATTTGGGCTCTTCTCATTTCATTGCGGTGGCTTGTGTCACTTGCATTTTCAATGATAGTTTCATCCCTGTCACCTTTTGCAGGTGGTATTCTTCTTGTAAAGAACACCTTAGCTGACCAAACATCATTTTTCTGCTTCCAATACTCCATGATTTGTTTGTATTCACTATCATTTGTCACTATAGGTTGTCCATAACAATTAGAAGCAATTAAATCACGCACATCCCTTCTCTCATCAAGATGAATCAAGTATGGCAGTAGCTCCTCCAAGAGCATATTGTCAACCATCTTCTCAGCATCAAATTGTGGTGGAAAAATGCAATTGTTTGCTGGTGAAATACATCCCTTGTAAGGAGAGTCATCAATAAGCATTGTTCTTTGTGGATCACATTCAAACCCCATGGCAATTTTGGCTAGAGGCTTGAACATTGCCTCAACGTTTGGATTGTCGGGTCTAAACAATTTTTGAGTTTGAGCGGTGTAGCAAACATCTTGCGACCAAATTGCAAAGAAAGGCAATGTATCCTCAGCTAAGTTGTTTATTGCTGCAAGGATTTGATACACATTATTCCTAGTAGCTATCGACCAAATTGCAACATTAAACCTCTGTAAAATAGTCTTCAAGAATTGGATGCAACCTGGCTTGAGTATAATATATCTTTTTGAATCCATTTGCACTGAGTTGTGGTGAGAGGATGGTTGAGGGGAACTTTTCAACAATAGACCATTTAAATCCAATATAATTGTAAGCATGGATTTCTCAACATCTACGCTACATGACGTAGTACCAATTGGCAATAGCTCGTGAGTGGACTTCTCAGTCTCTTTTGATGTATGTTGCATTTTTGAAGCATCGATTTCTTGGTTCTCATTATTGGAAGCTTGCTCAAGTTGCACAACACTAGACTCTAGTATAGAAATATCATCCATCTTGGGCACTTTAGAAACCATAGAATCTATGGATTCTACAGTTGTTGACTGAACCATAGGAGCATTATCCATCCCAGTTTGTGAATCTAAGAAAACACACACACAAATGGTATCTCAAAACCACTAGAATTTTACTCACCATATTTATATGTAGAACTCCTAGTAAGAAATTTATTTAAGGTAAAGTCGTTGTTAGAATCCTTGCAACCATTTTCAGCATTCGTACACCAAACACCACTTGTCTAAAATACAATCTACTAACTCAACATTTTCCATCCTACACTTTATTAAAGATGAGTACTTAAAGTGAAAACTAAAAGCCACCCTTGTTGAGGAAACATGGATACAAGGTCCACCAAATGTCCAACCTAGACTACAAGCAAACAATTAGAGATTTGGCTTAGATTTGGATTCAAAGGCCACCACTTATTCAAGTAAGATAACTCCACTTGTTTAAGACAGTAATGTTTGAAGCCCCACCACTTGTCCAACCTAGACATTGATTAAATTTTGGTAAGATTTATCACAAATCTAGAGTAGAATCAAGATTCTATGGCCAAGGTAGTCAAATAAGTTAGACAACACACAAAGCATAAGAGCACTTTTGATTCTCGTTGAGCATGAACTAAACAATAATCAAATGTTATATTCACTTGAGATTTCATCCATGAAAAATGAAAATGATGCATGTACTTGAGATTTCCATCCATGTACAATACTTTACAATGTCAAGTAAAGTTATAGTCAGCAAACAACTCTTCTCCTGCTTCAACTTGACAAATAGTCTCAATGCATACATGGCCATATTCTTCTGACTTGATGTGTGAAGAGGTGCATTTATGCCAAGGTGGAAAATTTGGATCAAATGTATAGCGTACGTTGGGACAGACATTTGTACTGTGAGAACTATTTATATAGCCCGACACGTTTCCTTCTTCTACACAACCAATAATGTATGATTGATCTTCTTCTTCTTTTATGTTTGGATCCTCTAGAAGAGAATATTTATAAGCTCTTGGAAAAATTTTGCATATCTTTTTCCAGTCTTGAAATCTATACTTATGCCCTCCATAGTTTAGAATAGTCAAACCACTTTCCAGGGTAGTATGCACAAATAGCCCATAACCAGCTCTTCAATACATGAAAGTCGCACTTCAAAATCCACACCGTTAATATGGAAAATTAATCTTTGGAATAGGAAAATTTGGTGTCCCAAAAGGATCTTCATGCCAATCATAGTGTGAAATACATCTAGTTTTTATATCACTTAACTCCTTTGTGTCTGCAAAAAGAAAAAATATTATGCATAAAATAATGACAATATCAAAGAAAGATATCATTATTTTATAGTCCAATAGGTCTATTGTATGGAAGACTTAGAGTGCCTCTTACATGGTGCCTCCAAGGTTTCCAAAAAATAAAATCATTGGAAAAAAAGGCCACTGTGTCTCCAATCTATTGCCCATTTGAAGCATAGAGAGAACCAAGGTCCACCACTTGTCCAAGCTAGACATGGAGCATTGACACAAGATCCAACACTTATCCAAGAACCCTATAGTATATGTGGTAACATGGGATGCATTGATGCAACAAAAGTAGTCTAGCCTCCTCATCCATCTCTTTTTTCTTGTAGCCTAGAGGGATTAGTTTCAAGGTCTATCACTAGTCAAAAACTACACATAGAACATTGATACAAGGTTCCACCACATGTGAAACCTATCATCTCTAGTAGCATGGATGGTTTGATATCAAGGTTCACTGCGTGTCCTACCTATACTCTATTGTAGCATAGAGATTCTGGTTTGGTGGTACTACACTTGTCCAAACTTGGCTTGTTGTTGATATCTGGAGGTAATCAAGGGTCCTCCACTTGTCCAAGTTAGGCATATAAAACAATTGCAAGGTCCACCATGTGTACAACATATGATTGATTATAGCATGCATGGTCTTATTTCATGGGCAACCATCTTCTCTCCAACATGTGTCCAACCTCGGCTCCATTGAAGCATGGAGAGAAGCAAGGTCCACCACTTATCAAAGCTATTATTTTCTCCCAGTGCTTTCAAAACCCATAATACGTTGTACATGGGGGGGGGGGGGATTCTTGTTTCAAGGTCCACCACTTGGCTAAGATTGGATCCATTGAAACATAAAGAGAAGCAAGCTCTACCATTTTTCCAAGCTAGGTGCCATTGAAACATGAAAACCCCATAATATGTTGTATACGGGGGGTTTTTTCACGGTCTACCACTTGTCTAAGCTATGGTCCATTGGAACATGGAGAGAATCAAAGCTCCACCACTTTTCTAAGCTAGGATCCATTGAAACATGGAGAGAAGCAAGCTCCATTGTTTGTCTAAGCTAGGCTCCATTGGAACATGGAGAAAACAAGCTCCACCACTTGCCTATTATTGCATAGAGATTCTGGTTTGAAGGTCCACCACTTGTCCAACCTTGCCTTCATGTATGGAGATAATAAAGAGTGCAATGCTTCTCTAAGCTAGGGACATAAAAGAGTTTCAAGGTCCACTACATATACGATCTATGATGGGTTGTAGCATGGGAGGTTTCATTTTAAGGTTGACCACTTCTCCAGCTCCGCTTGTCCAACCTCAGATCCATTGAAGAATGGAGAATAAAGGTGTACCAACTCTCCAAAATAGGCAAGAAAATCTCTATAAAACCCATGAATTGTTAATATATGCTATGCTGTGGAGTTTTGTTTGAAGGTCCACTCCTTATCCAAGCTACAATCCATTGAAGCATGGAAATAAGTAAGATATATCTATAGTCCAAGATAGGATCCATTGAAACATAGAGAGAATCAAGGTCCACCACTTGTCCAAGCTATGGCATGGGTAATTGATATAAGGACCACTACGTTTTCACCTATACTATGCTCTATCATGGATGGTTTCATATACCACCAATTTTCCAACCTATTTAGTAGGTTGTATTATGGGGGTTTGGTTTCAAGGTACTTCACTTGTCTAAGGTGGGTTCCATTAAACCATGGAGAGAAACAATGTCTACCACTTGTTCGAAATATGCTCCTTTAAAACATAAAAGCAAGGTCCACCACTTGTCCAAGCTAATGTTTCTCTCCATTGAAGCATGGAGAGAAACAAGGTCTACCACCTGTTCAAAATATGCTCCATTGAAACATAAAAGCAAGGTCCACCACTTGTCCAAGCTAATATAACAAATGGGTGTTGGTTACAAGGTGTACCACACTTGTCTAAACTAGTCTCCATGCAAGGTCCCCACATGTCCAAGCTATATGATCTTGGTTTGAAGGTCTACCACACCTCTTGAAATTAGGATCCATGTAAGGTCCACCTTTTGTCAAGCTATGCCTTTAGTGAGTACTAAAACTAAGTAAATTGCAGTACTTAAATACCTTTCCAAGCTCATTAAGATTTTGGTCTCTAAGGCCACCACCACATGTCTAATATATGCTCTAATTGATTACTTATGCTAGTTCTCAAAGTCCAAACATAAGCTCCCTTCTAGCAAGGTTAGTTTAAATTTAGGCTCCAACACCTGTCTAAGCTAGGTTCAATTTATGAAGCATCACCATTTAACCATGCTACGATCTAATGTATCATATCAAGGGGGTATTGATAAAAGGTCCAAAACTTATTGAGTTCAAGCTCTTAAGTAATTAAGTCTTTGTGAGTATTAAATGTTATAGTTTTAGTCTAAAGATCCACCATTCAAAAACTCAAGTAATTTATTATTTACATTCAAACCTTGAATGCTTGAGATAAAAAATACAAACTCAATCAATACTATATAAAGCAAAATCTAACATTAAGAGTATCAAATCAGTAACAAGAAACACTAACATGCACAAGAAACTCAAAACATACGTGTCTCCATTTCCAAAAAGTCCTCCATTGACAGAGGATGTTGTTGTTGTTGTTCTTCTTCTCTTTGTGGAGAGCACTCCTCTGTAACAGGCACAATGTCATCTGATTGCGAAGTGGATTGTTGAAGTCCAGCCCATTTTTCTATATCTTCATGAGACTTAGCAAAGTCTAGCAGCATGGTCTCCACGTTTTTTGCCTCCTCCACACTATCAATTAAGCATATAACTTCTTTTTTCTGTTGTATTCCTTCTTGTGCAACCAAGGAGCCATCACCAAAAACATCAACAAGCTTGCGGTCTTCAAAACAATATGTACAAATGTAGTGCTTGACCAAAGCTCTTTTTTTGGCCTCCAAATATTGCAAATCTGACATATCGTTATCTGCTACTTGAAGAAGAGAACAATCAATTGGCATGGGATGTTCCTCTGATCTTCTTCTCAGGTCTTCAAATGCATTGCCTTGTCCCAAGAAGGCAATAACTGTTAGGAATTGAATTGCTCCTTTGCAAGGAGCTGATGGAAAGTGATGCAATGCACCACAACAATGGTAGCTCAGATTATCTCCCATGGCGTGAAAGGCACATTGCAATTTTGTGAAGTTAGTGAAATCCACAAATGCAAGAAAGACAAATCCAGGATCTGTTGACCCTCCAGCAATAGCCAAGATCCCATCCAAAGCATTGTTAAATGTCTCCTCACTCCACTTCAAATTGCCTCCAACGTTTTTTGTCATATCTAAAACACATAAGCCAATAGGCACTTTATTATTGAAGTGGCGCATCAAGTAGAGATTGCCTTCCATTTGTAGGCTCACCACATAGATTGACCATGGCAAATCTCTAGGCTCAGTTTTCTCCTTTTGAAGGTGAATTGCCCATTGCATGTATTTTATTGCTCCATCTGGAAAAGCCATTTTCTTTGTTCCACGCGTCAAACTAGATTTGATCCATTCCTCGCATAGCATTAAAATTGTTTTATAAACAACATCATTGATGTTATACATTTTGACCACCTCCTCCCAGTCTTTACATGGTGAAGACTCATTCAAATTGTTGAAGCCTTCAAGAAGTGCATCTTGAATCAATTTGTCTTGCTTCAACTGCTTGATTCGATCATACATGTCAGTTGCATCACCATCCTTTGCACTCTTTGACAGTAAAATCTTCTCATCTCTAATCTCTTCTTGAATAGTCTTTACCTCTGATTCCTCAAGGCCACAAAGGTATCTAAATACAGTTGTTGGGGGTTTCTTATTCTCCTCTTCTAGCTTTTCAATGATTTCTATCCAGCAATCATAAACTAAATCAGAGTACGTGACCATGTGTGCCTGTTTAGCAATCCAACTTGCTGCTGCACTCATTCTTGCCAATCGAAGAAAAGCCTAAAAAGAAATAGAGAAATAATTAAACTATTGAGCAAGATTTGTTAATTAAACACTATCAAAAAGACAAAGAAAATAACTTACATCCCATCCGGCACGAGATGCATGTCCCTCTGCAATTCCACTTGCTGCCTTTGGTGGTCGTCCTGAGAAGATCCATTGACTCCGTAAATGTCTCAATATTTGGCTGTAAGGTTGCTTGACATACAATGCCTGAGCCTCCTCATTTGCAATGGCAGATATAGCAGTTGCAACAAATGGAGGAGCATTCACAACAATGCGAGCCTTTCTAAATTTATACACGCTAATCAGTCTTTCAAATATCTCTTTGTTGTTTTGTTCATTGTGAAGCAAAACTTTTGCAGCATAGATTGAATGCTGCCCATCAAGAATCCAATAATGATAATCTTTAATTTTTTGCTCCTCTACCTCTTCTACTGCCAAAGGAGTCCCCTTCTTTGATTTTGCATTTCGAACAGGCATCAAATATGCACATGCTGCAGGCTTGGTCGTACTCCGTGAAAATCCAAATAACACACTTTCAGCGTGTTTTTTATCCATAATACGTGCATTATAGTGATCAGGAGCAAGCCAACAATTTTGAATAGGGATATCAAATTCCCTATATTGGAAAGGAAAATAATTTATGTACTTATTCATTCCACCTGTATCTTTTTCTTGTCCTTTCATGGCCTCAGCTTCTAAAACATCTGGATCCACAATTCTCATCTTTGACATTGAACCCTCTGTTGATGAGGATGCCAAAGATGCCTTGTCTACATCCAAAATGGAACTAGTTCGCTTAGCTGCTACTTTTTGCACTTTTGCTTGCTTCTTTGTGGATGGTGGTCGTGAAGCTTTCACCTTTTTTCGTTGTAGTGTGGCAATGATGGAGCTTTGAAGTTGATCTGTTGTGATGTTTGGATTTGATTCTGCAAACTTCCATCCTCGAGAAAACATTGTCTCTTCTTTGTTTCTAGACATGCGCTCCAATGCATATGCTCCTGGAGATAGTTGAAATTCTAGATTCATTGGAACTAGAATGTCAATGCATTCCACCTCCGGATGACTATCAACTACAGAGACAGATGCTTCCACAACTTGTCCAACATCTTCAAACAAGCTGTCATTCTCCTTTTTTGCAATAAATAGATGCACCTTATGAAATTGTGCACCCTCTATACCATGTATGTCCAAATACCATTTCCTAACATCATTGCAAGTATAGTCAACTGAGACAGCAACCCTTGCAACCTGTTTTTTTGGAGCCATCTTTCTTGAAACAAAAAAAACCAAATGTTATTTTAGCATATACTTTTTTTGTAATGAATTAAGTTTGTGTGAATACAAGGTCCACCACTTGTTCAAGTTAGATCTAAGCAAGTATACATAGTAATCTTTTAAGCTAGTAAACTAAGGGAAGGGAGAAGTAAGGTCCACCACTTGTCCAAGCTCAGCTCTAGACAACATGGAGAGATTCAAGGTCTACTAATTGTCTAATATAGGCTAACTATATTGAAACATAGAGAGAAGCAAAGGTCCACCACTTGTCCAATCTAGGGTCCATTGAAAGATGGAGAGAAGGATGCTCCACCATTTGTCCAAAATAGGCTCCATTGAAACATGAAGAGAAGCAATATGCACCATGTCTTCGAGATGCTAGGCTCCATTGAAATACCTTAAACCCATGATATTTTGTATATGTAGGGTTTAAATTCAAGGTCCACCACTTGTCCAACCTACTCTCCCTAGTAGCATGAGTGGTTTGGTCTCAAGATTCACCACTTTTTCACTCTATGTCATTATATTAAGAAGATCTGGGTGTTAAGGTCCACCACTTGTCCAACCTATAAGGCTATATCTAAAATGGTATTATTTACCACCACTTGGAATGCACATGATAGGTTTTACATAGGGGTCTGGTTCCAAGGTCCACCACTTGTCCAAGCTAACTCTATTGAAACATAGAGAGAATCAAAGGTCCACCACTTGTCCAAGCTAGGCTCCATTGAAACATGGAGAGAAGGATGCTCCACCATTTGTCCAAGCCAGGTTTGATTGAAACATGAAGAGCAAGCTGCACCATGTCTCCAAAATGCTAGGCTCCATTGAAATATCTTAAACCCATGATATTTCGTACATGGGGGGTTTACATTCAAGGTCCACCACTTGTCCAACCTATTATCACTAGTAGCATGAGTGGTTTGGTCTCAAGATTCACCACTTTTCCACTCTATGTCATTATATTAAGAAGATCTGGGTGTTAAGGTCCACCACTTGTCCAACCTATAAGGCTATATCTTAAAGGGTATTCTTTCTGACCACTTGGAATGACCATGATAGGTTTTACATGGGGGTTTGGTTCCAAGGTCCACCACTTGTCCAAGATAACTCTATTGAAACATAGAGAGAAGCAAAGGTCCACCACTTGTCCAAGCTAGGGTCCATTGAAACATGGAGAGAAGGATGCTCCACCATTTGTCCAAGATAGGCTCCATTGAAACATGAAGAGAAGCAAGCTGCACCATGTCTCCAAGATGCTAAGATCCATTGAAATACCTTACACCCACGATATTTTGTACATGGGGAGTTTACATTCAAGGTCCACCACTTGTCCAACCTATTATCTCTAGTAGCATGAGTGGTTTGGTCTCAAGATTCACCACTTTTCCACTCTATGTCATTACATTAAGAAGATCTGTGTGTTAAGGTCGACCACTTGTCCAACCTATAAGGGTATATCTTAAAGGGTATTATTTCTCACCACTTGAAATGTCCATGATATGTTTTACATGGGGGTTTGGTTCCAAGGTCCACCACTTGTCCAAGCTAACTCTATTGAAACATAGAGAGAAACAAAGGTCCACCACTTGTCCAAGCTAGGCTCCATTGAAACATGGAGAGAAGGATGCTCTATCATTTGTCGAAGCTAACTCTATTAAAACATGGGGGGTTTACATTCAAGTTACAACACTTGTCCAACTTATTAACGCTAGTAGAATGACTGGTTTGGTCTCAAGATTCACCACTTTTTCACTCTATGTCATTATATTAAGAATATCTGGGTGTTAAGGTCCACCACTTGTCCAACCTATAAGGCTATTTCTTAAGGGTTATTCTTTCTCACCACTTGGAGTGACCATGATAGGTTTTACATGGGGGTTTGGTTCCAAGGTCCACCACTTGTCCAAGCTAGGCTCCATTGAGACATTTAAAGAAGGATGATCCCCCATTGGTGGAAGATAGGCTCTATCGAAACATGAAGAGAAGCAAGCTGCACCATGTCTCCAAGATTCTAGGCTTCATCAAAATACCATAAACCCAGGATATTTTGTACATGGGGGGTTTACATTCAAGGGCCACCACTTGTCCAAGCTATTATCGCTAGTAGAATGAGTGGTTTTGTCTCAAGATTCACCACTTTTCCACTCTATGTCATTATATTAAGAATATGTGGGTGTTAAGGTCCACAACTTGTCCAACCTATAAGGCTATATCTTAAAGGTTATTCTTTCTTACCACTTTGAGTGACCATGATAGGTTTTACATGGAGGTTTGGTTCCAAGCTCACCACTTGTCCAAGCTAACTCTATTGAAACATAGAGAGAAGCAAAGGTCCACCACTTGTCCAAGCTAGGCTCCATTGAAACATGGAGAGAAGGATGCTCCACCATTTGTCCAAGATAGGCTCCATTGAAACATGAAGAGAAGCAAGCTGCACCATGTCTCCAAGATGCTAGGCTCCATTGAAAAACTTAAACCCACGATATCGTAATGGGGGTTTACATTCAAGGTCCAACACTTGTCCAAGCTATTATCTGGTAGTAGCTGAGTGGTTTGGTCTCAAGATTCACCACTTTTCCACTCTATGTCATTATATTAAGAATATGTGGGTGTTAAGGTCCACCACTTGTCCAACCTATAAGGCTACATCTTAAAGGTTATTCTTTCGTACCACTTGGAGTGACCATGATAGGTTTTACATGGGGGTTTGGTTCCAAGGTCCACCACTTGTCCAAGCTAACTCTATTGAATCATAGAGAGAAGCAAAGGTCCACCACTTGTCCAAGTTAGGCTCCATTGAAACATGGAGAGAAGGATGCTCCACCATTTGTAGAAGCTAACTCTATTGAAACATGGGGGGTTTACGTTCAAGGTCCACCACTTTTCAAAGCTATTACCGCTAGTAGCATGAGTGGTTTTGTCTCAAGATTCACCAGTTTTTCACTCTATGTCATTATGCTAAAAATATTTGGGTGTTAAGGTCCACCACTTGTCCAACCTATAAGACTATATCTTAAAGGTTATTCTTTCTCACGACTTGGAGTGAGCATGATAGGTTTTACATTGGGGTTTGGTTCCAAGGTCCACCACTTGTCCAAGCTAACTCTATTGAAACATAGAGAGAAGCAAAGGTCCACCACTTGCCCAAGCTAGGGTCCATTGAAACATGGAGAGAAGGATGCTCCATCATTTGTCCAAGATAGGCTCCATTGAAACATGAAGAGAAGCAAGGTGCACCATGTCTCCAAGATGCTAGGTTCCATCTAAATACCTTAAACCGACCATATTTCGTAGATGGGGGGTTTACATTCAAGGTCCACCACTTGTTCAACCTATAAGTCTATATCTTCAAGGTTATTCTTTCTTACCACTTGGAGTGACCATGATAGGTTTTATATGGGGGTTTGGTTCCAAGCTGTGACCACTTGTCCAAGCTAACTCTATTGAAACAGAGAGAGAAGCAAAGTTCCACCACTTGTCCAAGCTAGGCTCCATTGAAACATGGAGAGAAGGATGGTCCACCATTTGTTCAAGATAGGCTCCATTGAAACATGACGAGAAGCAAGCTGCACCATGTATCCAAGATGCTAGGCTCCATCGACATACATTAAACCCACGATATTTCGTAGATGAGGGATTTACATTCAAGGTCCACCACTTGTCCAAGCTATTATTGCTAGTAGCCTGAGTGGTTTGGTCTCAAGATTCACCAATTTTCCACTCTATGTCATTATATTAAGAATATGTGGGTGTTAAGGTCTAGCACTTGTACAACCTATAAGGCTACATCTTAAAGGTTATTCTTTCTTACCACTTGGAGTGACCATGATAGGTTTTACATGGGGGTTTGGTTTCAAGTTCCACCACTTGTCCAAGCTAACTCTATTGAATTATAGAGAGAAGCAAAGGTCCACCACTTGTCTAAGCTAAGCTCCATTGAAACATGGAGAGAAGGATGCTCCATCATTTCTCGAAGCTAACTCTATTGAAACATGGGGGGTTTACGTTCAAGGTCCACCACTTTTCCAAGCTATTACCGCTAGTAGCATGAGCAGTTTTGTCTCAAGATTCACCACTTTATCACTCTATGTCATTATATTAAGGATATCTGGGTGTTAAGGTCCACCACTTGTCCAACCTATAAGGCTATATCTTAAAGGTATTTCTTTCTCACGACTTGGAGTGACCATGATAGGTTTTACATTGAGGTTTGGTTCCAATGTCCACCACTTGTCCAAGCTAACTCTATTGAAACATAGAGAGAAGCAAAGGTCCACCACTTGTGCAAGCTAGGGTCCATTGAAACATGGAGAGAAGGATGCTCCAACATTTGTCCAAGATAGGCTCTATTGAAACATGAAGAGAAGCAAGGTGCACCATGTCTCCAAGATGCTAGGCTCCATCTAAATACCTTAAACCCACGATATTTCGTAGATGGGGGGTTTACATTCAAGGTCCAACACTTGTCCAACCTATTATCGCTAGTAGCATGAGTAGTTTGCTCTCAAGATTCACGACTTTTCCACTCTATGCCGTTATATTAAGAATATCTGGGTGTTAAGGTCCACCACTTGTCCAACCTATAAGAATATATCATTAAGGTTATTCTTTCTCACCACTTGGAGTGAACATGATAGGTTTTACATGGGGGTTTGGTTCCAGGGTCCACCACTTGTCCAAGCTAACTCTATTGAAACCTAGAGAGAAACAAAGGTCCACTACTTGTCCAAGCTAGGCTCCATTGAAAGATGGAGAGAACGATGCTCCACCATTTGTGGAAGCTAAGTCTATTGAAACATGGGGGGTTTACGTTCAAGTTCCACCACTTGTCCAAGCTATTATTGCTAGTAGCATGAGTGGTTTTGTCTCAAGACTCACCACTTTTCCACTCTATGTCATTATATTAAGAATATTTGGGTGTTAAGGTCCACCACTTGTCCCTATAAGGCTATATTTTAAAGGTTATTCTTTCTCACCACTTGGAGTGACCATGATAGGTTTTACATGGGGGTTTGAGTTTCAAGGTCCACCACTTGTCCAAGCAAACTCTATTGAATCATAGAGAGAAGCAAAGGTCTACCACTTGTCCAAGCTAGGGTCCATTGAAACATGGAGAGAAGAATGCTCCACCATTTGTCCAAGATAGGCTCCATCAAAAAATGAAGAGAAGCAAGCTGCACCATGTCTCCAAGATGCTAGGCTTCATCAAAATACCTTAAACCCAGGATATTTTGTACATGGGGGGTTTACATTCAAGTACCACCTCTTGTCCAAGCTATTATTGCTAGTAGCATGAGTGGCTTTGTCTCAAGATTCACCACTTTTCCACTCTATGTCATTATATTAAGAATATGTGGGTGCTAAGGTCCACCACTTGTCCAACCTATAAGGCTACATGTTAAAGGTTATTCTTTCTTACCACTTGGAGTAACCATGATAGGTTTTACATGGGGGTTTGGTTCCAAGGTCCACCACTTGTCCAACCTAACTCTATTGAAACAGAGAGAGAAGCAAAGGTCCACCACTTGTCCAAGCTAAGCTCCATTGAAACATGGAGAGAAGGATGCTCCACCATTTGTCCAAGATAGGCTCCATTGAAACATGACGAGAAGCAAGCTGCACCATGTCTCCAAGATGCTAGGCTCCATCGAAAAACATTAAACTCACGATATGTCGTAGATGAGGGGTTTACATTCAAGGTCCAACACTTGTCCAAGCTATTATTGGTAGTAGCTTGAGTGGTTTGGTCTCAAGATTCACCACTTTTCCACTCTATGTCAATATATTAAGAATATGTGGGTGTTAAGGTCCACCACTTGTCCAACCTATAAGGCTACATCTTAAAGGTTATTCTTTCTTACCACTTGGAGTGACCATGATAGGTTTTACATGGGGGTTTGGTTCCAAGGTCCACCACTTGTCCAAGCTAACTCTATTGAAACATAGAGAGAAACAAAGGTCCACCACTTGTCCAAGCTAGGCTCCATTGAAACATGGAGAGAAGGATGGTCCACCATTTGTTCAAGATAGGCTCCATTGAAACATGACGAGAAGCAAGCTGCACCATGTATCCAAGATGCTAGGCTCCATCGACATACATTAAACCCACGATATTTCGTAGATGAGGGGTTTACATTCAAGGTCCACCACTTGTCCAAGCTATTATTGCTAGTAGCCTGAGTGGTTTGGTCTCAAGATTCACGAATTTTATTAAGAATATGTGGGTGCTAAGGTCCACCACTTGTCCAACCTATAAGGCTACATGTTAAAGGTTATTCTTTCTTACCACTTGGAGTGACCATGATAGGTTTTACATGGGGGTTTGGTTCCAAGGTCCACCACTTGTCCAAGCTAACTCTATTGAATCATAGAGATCAGCAAAGGTCCACCACTTGTCCAAGCTAGGGTCCATTGAAACATGGAGAGAAGGATGCTCCAATATTTGTCCAAGATAGACTCCATTGAAACATGAAGAGAAGCAAGCTGCACCATGTCTCCAAGATGCTAGGTTTCATCGAAATACCTTAAACCGATGATATTTTGTACATGGGGGATTTACATTCAAGTACCACCTCTTGTCCAAGCTATTATCGCTAGTAGCATGAGTGGTTTTGTCTCAAGATTCATCACTTTTCCACTCTATATCATTATATTAAGAATATGTGGGTGTTAAGGTCCACCACTTGTCCAACCTATAAGTCTATATCTTAAAGGTTATTCTCTCTTACCACTTGGAGTGACCATGATAGGTTTTACATGGGGATTTGGTTCCAAGGTCCACCACTTGTCCAAGCTAACTCTATTGAAACAGAGAGAGAAGCAAAGGTCCACCACTTGTCCAAGCTAGGGTCCATTGAAACATGGAGAGAAGGATGCTCCACCATTTGTCCAAGATAGGCTCCATTGAAACATGATGAGAAGCAAGCTGCACCATGTCTCCAAGATGCTAGGCTCCATCGAAAAACATTAAACCCACGATATGTCGTAGATGAGGGGTTTACATTCAAGGTCCAACACTTGTCCAAGCTATTATTGGTAGTAGCCTGAGTGGTTTGGTCTCAAGATTCACCACTTTTCCACTCTATGCCATTATATTAAGAATATCTGGGTGTTAAGGTCCACCACCTCTCCAACCTATAAGGATATATCATTAAGGTTATTCTTTCTCACCACTTGGAGTGACCATGATAGGTTTTACATAGGGGTTTGGTTTCAAGGTCCACCACTTGTCCAAGCTAACTCTATTGAAACACAGAGAGAAACAAACGTCCACCGCTTGTCCAAGCGAGGCTCCATTGAAACATGGAGAGAACGATGCTCCACCATTTGTCGAAGCTAAGTCTATTGAAACATGGGGGGTTTACGTTCAAGGTCCACCACTTGTCCAAGCTATTATCGCTAGTAGCATGAGTGGTTTTGTCTGAAGATTCACTACTTTTCCACTCTATGTCATTATATTAAGAATATTTGGGTGTTAAGGTCCACCACTTGTCCAACCTATAAGGCTATATCTTAAAGGTTATTCTTTCTCACCACTTGGAGTGACCATGATAGGTTTTACATGGGGGTTTGGTTCCAAGGTCCACCACTTGAATCATAGAGAGAAGCAAAGGTCCACCACTTGTCCAAGGTAGGCTCCATTGAAACATGGAGAGAAGGATGCTCCACCATTTGTCCAAGATAGGCTCCATTGAAACATGAAGAGAAGCAAGCTGCACCATGTCTCCAAGATGCTAGGCTCCATCAAAATACCTTAAACCCACAATATTTCGTAGATGGGGGGATTACTTTCAAGGTCCACCACTTGTCCAAGCTATTATCGCTAGTAGCATGGTTTGGTCTCAAGATTCACCAGTTTTCCACTCTATGTCATTACATTAAGAATATCTTGGTGTTAAGGTCCACCACTTGTCCAACCTATAAGGCTATATCTTAAATGATATTTTTTCTCACCACTTGGAATGTGCATGATATGTTTTACATGGGGTTTTGCTCCAAGGTCCACCACTTGTCCAAGCTAGATCTATTACATATATATTATACATACAATATTCAACTAGATTCCCTACCTATCATGTCCAGTAGCATGGATGCTGTAGCTTTATGGTCCACCACTTGTCCAACCTATACTCTCTTATGTAAGAGAGATCTCGCTATAAATTCAAAACCTTCCCGCCTAAATTTAAAATTCAAAATCTGATTGCCTAAATTTAAAATATCCCTCCCAAATTTTAAATATCCCGCCTAAATTTTAAAATATCCCGCCCAAATTTTAAAATTCAAACTTTTTTATAAAAATTTAAATTTTACCACTTAAATTTAAAATATTCCACGCGAAATTGATTTTAAATTCAAGTTTACCACAAAAAGATATCATTATACCACCTAAATTCAAATATGCAAACCTCAAATCATTATATTGTACATAAATTCAAACAAATTCAAATTAACAAGCCTAAACTGATATTAGTTTGCATAGATATGAATTTATCACACCTAAATTATGTCACCATGTTAGAGAGAGTGGTTAGAGAATTTGAACAAGGTCCACCACTTGTCCAACCTAGATACCAAGAAGGATTGAGTGTACAAGGTATTGTTTGGAGGTCCTTATAGTCCACTGGTCTCAAGGTCCACCACTTGTGGTAAGGGTCACCAAAAAGTGTATATATTCATCCAAAGAAATACACGTATTTTTGGTCTACATGTCCTAGTTTCAACCATTTATGTCCATTAGGTATATCACTAAACAACACTACTATTTTTGAGAAACAGAAGTTACAATCATATCTACAAATGGATTAGAGAAAAATCAGCTCAGCATACATCCAGAACTCGCTACAAGAATCGACTTTAACAGATCACGCAAGTAAGTCTTCCATTCAAGTTTACTAGTATTACAATGTGTTAGTTATTTGTGATATTTATGTATGTATATATACTATGTGTGCATATCGTAATTAAATGTAATTGTGTATTTGCATTATGTATGAGTATTACAATGAAATAACACAAATATACATACATACACATAGATAACACAGACGCACACATACATGAGCATGTATTTTCAAGAGAGAGATAGCAAGATACAGAGATAGATAGATAGAGAGAGAGAGAGAGAAATACCTATTTTCTAGAGAGAGGAGAGAGAGAAAGATAACAGATTTCATTGTGTTTATGTATGTGGAAGAGAGGAAGACGATGTATGAAAATATGTGCACGTATTTTCAAGAGAGAGACAACAAGATAACAGATTTCACTGTGGTTATGTATGTGGAAGTGAGGAAGACGATGTGTGGGAATATGTGCATGTATTTTCAAGAGAGAGACAACAAGATAACAGATTTCACTGTGGTTATGTATGTGGAAGAGAGGAAGACGATGTGTAGGAATATGTGTATGTGTGCGGGGATATTTTTAAACTACGTATCTCTGTCTTTTGACGAGAGAGTGTGTGTGCAAGAAGAGTTACAGAGAACCATCTTCTCTATATGGACAAAGACACAGAGTGAGGGAGAGAGAAATACCTGTTTTTTCTCTATTCGTGAGGTGTGCAATGTCTCCTGAGAAGAAGCTATGCCCGATCCTGCCCTTCTGGAAAGCGTTGCGTACGCTGCTGTTTCTTTATCTTGTGCGCGAACTTTCAATCCTGTGCGCTCCACCTGTGTGTTGTGTACGATGCCGGGCTTGCTCCTCTACGTGCGCGTATACTCCAACTGTGTGCGATCCGTGTGTGCTTTCTGTGTGTTTGCTGCTCGCCTGCTTTCTCTGTGTGCGTTGCTCGTGCGCTCTCTCTGTGCCTAATCTTGATAGGGTTTATTAGAATGCCACGTATGCTACAAGTCCATGTTTTATCATAGGATTAAAAAAAACAAAAGCAATATAAAACATTAACCAATTCACACAGCCAAAATTAAAGAAATCATGGTTGAAAATATGCAAAACATGCGTAACTCTATACTATGAATTCACTTTAAAAAAAAAAAATCTTTGGGCGCTGCCCCTACCCCTTGACCCCGCCCGGGGCGCTTCCCCCGGACCTCGCCCGGAACAATATCCCAAAATCAGCCTCCCAAGCCCCTCCATCGAGAGCGCTATATTCCACATCCCCATCAAGAGCGCTACCCCCAAACCTCACGTGGAAGCGCTGCCTTGTCACCCCGTTGTGGCATTGCCCTAAGACCCCGCATCTGGAGTGCTAAATGGGAACATTCTTCATTAGTGAAATTTTGAACATAAATTATATTTAGCATATACTTAAATATAATACAAATATTAAGATATTAACTATACTACTAATTTACTATAGCAGTTCTAGATTATGTCCCATACTATATTTAAGGTGCCAAAGGTTTGGCCTTATGGTCCTAGATTTAGCCAAGTGGTCAACACATATAGGACCAAGTGCACACTGTGCCACAAAACTTGGCCACCACTTCACTTGCCAAAGTTTAGGCCACATGGTTAATCCTAAGTTTCCAATGTTCTTATTATGTCACCTTTTGCCTCGTGGAAAACCTAGGCTTGTTTTCACGTACTCAGGCACTTCAAGCCATAATAAATTTTCATTACTCTTCGGCAACCCTTTTGTTCAAGTCTTTGAAAAAACGTTGCTTAAGGCCACCCTAAACCATTTTCATTTAGGGG
>NC_140935.1:97962177-98011382 GCF_014529385.1 Adiantum capillus-veneris
GGGAGAGGATACAGGCTGCTAATTGCACCTGTATGAGTAACCGACACCAGATTGCCCCTAACTTAGGCGCCCCTTTCGGTATTTCTTTATTATTCAAAAGAGGGAATAAACGTTGTGGTTCCCTACAAGCTGCCCCGCACAAACTTGGCTGAATTTCAACTGTTCCGGCCCGATTTCGGCAGCATAATTGTACTAGGACCCTTCGCAGTTAGTATTCCCATGCATTGAATGACTTTCCCGACGCATACGGGCACTTTGCAAAACCTGGCGAGAATCTGCAGCACGCTGAATTCTCTGTTTTCAGCCCCGAATATGCGCCAGATCACCTGTACAGCGGTCCCCTCGCGTCCCCGAACCTCTTGGGGTATTAGGGACCGTTTAGGGCCATAACCCTAAACCTGCAAAAATACACAGCAAGCTGTAATTTACTGTTTCGGGCTCCGTTTGACGTGCCGGTCGCATCCGTAGCAAGTCCTCGAGCTCCCGCACCTGTAGGGCTACTTGCCCTTTGAATCGGACGAGATTTTTGGCGTGAAACCTCTCCGAATTCACCTGTACCTACGGGGGATTAGCCGCTAGCTAATCCAGTACATGTGCAAGAGGCTCTTGCCTCGGCAATCGCGCATGAACCCACACAACTGTACATTGGTCAAATGAAAAGCCCACTAGTGGGGCATAACATACTGCCATAGAGGAGAGAGAGGCAGTGTGTAGCGTGCAGGGCATCACTCCTGGCACCTCACTGTACATAGGAGGAAAAGCAAGCACTCCATAGCTCTTAACCTGTGACAAAATCTGAAATGAGCCTCTCCTAGCTTGAAATTCAGCGCCACCTTCTCTTGCATGAGGAAAGTACACCAGAATGTGCCACTTGGCGCATTTACAAGCATTTTCCTGTTTCGGGGTTGCCGCCTAAAAATCTCCCAACCGGTTGCCCAGTTGACTTCACGACAGAGTAAGAAAATGTTCCCCTTGTCATTCCGGAGTAATGACGCAAACACATTTTCAGGTCCCAAAATAGCAGTTCCCTAAATTTTAGGAGATGCTGCCATTGTATCTTTCTAGGTCATCCGACCCTCTTTGTACATTGTGGCCACATCCAGAACTGAATTGTAGCCTCTGTAGCAAAGGATTCCACTTTGGCTAGTCAATGACCCCACTTTGGCTAACCATAGTCCTTGTCCAACCTTAGTGCTCTCTTGCCCTCAGGCCTGGACTCCCTCTGGACAGTTCCACACACTAGCTATGCAATGCAGGGCAGTTAGATTTCGCGAGGGGTATTTCCAAAAAGTGAAAGTAAATAGATAATAAGAAAGAAATCAACAAAAAGGATAGATAGTAGTCACAAGCTGGTGACATATCCCCCTCTTGAAATCTCAAACGTCCTCGTTTGCATCTATGTCGTACATGCTTCCAGTCAACACTGATGTATTCAACAACTGTCGACACACGTACGACACATACATCCTCATTGTCAACGCTAGTGTATTTAACACCTCGTCGACTCATGTATTGCCTGCGTGTGAACCCTGTCCCAATGACATAGTGGTAGCTTCGCACTGTGCCATTGCTTTGAGTCACTAACTTTCCAATGACAAAATGGTAGCTGCACATTTTGCCACTGTCTTATAGTACACGTTGGATCCCGTAACACTTTCGAGCATACCCAAACGGACAGTTTAAGAATGCAGTTACACATGTACTCTTTAATAGAAGCAATTACTGTATCCTTGACAAACTGACAAGAAATACTCACTTCTATAGCACTAACCAAACTATCATTTGTTTCAAAGGCCATTGTCACACTGACAATCCATGTAGCTCTGAAACTCAAGGGTCAAGGTAGGTTGCAAACTGAAGGCTTCAAGGTAAAGTGATAACACAGTTGGTGACTCTGCAAGTTCACCTTCTTCCATCCACTTAGCATCCATTGGTGGATAGTTTCTGAACTTTACCAAGTAACGCCTAGCAACCTTGCCTTTCACTTTCCTTTCTTTGTGTGCCAAAATCTGTTCGGGAACCAAGATCTCGTCAAGTTCCTCGACTTCCGGCTGATCTTCAGCTGGCATATCTTCTGGCACATCACCCACATAGGGTCTGAGAAGACTCACATGAAACACATTGTGAATCTTCCAACTGTCAGGCAATTTCAGCCTATATGCAACATCACTGATTATGTCGCACACTTGAAAAGGCCCATAGTAACGCATGCTGAGCTTTGGAAACAGTCTTTCCTTGCCCTTCATCTTCTTTAACCTTGCCTTTTCAAAGTGTAGAAGCACCCAATCACCAAGTGAATATACCACTTCACGACGGTGACGATCAGCTACTTTCTTTTGCTTTGCCTGAGTCTTTTCTAAGGCCACTTTGACCTTCTTATACATTTCATCCATGTCTTGAACATACTTATCTGCTTCAAATATCTTGTCCTTTGTATGCAGTATGGGAGGAACTTTCTTGCCACCTTCAACTATCTCAAAAGGTGCCTTGCCAGCTGATGAATGCACTGTATTATTGTATGCATACTCCACCAATGGCAAATACTGCTCCACCCACTTTCCTTTATGCTCTGACACATAACACTTCAGCAGATCTAGGATAGTAGAATTTGCCTCTTCTGACTGCCCATCTGTTTGAGGATGAAATGACGAAGAGAATTTGAGCGTTGTGCCCATATTCTCAAACAAGCCTCTCCAGAACAAACTTGTCATGCGTGGATCACGGTCGCTAACAATCGATTGTGGCATGCCATGATACTTGAAAATATTGCTCATAAACAAGCGTGCCATTTGATCTGGCTTTATCTTCTTCCTGACAGGAATAAAATGAGCCTGTTTGCTAAATCTGCAAATAATGGTCCAAATACCATCGTTTCCTGTCTACGTTCTTCGAAGATCAAAGATAAAATCCATAGCAATACTTTCCCATGGTTTATCTGGAATAGGTAGTGGTTGCAATAACCCTGGTGCCTTTTGCCTGTCAAACTTGGACCTTCTGGCAAATTAGGCATTCTCGCACAAAGGCATCCACATCTCTTCTCAATGTAGGCCAATAGAAGAATGTCTCAACCGCTTTAATTGTAGCATCGATACCACGATGCCCTGCATACGGTGGGACATGACTCTCTTCTATAACTTTGCGTCGCAATGGCTTTGTGACACACAATCTGCCATGCATCATCATGAACCCGTCTTTAAGAAGATAGTGTTCATGACATTGTCCATCCATTAGCTGTTGGAAGACCCTTGCAAAATCTTCATCATTTTCATACTGTTCCCTCATATCATCAAGTGCATGATGATAAGGAATCGATACAGCTGAAATTTGTGGCTTCCTTGACAAGGCATCAGCCACAACGTTCTTCTTGCCTTCCACATGCACAATCTGAAAATCGAACATGGACAAGATATTTGCCCATCGCATATGCTTCTCAGATAACTTTGTCTGTGTCAAGAAGTATCGCAAGGTCTGATTGTCCGTTTGGACAACAAAGTCTGCACCTAGCAGGTAGTGTTTCCAACTTAAGAGCCCATGAATCACAGCCAGTAACTCTTTCTCATAGACCTGCATGGTCATCTCTGGCCCTTGCAAAATTCTGCTCTCATAGGCTACTACCCTGCCATCTTGCATTAGCACTGCACCAATGCTACTACCGCAAGCATCACACGGACCACTGGACACAAATGACTGGAGTGGCAATCTTTTTTTTTGGATGAAATCTCTTTTTCCTTTAAGAAGATTAAAATTTGAATAGTCAGTGTCCATGAAAAGGTTTCGCCTTTATTTGAAGAGCTGTAAAGTGAAGCAATAGAGAAATTTCGGATAAAAACTCTCGGAATAGGAGCAGTCATTCAAATTCGGATCAGCAGGTCCATTGGCCATGATGACTTTTTTGCAGGATCCATTCTGACACTATCCTTTGAGACAATGTGTCCCAGAAAGTGAATCTCTCAAAAAATTCATTTCTTTGCATTGATGAGCAACCTATGACTGCGTAACTCTTTGAACACAATGGCCAAGTGATGCCTATGCTCCTCTTCATTCTTTGAGTAGACTATCATGTCATCAAAGAATGTACCAACAAACTGCTGGTGTGGACGGAAAATTATGTCCATCATCCTATTGAACGTAGCAGAAGCATTTGTGAGACCAAAGGGCATCACTAAAAATTCGTAAAGGCCAAACGTTGTTCTAAAAGCAGTCTTGTGCACATCCTCTGATCTAATGCGGATCTGATGGTACCCACTCTTTAGATCTATCCTGCTAAACATAGCTGCTCCTTCTAATTTGTCCATAATATCATCAATTCTAGGTATAGGGAACCTATTCTTGATGGTATTCTTGTTTAGTGCACGGTAGTCGATGCACATACGCCATGAGCCATCCTTTTTCTGCACCATGAACACTGGAGAACAGAATGGAGATGAACTGGGCTGAATCAGCCCCTTTTCTAACAGCTCCTGTACTTGGCCCATTATCTCTTTCTACTAAGCCGCACTAACCCTGTACGGAGGCTTATTTGGTGGGCTACTGCCTGGCACCAAATCTATCGCATGGTCCTCGGGTCTCTCTGGCGGTAATTGAGACGGTAATGAATCGGAAAAACAGTCACTATACTGTTGTAAAAACATTGACCTTTCTTTATCTAGCACATATAAATTTGATTCATCACAATCTGACACTTCACGTGCAAAAACCAAGTACGCAGAAAGATGCTTTTTCATTACAGAAGTAATAGCAGAAGCTGATACAGTGGGAATAGACTCCCCTTTAAGCTTTACATCCAGAATGTGAGTCTTTCCCCTGCTCTGTACAGTGATCTTTTTGTTGTAGGCATCCATGATTCCCTGTACACGAAACAACCAAGGAATACCTAACAACACATCACATCTGTCCAGTGGCATGATGTAAAATTCTTCAGCATCTACATAAGACTGGATATGTAGACGCAACTTTCCAATGATGGGTATCACAGCCTCTGTGTGGCCAGGACATGCCAAACCTGCCTCTGCTGTATACCCCATCTGTTCAGGTCTGATTCCCAACTTTGAAGCCAACTCTGGGGAAATGAAGTTGGCTTTGGCACCTGGATCAAAGAAGATAAGCATTGTTTGATCCCTGACCTTTCCCCATGCTCTGCAAAGCTCACTTGCATCTGAATTTGGCTTGTCGCCCACCATATCTGGCACTAGACCAGCCATGGGCTTCTTTCCTTTCCTGTCCTCCTTGTCTTCAGAATCAGCCGGCCTTTTCTTTGTAGGACAATTGTAAGCAATGTGGCCGGGCTGCTCACAAATAAAGCATTTGTTCTCTGTCCTCAGGACCTTATTTTGCTCTTCAGACTTGCGAGGAAAACGTCTTTTCCATTTCTTCGCTGGTCCCTTTTCTGATTCAGCCGAAGCTCTGCCTTTCCCTACGTTGGTTGGCTCCTGAGTCACTTTAGGAACCTCCTTGGAAACATACTTCTTCACTGAATTTTTCTTGGCTGATCCTTCCTTGACGCCAGTATTGAATTCACAATCTTCTCCCTTGAGCAAACCATTGCCAGTGTTTGCTACCTCGATGAGCTGCGTCAAAGTAGTGACTTTGTCTTCGTATAGTACTTTCTCAATCCTTTAGGTAGGCCACAACAGTATTTTTCAATCTGTTCTGTCAATGGCACAAACCTATAGGAAGTTACTGGAAGTAGAGCTTTCCAAAACTTCCGATTGTAATCATCCAGATTCTTGCAAGTAGCAGCATTAAGTTGGTGCCATTCTGTCATGACATCTGCTTCGAAATCATCAGATAACCATGCTGCTGCAAAAATCTGCTCGAAGTAAATCCATGTGGACAGAGCTTGCCCTTGAAGCAATAAAGTTGTCCACCATTGTCCCGCATTCCCTGTCAAGAAAGTGGCTGCCTTGCGGACCTTTGAAGCCTCTGTAAAGTTTCCCCCTGCATAGGCCTTGTCAAACTGCTGGAGGAATGAGAGAGCCTTCTTCCTGTCATCAAACCCTGTAGAGGTCGTGAATGTCACACCTTTGCCACCTTCTTTGTATGGAGTTGGCCTCTCCAGCGGCGTTAAATTGTCATATGGAAGTGACTGAAACATGGGAACACTGTTAGGGTTCATTTGTGTTCCTTGGCCGCTATTAACTTGACCTGGAAATGCCATATTTGGCTGCTGATTTGTAATTCCAGCCATACCAAAATTTGCCTATGACATCCCAAATTGGCCCTGAGTGCTCTGAAACCCTGGTAGCATGCCCGTGACACCATACATGGGGTTAGGCATCATCGTTTGAGCACCCCCAAACACTGTACATGGCGTGTAAAACTGATTTCCAGGTGCATGACCAGCCATGCTCTGGAATACCGATCCACCTCCAAAATAGCTAGGGTGTACTGAAGGTGGTGGGAAGACCTGTTGCATAGCCTGTAGGTTGCTTCCCTGCCCATTAGAACCAGCTATAGGCTGCTGAAAGGTGGCGGGCTGAACTGGTACAGCTTGAAAGACTGGCATCCCAGCCACCTGTTCTTGCACCTTAGGCACAGGTTGTGGATAAGGCTCTCCAAAAGTGGCTGAATCCTCAAACTCAGAGCCTTGGCAAGAATTTTGTAGGCTGAGTTTAGGATGGTGATGGGGCGCCACTACCGAATCTCATCCAGGGAGCCACCCTCTGAAACCGGTCTGTACAATCCAAAAAGAGCGGTAGTCTTTACTTCAAACCTTGATTTAGCTTTCACCCATTATTAGTCGTCTATTCTACCTGTACTTTCAAGACACAACAAAGGGGAGAGGGATACAGGCTGCTAGATTGCACCTGTATGTGTAGACCGACACCAGATTGGCCCCTAACTTAGGCGCCCCTTTCGGTATTTCTTTATTATTCAAAAGAGGGAATAAACGTTGTGGTTCCCTACAAGTTGCCCCGCACAAACTTGGCTGAATTTCAACTATTCCGGCCCGATTTCGGCAGCATAATTGTACTAGGACCCTTCACAGTCAGTATTCCCACGCATTGAATGACTTTCCCGACGCATACGGGCACTTTGCAAAACCTGGCGAGAATCTGCAGCACGCTGAATTCTCTGTTTTCAGCCCCGAATATGCGCCAGATCACCTGTACAGCGGTCCCCTCGCGTCCCCGAACCTCCTGGGGGTATTAGGGACCGTTTAGGGCCATAACCCTAAACCTGCAAAAATACACAGCAAGCTGTAATTTACTGTTTCGGGCTCCGTTTGACGTGCCGGTCGCATCCGTAGCAAGTCCTCGAGCTCCCGCACCTGTAGGGCTACTTGTCGGACAAGATTTCTGGCGTGAAACCTCTCCGAATTCACATGTACCTGCGGGGGATTAGCCGCTAGCTTATCCAGTACCTGTGCAAGAGGCTCTTACCTCGGCAATCGCGCATGAACCCACACAACTGTACATTGGTCAAATGAAAAGCCCACTAGTGGGGCATAACATACTGCCATAGAGGAGAGAGAGGGCAGTGCGTAGCGTGCAGGGCATCACTCCTGGCACCGCACTGTACATAGGAGGGAAAGCAAGCACTCCATAGCTCTTAACCTGTGACAAAATTTGAAAATGAGCCTCTCCTAGCTTAAAATTCAGCGCCACCTTCTCTTGCATGAGGAAAGTACACCAGAATCTGCCACTTGGCGCATTTACAAGCATTTTCCCGTTTCGGGGTTGCCGCCTAAAAATCTCCCAACCGGTTGCCCAGTTGACTTCACGACAGAGTAAGAAAATGTTCCCCTTGTCATTCCGGAGGTAATGACGCAAACACATTTTCAGGTCCCAAAATAGTAGTTCCCTAAATTTTAGGAGATGCTGCCATTGTATCTTTCTAGGTCATCCGACCCTCTTTGTACACTGTGGCCACATCCAGAACTGAATTGTAGCCTCTGTAGCAAAGGATTCCACTTTGGCTAGTCAATGACCCCACTTTGGCTAACCATAGTCCTTGTCCAACCTTAGTGCTCTCTTGCCCTCAGGCCTGGACTCCCTCTGGACAGTTCCACACTAGCTATGCAATGCAGGGCAGTTAGATTTCGCGAGGGGTGTTTCCAAAAAGTGAAAGTAAATAGATAATAAGAAAGAAATCCACAAAAAAGATAGATAGTAGTCACGCGCTGGTGACACCCTCCTTTGGAATGAGGTAAATCAGGCCCTCACTCATGCTATCAGGCATCACTCTTGTGTGCAAAATGTACTGAAAGGCACTACACAGATCTGGGCCAAGCAGGTCCCAGTACTCATAGAAAAAGCTGGGAGTCAGCCCATCCTCACCTGGACAGCTACCACGAGGGAGGTCCCTAAGAACCGTGTGCAGCTCCTCAAGCTGAAGTGGCATCTCTAGCCTCTGGCGCATCTCCTCAGTCACAAGACAAGGCTTCTGTGCCCAAACCTGCTCCCTGCATGCATCCTGCCGCTCTGACTGGGGCTCAGCCGACAGTAACTCACGATAAAAGTCAGTCGCAACTGCACGCATATCCTTGGGCTCACAAACAACTGACCCATCGGGTCTCCTCAACTGATTGACCTTGGCATGCGAGTGCCGAGATCCCACTGTCTCAAAAAAGCACCTGTCACTCTGTCACCCACCTGAGTCCATTGAGATGCCCGTCGGTGAAAGGCAAACTCATGACGCCTCTCCTCTGTGATAGTAAGCTCTTGTCGAGCCTGCTGTAACTGCTCCTCCAACATGGATTGTCTGGATGCTGCTCCTGCATCCTCTATAGTGAAGCAATGCCTCGTCTGAGATGCTGCTCCTCCTCTCTCGCTGCAGCCCGGCAAGCCAGAGACTCCTGGAGAAAAAAGTGGCTAAGCTGAGCTAGGCCTAAGGCCACTCTGTCTGCATGTAGAACCTGGCTGTCCATGCCCTCTGGCCAGAGAGCCTCTACCCTCTCTCTGAGTGCTGAGTCCAACAAGATCCGCTCTGGGATGTGAAGCATCGTGCTCCCACTCCTCTGCCTGTCTGCCACTGTGAGGATCACTGGTGCATGGTCCGAGAAGGATGTCCCTGCCAGGATGCCCACTGATCCCCCCAAGTCACTGAAGTGGTCACTAGTGTAGAAGCGATCTATCCTCGATAGATTCACTCCTCCCACTTTGCGGTCCAATCTAGAGAAGGCAAGACTGGCTGGAGGCCTCACAAAGCCAGAGTGCTGCCATGTATCCGAGACCCTCAAAGTCATACACAACGTCTCTCAAGCTGCTAACTCGACTCCATGCACAGTAGCATGGCTGCCTCTAATCCTGTCAGAAGGGTCCTCCAACATGTTGAAGTCCCCTCCTACACACCAATGGTCAGCCTGCGGCAAAGACTCAACAATCTGTGACCAAAACTCTGCACGAGCACTCGCCACATTGGGTGCATAGATGTTCAGGAAGCCCACAAGGCCACCCTAAACCTGCAGAGTAATCCACTGAGCCCTGCCTGGCACAATAATCCCTCTGTCCACAATGGCCTGCTGCAATGAATCCGCAATAGTCATACATACCCCACCCTGGATGCCTCCAGGTCCAAAAGCAACTGACCAAAAGGTATCATATCGTCCACGCAAAATCTGACCACATCGCCGAATGCGGCTCTCACACAGATGGTACTCCTGAAGCATAAGGAGATCAATCTCTCCTCCCACAAGGCAACGCTGAAGCTCCTGACGCAATCGGCCCCGCTGTCGCTGAAACTGGGGCCCACCTAGTCCCTGCACGTTCCACGAGATGATCCTCATGGGGAGCGAGAGAGAACAGATGCTGCCACAGCAGCAAGACGGGCTATCTTCGAGGCTGGCTTGGATGGGGAGTAATCCGCATCTGAGCGTCCTCTAGATAGGCGAGACTGCAGTGAGTGCCTAGCCCAAGCCCAAGCAGAGCGAGCCGTGCGTAAAGCAACCTCCTCTGTCCAGGAGTCCTCATGAATGTATACATAACAAGGCAAACACTGCGTATCAACAAAGAAGTACACCACAATGTGCCTACATCCTGCTGAGTCTGGGGTGTAACCGCAAACTTGGCCACTGGCCACAAAGTCTGCAGCAAATCTGTAACTCCAAGTTCTCCCATGTGATGAGAGAACTTGAGAACCTGTGTATGTAACCATCCCAACATTGAGTCGAGTGACCACTCTGTCTCAGCCCTACCACAGAGGGGGAGGAGAAACCAACTGCTGAGTCCAAGGCCTCTGTCCCCCTAGCGGCGAGGAACAAAGCATGGACCCTGAAGCAGGCTGCCTCGTGGTCTGCTGCGGAGTCGCCGAGAAAGCGAGTGAACCCGTAGTCGAAGAAGTCCTAGCGGCGTCGGAGGTCAATGCTCGTCAGACCACGGGGGATAGCTGCAAGGGAAGATGTCTGAATCTGCAAAGGGGGCCGCAAGAAGGGCTGACCCTCTCTCGCTAGGCGACTCGTGGCAAAGGCGCTGCCAAGAGATCTCCTAGCCGCCGGCGAGGGACGAGGCTCCTAAGTCGACTGTGGAACTCGAGCAGGAGGGGGGGGAGAAGGAGCTAGGGGAGCGGGGCAGAAGAGGAGCGGGGTGGGGCGACAGAGGTAGAGGGGCGAGGTGGAGAGGCGACGGGAGCAGAGGGCGAGGGGGGGGGATGAAGAGGAGGAGGGGAACTCTGAAGGGGGAGCGGTTGTCGAGGGTGAAGCGGAGGTGGAGGCTGGCGTAGGGGACTCCCCCTGCTCAAGAGGACCAAAGCGGTTCCCCATGGGGACCCACTGCTGCTGAGTAGGCACCTGAGGGCCACTCTGAGTACCAGGCTGTCGCTGTGGCCCCTGGCGTCGACGGCCATGGGCCTGTGCCACCCCTCCTCCGCTAGAGCCCCAGGCTCGGAGGGTGGCTCTTCATCTGTGCGCTGTGCCGATGACTCTGGCTGCGGCTCAGCCTTGGCAGGCTGGGGCTGAGGCTGAGGTGCAGGTCATGGCCTCCTCCGTGGACAGGCCTTCGCTAGGTGGCCCATCTGTTGGCAAATGAAGCATTGGTTCGGGAGGCTCGAGTACTCCACACTCTATCTAAACCAACCCCCACTCACCCAAGGCAGAAGGATGACCTTCGGGAGCGTGTGGGTATCTCTGACCAAAACTCGAACTGAGAGGATGCCAGCCGCCTTGGTAGCTACCGATGCTGCCGTACGAGGTGTCTCCAGGACAGTCCTGATGGCGGAGCCAATCCTGGAGAGAAGTGGTAGGTACTCCCTCCGTAAACCCAGAAAGCAGACTGAGATGGGAATGTCTGCCTCCTCTACTAGAACATCCGAAGTCGGGTCAAAACCATGTCACCACTGTCGAAAGTGGGCGCGTGATGCTCGGATGGCCAGTGGACTCATAGCTATGACCTTGGAAGCCATCTCGGATATCTCGAACTCGATCTGATAGTACCCCTGTCCGAGAATCTGGACATACAAGATCTTGCCCACCTCTGCGAGAAGGCGGGCCTGGAGAAGGTCTCGCAGCTCTCCTCTGCTAGGTCGGGTGCCGAGAATCTTGCAGATGACCGAGGTCGCCTACAATCGCTCTACCTTTGTGGCAAGGCTCGCTTGCTTTGTAGGCAAGAGAGCAAGTCGAATGGTGGACTCAGCGGGGTCGGGCAAGGGGGCTTCTGGCGAGTCCCTCTATGGCGAAGCTGGAGCCTCCATCTATGTCTACTGTTGCGGCGTAAGAAAGGGACGACGGGATGGCGCTGCAAATGGGCGCGTCAACACTGCTCCAAGGAATTGAAGCATTGCCGAAAGTGCCGAACTACAAGGAGTAACCGAGGGAAGGACCCCAACTGGCAGACGAACGGGCCAAGCCGGGGGGGGGGATTTTTCTTTTTCTTTTTTTTGGCGGGCTGTGGCAAGCGGGTACGCAATGCACAAAAGGTGGGGCTAAGGGCGGGCGGCGGCAACTGGGGCTGATGGTGGGGGCGGCAGCAGGGGCTGAAGGCGGGCGGACAAGGGCAGCGCGAGGGGAGGCAGCGGGGATTGAGGGCAGGCGGGAGGCAGCCAGCTGGGAGGCCAAGCAGCGACGGGCAGCGCTGAAGGGGGGGGGGAGGGGGGGGGGGGGGAGCGAAGAAGCACAACAGTAGCGAGCGCCTGCTTTATGGTTCAAAGAGATGCTTTCTTCAAACACCACATTGTCAGCAAGCGCCACATTGTCTTACAACAAAAAGATTACCCTTGTACATAGAGAAAAGACTCATGTCCTTGATGTAAAGCTTAACGGCGCGTCGTTCCAGTTGTTTTTGCTTATTAAAGAATCATCTTTCTGCGTACTTGATCTTCGCAAAAGTACCTGAAGTTGTATCTAATTTGTCTAACTTAGATATAGATATCTCAACTTTTCTGAGTGGTTTTAGTGATTGTTCTTCACACTCTTCTCCAGGGGAGTTACCTCTTGAGAGACCCGAGGATCATACCATAGATCTTGTTTCAAGTTCTAGTCCACCGAACAGGCTACCGTACAGGGTTAGTGCAGCCCACCAAAAAAAGATTATGAGTC
Organism: Adiantum capillus-veneris; assembly: GCF_014529385.1. Lineage (NCBI taxonomy): Eukaryota > Viridiplantae > Streptophyta > Polypodiopsida > Polypodiales > Pteridaceae > Adiantum > Adiantum capillus-veneris. The sequence goes on from NC_140935.1 coordinate 97,974,647, forward strand.
AAGTCAATGAGCTTTGAGAGAGGGCTGATTCAGCCGAGTTCATCTCCTTTTTGTTCGTGTGTGCTCCTAGTGCCGAAGAAGGATGGTTCATGGCGCATATGCATTGACTACCATCCTTTGAATAAGAAGAATACGTTCCTCATACCAAGGATAGATGGCATCCTTGATCGGCTTGAGGGAGCGTCAATGTTTACAAGGATAGACCTAGTGAGTGGGTACCATTAGATACGCATTAGGCCAGACGATATCCACAAGACTAAGACAACATTTGGTCTCTATGAGTTTCTTGTCATGCCTTTCGGTCTCACAAATGCTCTTGCCACGTTCAATAGAATGATGGACAAAATATTTAGACTACATAGAAACTTTGTGGGTACATTCTTTGATGGCTTGATTGTCTATTCAAAGTCTGAAGAGGAGCATAGGGATCAGTTGACCACAGTTTTCAATGAGCTACGCAAGAACAAGCTACTCATTAATGCAAAGAAGAGTGTGGAAGAGATTCACGTCCTTGGGCACAATGTTTCAAAGGATGGGGTATGTATGGATCCGCCAAAATGGAAGCAATTAAGTCATGGCCAGACTTGAAGTCCGTACATGACATTCGAAGCTTTCTAGGCTTATGTTCCTACTACAAGAGGTTCCGAAATTTTGTCGAGATTGCTTCTCCACTCTATGCACTACAAGGGAAATGAGTTACTTTCAAGTGGATAGCCAAGGAAATTCTAGCCTTCAAACATTTGAAAGAGAAGCTGACTTCTGATCTGGTAATTATTTTGTCAGATCTTTCAAAACCTTTTGTGGTTCAGGTGTGATGCATGTGGCCACAGCCTTGGTGCAACTATAATGCAGAATGGTCGAGTAGTCGCATATGAGAGCACAATTCTTTTGAATACCGAACGTAACTTGCAAGTTTATCAGAAAGAATTGTTGGCAGTAATTCACGCTCTCACTAGTTGGAAACACCATCTGCTAGGGGTTGGTTTTGTTGTCCAAACAGATCATCAAACCTTGTGATACTTTCTCACACAAACCAAGTTGTCTGAGAAACACATGCCATGGGCAAACATATTGTCAATGTTCCATTTTCATATTGTGCATGAGAAACGGAAAAAGAACGTGGTGGCTGATGCGTTGTCACGAAAGCCCCAAATTTTGGCAGTGCCAATTCCGTACCATTGTGAACTAGACGAAATCATGACAGAATATGCTGAAGATTCAGATTTTGCAAGGATTTATGATCTGCTTGTTGATGAGCAACATCATGAACACTATATGCTTAAGAATGACTTTCTCATGATGCATAGAGAGTTATGCGTTACTAAACAGTTACGGCTGAAGGTTTTGATGGAGTCATGCTCCACCATATATTGGGCATAGTCGAATTGATGCGACAGTGAAAGGGGTTGAGGCATTTTTCTATTGGCCAGCTTTACGTCAAGATGTTGACACATTTGTAAGATCATGCTTAGTATGCAAAAAAGTCAAACTTGATAGGCAAAAGCAACCAGCATTGTTGCAACCATTGCCAATCCCTGATAGGCCATGGAAAAGTATAGCGATGGACTTTATCTTTGATCTTCCAAAAACGCAAACAAGCAATGATGGGATTTGGACTATCATTTGTAGGTTCAGTAAGCAAGCCCATTTCATTCCTGTTAGGAAGAAGATAAAGCCAAAACACATGGTCAAGATATTCATGAGCAATATCTTTAAGTATCACGGTGTCACGTGCACATCTAACCCTATGTGCATGTGGACAAGCTACTTCAAGTCCAGGGTTCAGGTGAGCTCAGGAAGTGTTCTGGCACCTTTGTGAGTCTGTTCGCAGGCCATGCATGTCCAAGCACTTAGAGTAGTTGCATATCCTCTAGTTGCACACAGCATGATCATCAGAATTACAGTCAGTAGCCATCATGAGCATTTTACAGTGTACAGAACCAATTTTTCCTATTTTAGCCATTTTTCACTTATTATTAATAAGTGACTTTTTTGGGAAAGTGAGTAGGGTAAATTTGCTAGTTCCTTTAAAAGAAACCTAGAGCTAGCACTTTCTGGCAGAAGTACCACACTTGCAATGCACCTTCTCAGCAAGATCAACAGGACAACCTAGCGTTTTTGAGCCACCAAGACCAGCCAATGTTTTCTTTTGCAGATCAGCCTTGGCGTTTCTGCAGCAGCAGGGATGCTACAAACTGAAAACGCTAACAATCTGGGCTGATATGTCGTTGTGAATCTGCAAAACGCTAGACTGATCTACAAGTTGCAAAAACACTGGGCTGATCTTGTATCTGCTGCAAAAACGCTAGTTAGACACCGCAGATCAAGTCCCAAACCTCGCAGATCCTCGCCGCACGGTCAGATCAACGAGCTTTTTCAGTTTCAGCCCGTTGTTCACAGATTTCAGCATCTGCGTTTTCAGCACATCGTCGTCACGTCGTCGTCATCGGCGTGTCCTCGCGGACACAGTGTCAGAATTCAGCAGATACCAGATTTGCAGATTTCAGCCCCTAGCGTTTTCAGTTTTCAGTCCCGTCTCGTCGCTGTCACCATTGTTGTCGACATCGTCAGCAAGTCCATTGCATCTATGACCATTGTACCAGATTTGTGCAATCAATAGCATAGACCTCTCTTGCCATAGAGAGTGGGGCCCTTGGAGGAGAGTTTGACAACATTCTGGTATCGTATTCTCTTCTCTCTCTCTCTCTCTCTCTCTCTCTCTCTCTCTCTCTCTCAGTTTCAGTACCTTCATTCACAGTGTCATTCACTTTGTTTGTGATCATTTGCACTCTCTCACTCAACGAACGGAAGGCTCTCCCCTCCGTAAGTAAAAGGAACCCTTGAGCACAATTCGGAGCATTCATCTTGAGCAAAGTTCAACATTCACTTCCGCTGCACCTTACATTGGTATCAAAGCTTTGGCAGTGTTTCTGTATCACTCAAGGAAAGAGCCACACTAATTTTTTTGCTTGTTGCGGTCGCACGTAACCCAAGTCCACTAGGGCGTGTCAATTCCTAATCGTGTTTTTGAAGAGTGACAAGAAACCCAAGAAAGAAGGGCTTGTCCGGCCTCCCCTTGTTCCTCTTTTCACTCATTGAGAGCGGACCATGCACTTAGCGGCCATCCAATCAACGTGAGGTGGCAAAAAGCAACCTTGGTGTGAGCGCACAGCCGCCAAAGGGTGCACCCGCAGGGAAGAGTAGAGCTCGGGTAAGAGAAGATCCTTCTCTAACACAGATTGCAAGCTAAAGAAAGACCTCAAGAACCCAAGAATCTCAAGAACCCAAGTTCCTCGTGGACTTAAGTAACCAAGACCTCAGTGTATGGTCATCACCCGAAGCGGAATGGATACTTTGCGTGAAGGTGATGAGCATGGAGGTGGAAAAGAAGAGTTTTCTCCACACGCCAAGGATTGCACCAAATCCTACGGAGGCTTTGGTCAAGACGATGATGGACATGATGTTACAACAAGAAGCGCAACGCCCCGCCTTGGAACGCGAGCACAAAGAAAGAAAGGCAATCTTGGATCGTGAGCGCAAAGAAAGAAAGGCAAAATTGGATAGCGAGTGCGAAGAACGCCGGTTAGCCTTGGAGCGTGAGCACGAGCAAACGTGCTTGGCGGCCGAAGAAAAAAGGGTAGCCTTGGAGCGTGAGCGTGAGCAAACGCGCTTGGCGGCCGAAGAAAGAAAGGAAGCTATTGACCTTGAGCGTGAGCAAGCACGCGAAGCCCAACGCATAGCGACCGAAGACAAACGAGCAGCCTTGGAGTTAGAGCGTGAGGCGCAGAGAGACCAACGCATGCAAGAGTTGGTCCTATAGGTACTTACTTCGAAGCCTGAGCCAGTCAAAGATGTTGGTAGTTCAGCAAGTAGCACAAGCAGAGATTCGGACTCCAACAACCCCGTCACAGAGAAGTTGACATTCAGTAAGTATGATGGTAAGATGGATGCTAGTGTTATTCATTCTTGGTTGCATCAATTTAATGCTTATTTTGCGACAACCAAGAAGACAGAGAACAACAAGGTTTTGACGGCAGCCATGTACCTTGCCGGTGATGCCATTAATTAGTACCACGCATGGCAAGAGGCACAGTTGACCGCGCATCTAGAGGAAGCCGAAGAAGGCGCGTCCCTTTCCTTCATTTGGGCCGACTTCCAAGACAAGCTCAAGGCGTGGTTTATACCTCCTCAGTACCTAGCACGGTTGAAAGAAGATTGGCGCAATCTCAAGCAAAATGGTATGCCAGTCATGTATTTTTCTAACCGTGTTTTGTAGCTCGGCACCCAATTACGCAAATCGGATGATGAGCGCAAAGAGGCTTTCCTTTTTGGGTTGGACGAATATATCAAGTTTGATGTCGAAGTCTTCGACCTCGTGGATCTCAACAAGGCGGTAGCAATTGCTCTCTCCCAAGAGATGAAGCACAACAAGGGAAAGCCTAAGGAGAACAAGTCGTCTCAAAGTACCTCTCAGACTCCTCAGAACGGTAAGAATGGTACCTCTTCTAGCTAATCTTCCTCTAATCCTTCGGAAAAGAACTCACAAAATGAATCTAAGGGTAAAGCTAAAACACCTACTAAACCTAAGCTAACCCCGAATGAAAAAGCTACAAAAGGAATTATAGGAGGATACATAACGGCAGAAGAACAAGTCATTTATGCTAAGGAAGGTCATTGTTATTGATGTCACGTCAAGGGTCACATTAAAGCTGCTTGTCCTAAGACAGACCCACCTAAAGAACCTAAGGCACCCGCAGATACCACAAGCACTTTAATGAACCAATCTGAATCTTCACATGTTTCTGACACACATTGATGAGTCTCTCTTTAAGCGTTATGGTCATGTGAAGGGTCAGCGTTTTGTCATATTGTTTGATTCAGGCAGTATGTATGATGTGATTAGTGCCTCTCTTGTAGGGAGAGCCCGCCTAGAGGTTAGTCAAACATCTCCTCTCGAGGTGTCGGGCTTCGCTCCCGGTATGGACTCTCTCATCACGCAAGAGTGCCTTGATGTGTTGTTTACAGTTCAACAAGCTGCCTTCCTCTCTCAGGATGTGATATGCTTTTGGGCATTAGATGGTTTCGTGAGCATAACCCTCTCATTGATTGGGCGGACAATACTCACTTCAAATGCCAAAAGTGACTCTCCCATGATCATTCGTGGTGAGAAGGGTCTGCGATCTTTGCCTCTCATTTCTCATGTACAGGCGACGCGTGAATTACGACGAGGAGCACAAACGGCATTCATCTATGCCTCTCCAGTTACCCAGAGCATTCAGGCTCCAGAAAGGTATTCAGCTTTGTTTACCAAGTTTAAGCATCTCTTTCTGCAGGATAATCTTCCACCCCATCTCCCACCCGAGCAGTTTGAGGACCATCGCATCGAGCTTACGGAGAAGGCATAGCCTGTCAGTAAGGCTCCCTACCGTTTGAACAAGACACGGGAAGAAGAGTTAGAGCGGCAACTCACGGAGTTGGTAGCCAGAGGATTCATACATCCTAGTGTAAGTCCTTTTGCTGCTCCTATTTTGTTTGTCCGCAAGAAGGATGGTTCGTCTCGTTTGTGTGTTGATTACAGGGCATTGAACAAGATGACCGTCAAGAACAAGTTTCCGATGCCTCGCATTGAGTATATCCTCGATAGGCTCAATGGGACAAAGGTTTTCAGTAAGGTCGATCTCAAAAGTGGATACCATCAGGTAAGGGTATTTAAAGGCGACATCTACAAGACCGCTTTTCGCATGGAGTGAGGGCAATAGGAGTATGTGGTTATACCTTTTGGATTCAAAGGTGCCGTGGGTACATTTAACCGTCTCATGGTAGGCCGGTTTGGCGATAGGGTTGGTGTATGTGTGTTCATCTTTCTTGATGATATTCTCCTTTTTTCTTCACCGTGGGAACAACATGAAAAGGATGTAGAAAGAGTATTAACCCGTTTGGATGAGTGCCAGCTCTGATAGAACTCCGAACTCAGCAAGGGTGAATCTGGTGCAGTGGGTTTGCACAAGAGGGGAGTCACTCCGCTGCTTTGTCAACAGATTATCTCGATTTTGGAATAAGGTCATTGGTGTCTCCTTTGGGTTTCAGGGATACTAATGGGCTGACCAATATTCTGCTGTATGACTTTATGAAACGGAATTTTCAAAAATGAATATGATTGATTTGTACGCTCTCACTTGACTTGTTTGAGTACAGGAACTGAAAGACGAAATAACTGCAGCATTTCGGTCTAATAAATCTCTATAGACATGATCGCAATAAGGATTAGTTAATCGAGCATCAGCAAGGTCCGGACTAGATCTAGGTGTGATTACTAAATACATTGTTACAAACCGGTGAAGTGGCAGAGCCACCCGGACAAAAACACTCCCAAACTGCGTGACAGTACGGACTGGCTGACAGTACAAATCCCACGATCAGCGCTGACTGCTGACGTGACACTGTACGAACAGCCGCTTTACGTGCTGACAAGCTGACTTGGCAGCAAACAAAATTCTGCAACTTACGTTGACGTGCTGGCATGGCAGAGCGTACGAAATTCCACAGATTATGTTGACAGCTTTTTGGAGCAATTTTTAGGCCAGTTGACTTTTAGAACAGTTTGAAGCTTTTGGGGCTCTACTTTTGGCATCCCTTGTAACTCTTTATAAGTGACCTTAGGTGCTTACTCTGCAAAGCATCTGGACACGGAGTCTGAGAGCGAGCACCTACAGGTCGGTTGTACTTTGCTCAAAGATTAATATAAAAATAAATACCAAAAGGGGTGCTAGTTTGGGCCAATATCTGTTGGCACTGAAATATGATGGGCCGTGTATACTCTCCATTTATCTATGAAGTATTTTGACATGAATTTTTTATTTTTGCGGTAGAATGTCGACTTGGGGTGTCCAAGTTTGTTACAGTAGTATAAGAGCACGGCCAATTTCTCTTCTACCAGGAAATTCGATCCCTTATCACGCAACACTTACTAATTCCGAAAAGAATCAGTCGACTTCTTTTCCATCCGTTGAGGTAAGAGGAGACCACGCAGAAGATCTAACGAATTAAGAGAAGAAGACTACGGGCCACCTCGACCTACACAGTATGAACTTCAAGAGATGCAACGTCGACAGCAAGTTGATGAGTGCAGGAAGCATATGATTCAATTTGCGAAAGATCCACAGTTTGCAAAATTTTTTGTAAGGTGCAGTGGAATGAATGTTGTATTTTCTCAAGATTAGTGATCTATATTGCTCAAGGTTCCTTTTAGTTCTTAGGGAAGGAGAGAGCCTTTCGTCTTTATGGAGAGTGCTATGATCACGAACAAAGTGAGTGGATATTGTGCATGCAAGTGTATGAGACTGAGAGAAAGAGAGAAGAGAGATACGACACCCGAGAGTTTGTAAAACCCTCCTCCGAAGGCCCCACTCTCATCGGCGAGAGTGGTCTACTTTTGATTGCAGAAAGACGTACAATGATGATGCATGGGCTGATGCAAACGGGGACTAGGTCAATGACGATGATGAAGAATTTAGGGCTGAATCCGATGCTCTTCTATCTGCTGTCCACAAAGGGGTATCGGCTGAGAGTTTGCACCACTTTGGGAGGCTGAAAAATGAATGCTTCACTGCTGTTTTTATGGCTGAAATTGACCCACTTGTCGAGGCTCTTGCTGAGATAAAAAACGCTGAGCTGTTGCAACTTCTGGCTGCGTTTTTAGGTTGATGTCATAGGCTGAAAAACGCTGGATTTGCAGGTATTTTCCATGCTGAAAATGGCAGCACTGCTAGCGTTAGTAAATCCCTGTCCAAGCTGTGTTTGCCTTGCTGAAATTGCTGAATTAAAACGCTGAGGTTGCAGATGGCTAGCGATCCCAAAAACGCTAAGGCTGAGATTGGTTGTCGCGGGGAAATCGCGAGGAACTGGAGATTGATGGCGATGGCTGTGGGAGATGGAAACGCCAGGCAAGAAGGAAGCTAGACGATCCCAAAACGCTAGGGCATGAAGGGGGTGGCCTCACCAAGTGGCTTAACGAGGTTCTTGCTGAGAGAGGGAGGGAGCACCTGTTGCTTGGGGAAGCCTGTTGTGCTCTTTGCTCATCTGCCCAATTGTGCTAACTTGGGTTTGCTTATATATTAACTTACCCAATTTGCCCTACTGAGTACCCAACAAAAGTCACTTAATAAATAAGTGAAAAATGTTAAATATAGGGAAAAATAGGATAAAGTCACTTGAAAAATCCCCAAACTGACTCTGATGGAATCTGATGGAAGAAGAAGAAGAAGAAGCGTGTATGCTTTGAAGGACTACCTAGTCCTTCTTCTTCTGACAGTTCTTCTTGCTCTTCCGACTCGAGCGAGGAGGATAGAAAGGGCAAAAAGCAAAGCTTCGGAAAGAGCAAGAAATAGGCCAAGAAACTCAGATTTTGACCAGTTTCTAATAGCTCTACAAAGGAGTCATCCACTGACAGTTTGGACTCCGATGACCACATGTTTTATGCAAAGAAGAAGCACTTCTATAGAGTCAACCAATATGACTTCCTCAAAGACGAGTAAGAAAACAAAAGAATTTAAAGAAGGTGGACATTCGATAAAATTTGAATCCTTTTCTGGATTCCGAGATGCTCTGAGGGCTTTGGCCTTCATCCAGTAGTTTGATATAGCCTTCTCTGGAGGGCACTAGTGAGAGCACTCCAAGATTAAGAGGGTTGCATCTTTTCTCAAAGGAAATGCTCGAACATGGTGGTCCACTCTTCCTCTAAGGAAAGAAGCTCCAATCAAGTGGTTGAAAATCAAAATGCTTTTCATTTCTTCTTGGCTGAAGTGGGAGTACGAACGGATGTAAGAACCGCTTGGAACCATCTTCCGATGACCAAGGGAGATTCTTTGGATGCTTATTGCGAGAGGTTTTGGGACTCTTTTCTACCAACTTCTTCATTTAAGAAGGTTACCTTTAAGAAAAAGATTGAGCGGTTTTGTTGCGGACTCCCTATAGAGATCCGAGATTATTGCCTTGAACAAAAGTCAAATTCTATCCAGGAATTAATAGGTCATGCGAAACGGGGTTTCTCGATACATTCGGGGAATTTGACTTACCCCACTGATGAGATCTTGACTCAGAGGATCAGACAGACCTCCAACCCTCCAACCATGAAAGTAGAAAGAAAAAGAGTTCCCAAGAAAAGAAGGATACACGACCCCGACTGACCCTTTGAGAAAGGGCTAACTATCTTAAAGAGGGGAAGTGTTTTGGTTGCGGGGAACAAGGGCACATCTCCGCAAAGTGCCCCAAAAAGACACAGCAAGGACAGACTGAAGACAAGCCAGAGAGTTCTGGAGCAGCAGAGGAACGTGGCCAAAAAGGCAAAATGAAAGCACGACTACAGCAGGGGAACGTGGCAAAAAAGGCAAGATGAAAGCACGACTGGTACCAAATTGCATGGGTATTGATCCAAGCATGATTGATGAGAGTACAGAACTTTGTCGAGCTTGGGGCAAAGTGAAAGATCAAGAAGCCCTGATTTTCTTCGATGGAGGAGCCAAGGCCAACTTCATTTCACTTGAATTGGTGGCGCGGCTCGAGATTACATCCGACAGAATGGGACCACCAGCAAAGGAAGTTCTAGCGGCACCCGGACGGGACATCGCCATTACTACTATCATTGGCAAACTTCGATTGCATTGTTAGGGGTATTTAGGGCACGAGGACTTTTACATAATGCCCTTGGAAGGTTGTGACGTCCTCGTAGGAGTCCCTTCGTACCATAAGAACAATACCGTGGTTGATTATCGGGCAAGGAAAGCGACTTTGACGAATGAAAAAAAGCCAAAAAGTTGTACTTGATGTAAAACTGAAGGGCGAGTCCGTCCCTATTGTATCGGCTTTAGCCATTTCCAAATTAATGAAATCCAGTCTCTTCGTTTACTTGACCTACTTGAAAGAGCTAAATGATAAACACAGAACGAACATATCTGAAATAGATAGAGAACACCAAGATTTTCTCCACACTCATGCCGATTGCTTCTCTGAGGGCTTGCCAGGCGAGTTTGCCCCATCTCGTCCTGAGGATCACACCATTGATCGGATTCCTGGAAGCACAACACCGAACCGGCCACCTTACCGTGTTAGCCGAGCCCAGAATGAAGAGATCATGGAGCAAGTGGAAGACCTTCTTGGAAAAGCCGAGTCCTTGATCCTACTGCTCTCCGGTATTGTTGGTATTAAAGAAAGACGGATCTTAGAGAATGTGCATTGATTACAGAGCTCTCATTACACAGCTCTCTATAAAATCACTATCAAAAATAGATTTCGGATTTCAAGGATCGATGATATTCTTGACCGACTAAAGAATCCTCTTGTTTCAACAGGATTGATTTGAAAAGCGGATATCATCAAATCAGAATCGCTCTGGGAGATGTCTACAAGACAGCCTGTCGAACAAGTTTCGGTTTATATGTATTCTTGGTGATGCCTTTTGGCCTTACCAATGCTCCAACAACTTTCAATCGAATGATGGATAGGGTTTTCCGAGAGTATCGATCTTTTGTCGGCACTTCCTTTGATGAAATTATAGTCTTCTCTAAGGATGAAGCAGAACATCGACACCATCTGCTACAGGTCTTTCAGGCATTGTGTGATCACAAATTAGTTATCAACGCCAAAAGAGTGAATTTTTATTGCCAGAGATACACTTTTTGGGACACATCGTCTCGACAACAGGAATACAGATGGACCTTGCCAAGATTGACACTATACGTGACTGGCTAGATTTGAAGAATCCTCATGAAGTTAGAAGCTTCTTGGTCTTGTGTTCTTACTACCGGCGGTTCTTTCGGAAGTTTGCAGAGGTGGCTTCTCCTCTGCACATATTGACCCAAAAAGGAGTCCCTTTCTTGTGGGGACCAACAAAGGTGACAGTCGCCTTTCAGACACTTAAAGAAAAACCGACTCTTGGACCGACTTTGCCGGACTTGCAAAAGTCATTCGAAGTATATTGTGATGCTTGTGGTTGTAGTCTTAGAGTGGTCTTTATGCAAGAAGTCCATGCGATTGCCTATGAAAGCCAATTGTTTTCAAGGCCAGAATTGACAGCACAAATTTATGAGAAAGAGCTATTGGCAGTGATCCATGCTCTTACTCAGTGGCGACATTACCTACTCGGAGCCGATTTCACGGTCTTTACTGATCATCAGAGTTTACGCTACTTCTTGTCACAGAAGCAGCTCAGATGCAGTGGACTAACATCTTGTCACAATTTCAGTTCCAGATTGTCCATGGCCAAGGATAGAAAAACTTGGTAGTAGCAGATGCATTGTCTCAGAAGCCCCTTGTCTTAGCTATTTCCGCGATACATCACAGAAGCTTCGAGGACATGGTTGATTAGTACGCCACAGATGCGGATTTTTCTGATGTATTCACTTGAATACAGAATGGGGAGATAGTAGCGGGATATTCCACATGCGATGGCTACTTGATGAAGAAAATGATGTTGTGCCTCACACAGCTATTGAAGGAAAAGGTTTTAACTGAGTGCCATTGTCACCTTACCAGTCACCGCGGTGACGCCACCACTTTGAAAGGTGTGGAGCGTTACTTGTTTTGGCCGAGACTCAAGAAAGATGGGGACAAATTTGTTCGAGTTGTTTAGTATGCCAGAAGGTTAAGTTTGATAGGCATAAGGCGCAAGGATTACTACAATCTTTGCCCATTCCCACCCGTCCCTGGGAAAGTATTGCAATGGATTTCTTTTTTGATCTCCAAACACAGAGTGGGCATGATGGCTTTTGGGCTGTCATCGACAGATTTAGCAAGCAAGCTCACTTCATTCCAATGAAGCAAACAGTCAAGCCGGATCATTTAGCGAGACTATTCATTGCACAGATTTTTTGACTACATGGTATGTGTCACCAGGAGATGTATTTTTCCTGTTGCCTTCTCTAAATATTTTTCTTTATTTTATTTTTACTTGTTTTCTAGGAACCCTTGAAAAGGTGCAAGTGAACATTGCATGCCGGTGTGAAACGGCTGTGGACGAACAGGTTTCTCACATCGGAAGTCTAGGTCGGTGAGTCTGGGACTGGTCGGGCCAGTTAGCACTAGATTCTAATTTGGGCCACTCGAATAGTCACAACTTTATAAATGAGTGGGAACTAGGGAATTCACTCAAAGGAGCAAACTGGACACTTGGCATAAGGAGAGCAACCTGCAGGACACCTCAACAAGAGGAGGCACCCAAATGAGGATGGTGGCTGATTTGAACTTCATTAGTGACCTACTCTGTGCGTGCGTGTGTGTGTGTGTGTGTGTGTGTGTGTGTGTGTGTGTGTGTGCGCGGGCGCGAGCAGGTTGACAACTTTAATGAAAAGCTTGCCTTCTCCTCTGTCTCATGTAGCGCGATGATTTGCTCTCGTGCATCTCTCTCCCCCCTTTGGCACCTATGGTAATGCCCCACTGGTTCGGCTACTCAAATGAATATGTACAGTTCTGAGGGTTTATGCGCGTTTGCCAAGGCAAGAGCCTTCTGAACAGGAACCAGTTTAGCTAACTGCTAATCCCTCACAGGTACGCACAGGTCCATCGCGGAAGATTGCGAGTTTGGAGAGTTTTCTCGCGTGAAAACTCGTCCAATTCACAGGGGAACTGTCCCATTGCGTGTGGGAGCCCTTGGGACGCGCGTAGGCGTGTTCGCTTCGCTAAAGACAATCCGAAACAGAGAATTACAGCCTGTTGTGTTTTTTTGCAGGTTTAGAGTTTCACACCTAAGTTGCAAGGGAATACTATGGGAGCTCCGTGAGAGCCTTGGGACGCGTGTACAGGTTCGGGGCACCCGACAGCAGAAAAACAAAGAATTACACCATGCTGAATTTCTATGACAGCTCACCAAAAAGCTCCTAAATTGCGAGGGAATTCGTCCTAGACAGGTGTTTTTTATCTACACGGGTTTTTGCGCCATTGTGCTGCCAGAAACATGCGTTTTCGGCCCGCGCCAGGTTCGGTAAGCTTTATGAGAGTTTGGCCAAAGTGTACGATTCGTCACACAGTGCACTATTTGTCAAAAGGTAAAAGCTCCTCGGGGTAGGCAGCAAGGCCTCTTGCTTCCGCTGCTTATTCCTGATGGACCTTTTCAGGATATTTCCATGGATTTTGTGACTAACCTTCCACCTAATTTGCATTCAAGGAACACTCAATGTTTGACAATTGTTGATCGTTTCTGCAAGTTTTGCATGTTAATTCCTTGTGAGGCCGCAGTCACCGCACAAGATGTAGCACGGTTGTTCATAAAGCATCGGTACCCCCTGTGTGGTTTGCCAAAATCGATTATTTCAGATAGGGATGTTAAGTTCACGTCCAATTTTTGGCGCGCACTCTTTGAAAATTTTGGCACAAAAATTTTTCATCGGCTTTTCATCCACAGTCAGATGGTCAAACAAAGATTTACAATCGTTGTCTTTTGATGTTTTTTAGTCATATGTGTATGATCAACACTCTCATTAGGAGCTCTATTTCCCATTGGTTCGGGCTATTTTGAATGACTCTTTTTCCTCTGCCATTGGTCGAACTCCGTATGAAGCAGCTTTTGGCCGTCCGTTCCAGTCACTTTTGACTTGCTCGGTCAGTCAAATACCTGATGCCAATGCTGAAAGTCAGTCCTTGGATGAGATTTCTAAGAGTGTGAAGCTTCGGCTAAGCAAAGCTCATGAGTCTTACTCACGACAGGCTAACAAGCATCGTTAGGATGTTTCGATCAAGGAAGGGGATTGGGTTTATTTAAGAATCATGAAGCAACGTCTTAAGCAAGTTGGAAAGAAATGTACTAAGTTGTCTTTCAGAATGTATGGTCCATTTCCTATCATTAAAAGAATAAATGAGGTTTCTATGAGATTGCAATTGCCTAACTCATGGTCAATGCACAACGTTTTCCATGTTTCTTGGTTGAAAGTGTTTCAGGGAACACCTTCGAAGGACATTTCCGAAAAAGAAGAGCCCGAGATCATCGATGAAGCTGAAGTCATGGAGCCGAAGCAAGTGTTGTTGCATCGGTGTTGACATGGTTCAAAGAAGCAAGTCAGACAATATTCTTTGAAGTTCAAGGATTGAGGAACCCATGAGGCAGTGTAGGTCGATGAAGAGTTTTTCAAAGATTATCCCAAATTGTTGGCAGCCTACAAGGAAGCCATGCAGATCGGTACCGGTACCTCACTTTAAGAAGGAGAGGATGTCACGTGCACATCTAACCCTATGTGCATGTGAACAAGCTACTTCAGGTTTAGGGTTCAGGTCAGCTTAGGAAGTTTTCTAGCACCATTACATGTCCTGAGCGAGCCTCGACGTCCTCAGTACAATCTTCTGCTCCCACGTCAGACAAATCCTCGGGGCCACCTCCAGCCAAGAAGGCTAGACCTGCTATTGGACTAGTACCCGATATTTATGGTATACACCTCGAGAGTTTTAATGAATTATGCAAAGCTTATGGAAAAGTCAACGGCTTAAAAGCCAGAACTTCATCCATCCAGAATTCTTGAAGCAGATGCACTTTGATTATGATGCAGAGGCTGGAGAAATTGAAGTTGAGCTAGCCACGAGGCAAACTCAAAAAGTGGTACCGCTCATTGGTGCACTTACAGTGACTATACAAGATTTTCATGGAAAAGCCGATTTCCACATTATGAAGTTGGGCAATTGCGATGTTCTCTTGGGCATGCCCTGGCACGACAAGAATGATGCAACTCTCCAGGTCCGAAACCAAACCATCACCGTGATGCAGAACGGCAAGCCCGTTGTCCTCAAAGTTCGGTTGTTCGAACAAAACCCTGAATGACCTCTCTAGTTGTTTTCTAGATACTTTTGAACATTGTTTGAGAAAGTATTGTTTGAACTTTTTTTGAAATGGATGCTATTTGTTTTAAACCTGTCTTGGTGCCGATTTGAAATGTTTGACTCTGGTTTTAATACTGGTTTCATTGATTGGTGATTTCTACTCCCGGGTGGAGAAGTGAAAAATATTGTTTTGGTATTGTTTGAACCTCGGAACGACGTAGGCCGATGCCTGGGGAGCGTTTCGTTGTATGCTAGAAAACCTCCGAGCGACGCAGGCCGATGCCTAGGGAGCGTTTGGTTGTATGCTTGAACCTCCGAGCGATGCAGACTGCGGTCTGAGGAGCGTTTGGTTGTATAGTCCTTTGAGCTCATGGCCCGGACCTTTTTAGGTTATTTGCGGGGAGAGCGACGAGGTAGTCGTTGAGTAGCTTCATACCGCACACCGTTTGTCTCAGGGGAATGCTCAACGGCGCTGTTTGTTGTGTCTTGTAACATGCATATGTAAGCATTTGTGTTGCATTGTGATGTGCCAACTACTGAATATTCCTAATTGGATGAGATTGCTTGGGTATGTAATTTTAGTGCATCAAGACACCCGTGGAAGATCAGTACGGTTTGGGTGTGATGGCTAATTTTACTACGCTGGAATATCAAGAGTTCCGATCTGGATGAAAGGAGAAGCTAACTCCTTGATCAAAAGAGCCGAAAGGAGAAGCTAACTCCTTGATAAAAAAGAGCCGAAAGGAGAAGCTAACTCCTTAACAAAAAGAGCAAATTGAATGACCCTCGGAATTTTTTTTTTGCTAACTTGAGTTGTTTTGCAAATATGCTGTAATCGCGGACGATCACTCTCTTTCAAGAAGGGGAGATGTAACAAACTACTGACGTGTCAAAGCCTAAAGAATGGAGCCAACCTATAGATACCGGCCGAGGGGCCTAAACCCTAGGAAGAACAAGTAACAGAAGAAGAAGTCCTACCAACTTATGGGGACCCCGTCTGATGGGGCCCCAAGTGACATAAAGAATTAAAATAAAGCAGGACACACACACACACAAAAGAATTGCAAAGCTGATTGATGACATGGCAGATTTTCAAAAATCACGCTGGTTGATACGTGGCATGCTATATGGATTTCCAAGTTTTGCGTTGGCTGATGACGTGGTAGCTGTACGGATTTCTGTGATTTACGTTGGCAGCTTTTTGGCTTTGCTTTTGGACCAGATGCTTTTGAGTTTGAAGGCTTTTTACTGTAAACTGCTTTTGGGGCATAGGGCCTTTAAATATGAGGTTAGGGCTCATTCTCTGGCATGCTTCCTGGATAAGGTGCAGAGTCTGAAGTACCGGCTTGTACTGTGTTGATGCAATATAAAGAAATACCGAAAGGGGCGCCAAGGTTTGGGGCCAATACTCTCTGGGGTGGAATTCCGCCACTCCGTGTCACGTATCGTCTCTCTCTCTCAATTCAATTGTTAATGAAGTGCTAAAAGTCTGTTCAGTCTGTTCTTTTCTATTGGCACGTGGTGCCCGTCTTGTGACATCACAAACAAAGTGAATAGACACTGTGCGTGAAGGTGCATGAGACTGAGAGATATAGAGAGAAGAGAATACGACACGGGGATGTTGTAAAACCCTCCTCCAAGGGCCCCACTCTTGATGGCGAGAGTGGTCTACTATTGATTGCACAATCTGGTACAATGGCTGATGCAATGAGTCTAAATGCTTGCTATGTCGAGGTCGACGGTGTGGACGATGAGGACGAGACTAGGGCTGAGAACTCAATGCTTCGAATCGGTAACTGTTGCACCACGTCGAGGCTGATCTACAAGCTTGATGGCTGAGAAAACGCTGCTTCCTATGGCTGAAAAACGCTGATTCTTATGGCTTGAAAATGCTGGACATCGCTGTCTAAAAACCGTTGATCCTGCTACCTTGTAAAACGCTATTCATGCTGCTACAAACGCTGGTTCATAGGCTGAATTTGCAGGTCTTCTATCCCTGAATCTGCTAGCAAAAACGCTGGCCTGCTGGTCATTTAAACGCTGAATTTATGGTGCTGAAATACTGCTGCAGAATCGCCAATGCAGGGGCTGAGAAAACGCTAAGTGCAGGCTGAAAAACGCCAGGCTGCTGGGATTGAAAACGCTGGCCTTCCCTTGCTGAAAACACCAGGTTGAAGTGGGGGTTGTTCTTGTTGAGAAGGTTCTCCAGAGGCCTGTTGCACTGAGTGCATGTTGCTCTCCTTTTTCTTCTGCCAAAAAGTGCTAGCTCTGGTTTGCTTAAATATTTCATTAGCAAAATTGCCCTACCTAGTTCCCAATCTAGAGTCACTTAATAAATACGTGAAAAATGTCAAAAATAGGAAAAACAGGTTTTAATGCACTCGAAATTTCCCCTGATGGATTCTGTTGGATTTTGATGGTAATGCTGATGATCATGTTGTGTGCAACCGGTGGATATGTATCTACTCTAAGTGTCTGGACATGCACGGCCTGCGAACACTCACAAAAGTGCCAAATCACTTCCTATTCTACACTGACTTGACTGATTGAACCCTGGTTTGTCCACGGACACACAGGGTTGGATGTGTCTTGTGACATTTTGTTTCATGCTTGACAGTTTATGCATGTCATGGTTGAGCAAGAAGCAACCTACTGTAGCCACTTCCAGTTGTGAAGCTAAGTACAAGGCAATCTTCACAGCTACGGTTGAGTAAGTATGGCTCAGACGCCTTATGGTTGATTTGGGTGTTGGACACGACACTGCCAACATCATCTATGCTGACAGTAAGAGCGCATTGGCAGTTGCGAGAAACCCAATTTTTCATGCTCGCACAAAGCACATTGAGGTGCATTATCACTATATCACGGAGAGACTCTTAGCAAGAGAGATTAACTTGGCTTATGTAACGACATAGGAGACCTTGCAGATCTATTCACAAAGGCATTGCCTCGAGAGAAGTTCGAAGTTTTCCGCAAAGCTTCGGGCTTGCTTCTCTTTGTGAATTGATCATGTCCTCAAGGCATGGCACTTCCCTATACACTATGTGTCAGCTCTCGTTCACTGCATCACTCCCAGGGGGGATTTGTTACCATATATGTGGTATTGATCTGTGTGAGCACACTAAGGACCCCAGACACTTTTTGCCTCACTACGAGGTTTTTTCCCTGTGCATTGTATATACGCCCATCACTCTAGGGCTAACTTATCTTTCTATTTGCGCACTAAGCAATACACTCTGTCGTGTGCCTTGAGCTTCTTCATCTTCTCCAACTTGTGGGTGCGCAACCCTGCTCCACTTGGAGTCAGTGTCTACCATATCTTGGTTTTAGTTCTGTAAGGACGATCACTCTTCTTTTACGAGAATTTCACAACATGGTGATGTCACTACCGACCCGACTGAAAGAGGGGAAGCCGACTTGAAACCAAAGTCAGACGCCAGTTTCTACGTAGAGAGGCTGTCACAAACTGGTGACGTGTCAAGCCACTAAAGAACGGAGCCACTATGCTGATCCCCAACTGAGGGGCCTAAACCCTAAGAAGTAGAAGCAGTAGAAGAAGATGACCTGGCAGCTGTACGGATTCGCGGAATTCACGCTGACAGGTTGTACAAAAAACCTCGATTTTGTGTTGGACTGCTGACGTGGCAAACTATACGGATTTCTTCGTTTTACTCTGACAGCGATGATGTGGCAGTTGTATGGATTTTCGTGATTTACGCTGGCAGCTTTTAAGCTCCTGCTTTTGGACCAGATGCTTTTGAGTTTGAAGCTTTTCACTGTAAATGCTTTTAATGGCCAAGGGCCTTTAAATATGAGACTACGGCTCATTCTCTAGATGCTTCCTGGAGAAGGTGCAAAGTCTGGAGTACCGGCTTGTACTGTGTTGATGCAATATAAAGAAATACCAAAAGGGGCGCCAAGGTTTGGGGCCAATACTCTCTGGGGTGGAATTCCGCCACTCCGTGTTGCGTGTGCTCTCTCTCTCTTTAAGTTCAGTTGTTATTGAAGTGCTAAAAGTCTGTTCAGTCTGTTCTTTTCTATTGGCACGTGGTGCCCCGTCTTGTGACAGTGGTATCAGAGGATCAGGCGTGTGCTTTTCTGAAAGCATACCGGTCCTACCAAAAAGCAAACAGAGCAAGATTGCACTTCCAAAATTCATTGGAAATTTCTGCTTTTTTGAAAGCATACTGGTCCCACCAAAGAGTGGACAGAGCAAGATCGCACTTCCAAAGTTCATTGGAAATTTTAGCTTCGTGCCACGACGCCAGACTTATTGGCTACTCCTACCCTTACTTCATCGCGCATCGGGCGCGCTCCCGTCTTCACCGCTCATGTCTTACAAGGCATAGGCCAAAAAGATCACTTGCAAGAGAAGGATCCAAGTTTTGTTTCGAGTCATTGTTTTTCTCAAAAGCAGTGCCATGCAAATGTTGATGTCCATAGCTACCAAGCCGCACACTCCAAGGCCTTGGCAAGCTTTCAAGAAAATTTTTGCCCGAAGTTATATGGTTTCTGACATCTTCCTTCGAAGTGCAACTTTTGGTAGAGTGGGATCCGGAAATGCTTGCCATGGAAACCCTTGCAGATTATATCTTGAACTTTCTCGACATCTCTCAGTAATGTCTCTTCTCAAGTTGATAACCTTGGAGGTCCGGTGTAATTGCTATGTCTTGGGACTACCATCACCGCCAGAGAAACATTGTCTATCCAAGAGCTGATGGACCATGCTGAGGTCGGCTACGACCTATGGAAGGAACCTAACCCTAATTTTTGGTGCACGTTTCAGGATGGAAAGTCAATCGACTTTTCGAGCTCGACTGATGTCGAGATTGCTTTTTTAGTTTAAAATCTGTTTGAGAACTTGTTTGGTGATCCTGTTTGAAATTTGTTTGAAATGGATGGTATCTGTTTTGAACTTGTCTTGGTGCCAATTTGAATTGTTTGACTCTGGTTTTAATATTGGTTTCAATGAATGGTGATTTTACTCCCGGGTGGAGTACTGAGAAATGATGTTTCAGAATGCTTGTTCATACTCATGGCCCGGACCCTTGTGGTTATTTGCGGGGGGGAGTATTGAAATGTTTGAAAAGTGTTGTTTTTACTCATGGCCCGGACCCTTGTGGTTATTTACGAGGAGAGTATTGTTGTTGTTACTCATGGCCCGGACCTGGATGGTTATTTGCGGGGGGAGTATTAAGAATTTTGAGCAGTGGTTACTCTCAGCACCTCCAAACGACGCAGGTTGCGGTCTGGGGGGCGTTTGGTTGTAAAAGGCCTCTATATCTCATGGCCTGGACCTTTATAGGTTATTTGCAGGAGTGATGAGGGAGTGGGAGTCGTTGAACAACTCATGGCCCGGACCAGAATGGTTATTTGCGGGGGGAGTGTTCATCGGCGATTTTATATTTCTACGTCTTGTAACATGCATATGTGAGCATTTGTGTTGCATTGTGATGTGCCAACTACTGAATATTCCTAATTTGGATGAGATTGCCTGGGTATGTAATTTTAGTGCATCAAGACACCCGTGGAAGATCAGTGTGGTCTGGGTGTGATGGCTAATTTTACTACGCCGGAATATCAAGAGTTCCAATCTGGACAAAAGGAGAAGCCAACTCCTTGATCAAAAGAGCCGAAAGGAGAAGCCAACTCCTTAACAAAAAAAGACCAAATTGATTGTCCCTCGGAATGACCCTCGGAAATTTTGGAACTAACTTGAGTTGTTTTGCAGATATCACAAACTGGTGACGTGTCAAGCCACTGAAGAACGGACGATTACTTTCTTTCAAGAAGGGGGGATGTCACAAACTGGTGACGTGTCAAGCCACTGAAGAACGGAGCCACTGTGCTGATCACCGGCCAAGGGCCTATACCCTCAAAAGCAGAAGCAGTAGAAGGAGATGACCTGGCAGTTGTACAAATTCGCAAAATTCATGCTAACAGGCTGTACGGATTTCCGCGTTTCACGTTGACTGTGATGATGTGGTTGTTGTACGGATTTCCGTGATTTACGCTGGCAGCTTTTAAGCTCCTAAGTTTGGACCAAATGCTTTTGAGTTTGAAGCTTTTCATTGTAAATGCTTTTAATGGACAAGGGCCTTTAAATATGAGGCTAGGGCTCATTCTCTGGATGCTTCCTGGAGAAGGTGCAAAGTCTGGAGTACCGGCTTGTACTATGTTGATGCAATATAAAGAAATACCAAAAGGGGCGCCAAGGTTTCGGGCCAATACTCTCTGGGGTGGGATTCTGCCACTCCGTGTCGCATGTGCTCTCTCTCTCTCAATTCAGTTGTTATTGAAGTGCTAAAAGTCTGTTCAATCTGTTCTTTTCTATTGGCATGTGGTGCCCCATCTTGTGACAGAGGCTCGTGAACCATGGAACGATTTCCGTGACTGTACGAATGATGTCCATGTGGGCAACGTATGAACTACTTACATAGCAACTCATGTGGTAGAATGTACGGACGTTGTTGTTGCTTTTTTGGCACCAGTTATAGATAGCACATGACTTTTAGTGTTTTTTAGCACTCTTCTAAAAGTAATTGTTGAGAACTATTTTTTGGGGCCATGTGCTTATAAGTATGTCAAGGTGCCATTAGCACCTAGACAACTTGATCAATAAAACAAAGAGGTACCGCAAGGGGCACCTATCGGCAAGGCCATGATCTTTGAGCAGGAATTCCACCCAACTATGTTTTGTCTCCAGTGTTCTCTTTCCGTGGAAGGCTGTTGTTTTCAATCAATGTGTGGTATTGTTGCACTCTTTTATATTTCAATTGATGTGTGGTATTGTTGCACGCTTTCACCAAAGTGTCAAGTGACTTGTCAGTTTAACATTGTCCTTGAGAAATCCAACAAAGCTGGCAAGCTTGGAATCTTCTGTGTAATGGCCATTGGTGAAAACAACATCAAACTGTTGAAGAAATTGTAAGGCTTTAGGTTGATCCTTGACACTCAAGAAGGTGTCAAATTTGATAGTAAAGCTGCCATCATTGGTTGGTTTAGGACCGAGCATCATAGGAGGACGAAAATAAGGCAAGGAAAACAACCCAGATACATGCGATAAGGTCATGTCATGGGAAAAAACTTGAGTGATGGAACCGCCAGTGATAGGGGTGGTTGTGGTAAAAGCTGTAATCATCGATGTGGGATGAGTCTAGAAAATAGGGTTGTTTTCATTTGCCATAGTGCATAGCACACCTCCATCAAGGAAGATTAGGGAGAAGCAATAGGAATAGAAACTCATCGAAGGAAAAAAAAAATTGCATCCGAAATATATTGTAACTAATGAGGTATCCGAGTAGTCGCCAGTCCAGTGAAGTAGATGGAACACGTGGGATTGGCAGTAGAAGAGTAGCTGTAGAAAGGTTCTGTGAAGGATTCATCTGTCCCCATAAAGGATGTGGCAAAATTGTCAAAGTCGACAATGCGGAAGAATAGAGACCAAGGGGAGAAATCGAGAGAGAGAGAGAGAGAGAGAGAGAGAGAGAGAGAGAGAGAGAGAGAGAGAGTCTCCTGAACCAATGAATAACTTATACAATGTACAATGGGGCCAAGGGGTCACAAATATACCCACCTCAATAAATTGGCCTACCTAGACTTACAATTAAGCAAATAAATACCTAAAAGCCAAAATAAATAATGGGATCACTTTGGGCAGTTCACTTGAGATGCCAAAACTCTTAACAGCCTCTCTGCAGCTCATAGTGGACATAAATAGTGGGACCAAGAGACCACGTCGATGAAGAAGCTACCATAAACACCCAACAGTTGTAGACTACTAGATACATCTCGGATTTGCTACCCTCAACTTTGTACCTTAGAAGAATTCCATCTTGAGCATCGGTTGGCTTATAGAAAATTTGAACTTTAGACCACACTACGTCCAAGAATCCCCATTCGTGAAGTCTGAATCCAAGATAATGAATTGTGGAACACATCCTGTCCATAATCGGGCTAGCAACGATGGATTGGTGCACTCATCCATAGTGTTTGAGATACGTCTGATTGGTTCCCTGCCATATGCATGTGCCTTGAACTCCGACCAACGGGTTCAAACACCGATAACTTGAACTCCAACACAAGGGTCCAAATTAATTATACGAAGTACTTCTTGCCCCTCTCTACCACTCACAAGCCTCTCTCTGGCTGAAGCTAGTGGCAACAACTGCCCTCTTACTAGAAATCTCATGTTGTGGTCGCCACCACGTGTACCATGTCGATTTCCTCTGTCAAGCTTTATCACGGTTATTTTTGTCCAGCTTGCGTTTGCCGATGTCTCTTTGTGAGTTCCTGCTTTTGTCTTTAGCTTCAAACTCCCGAGCCAAACAAAGCGTTATGTCACATTTATAACAACTGTTATTGGACCTCGTGGGTACCGAGGCAGCTAACTGAGTACTGGTACTACCGTCCTTGTCAAGCTTGCCTTTGCCTCTGTCCTCTAGCGAACTCATCCATTTGTTTTTGGATTTACAATATCAAGCCAAACAAATCAATGGTTTCCTTGAGAACTTCACCCGTGCATATGCCGCTAACAGGATGGCTGATCTGCTTTCCATAGCCGATAGTTGGTTTTGGTCGATGTCGCTAGCGATCGAGCAAGGGTGGGGGGGGGGGGGGGGGGGGGGGCATGTTGTACATACAAGATCTGGAAATGCTTATGCTTCCTTCTTGTACTCCAAAAGATGGCCGCACAAAACTCCACCAAGCTGCTTCGTCCTAAGCCGATTCTCTTTCACTCCTCTCCGTCGAGGCTCCTGCAAGTCACCTTCCAAAGCCAATCCATACTGCTCAAATTTTCCTTGGCAAACCTCTTTCTCACTTCCCCAAGCCAAGAATAACCTCCTCCAATGCCCCTCTCTTGGGCTAGTATCCCCCAAAGCAGAGTTTCCTTCGGCATCTTGTAGCAAAGTAGTAAGTTGTGGTGACATAAGCAAGGAAGGAAGAAAAAAAAAGGGGCATTGTGAATGGGTGCGTTTTAAAACGCAGTGGACAAAAAGGGGAGAGAGAAGGTGGTCGTCGGCCAAGTATTACCATTGGCAGCGTTTCAAAACGTTGAGCAATGATGTGGCGAGGGTAGTGGTCACTGAGTTGTGTGCGTTACAAAATGCTAGGGGTGAGGAGGATGTTGTCACCTTGCCAAGTTGCTGCCCTACGGGCGTTTCAAAACACAAAGAGGGGAGGTTTGCCAGTTGCTTCCAAAGTCTGCCAGTAAGTAACGTTTTAAAATGTTTCCAGCAGAGAAAGGGGGGGCACTTGGGCGCGCCGGCACCTGCAAGGGTGAGAGATCACCTCGGCTTCTCTTCATAGTTGCTTCTCTTCTCAACTTGCTCTTCTCCACGCCAAGGGCTCTCATACCATGTCAAAGTCGACGATGCGGAAGCATAGAGACCAAGGGAGAAAGCGAGAGAGAGAGAGAGAGAGAGAGAGAGAGAGAGAGAGAGAGAGAGAGAGAGAGAGTCTCCTGAATCAATCAACCTTGGCAATGAATAATTGATACAATGTACAACGGGGGCAAGGGTTACATATATACCCACCTCAGTAAATTGTTGTCACAAACTAATGACGTGGCATGACCAACTAATAAAGTTGTTCCAACTTATGGGCAATTGCCGAGGGCCAAAGGACACAAAGGCATTAAAATAACGGGGGCAAGGGTTACATATATACCCACCTCAGTAAATTGTAGTCACAAACTAATGACGTGGCATGACCAACTAATAAGTTGTTCCAACTTATGGGCACCTGTCGAGGGCCAAAGGACACAAAGGCATTAAAATAATGCATAAGAGCTGTTGACGTGGCTGGCTGTACAGACACCCGCGAACTGCGCCGCTGACGTGGCATGCTGTACGGAATTCTGCAATTTGCGTTGGCTGTTTTTGGCGGCAGTTTTTGGCACCAGATGGTTTTTGAACTGAAGCTTTTCATGTAAACTACTTTTCCAAGGCCAAGGGCCTTTAAATAAGACCCTAGGCTCCCTCTGGCTCATACAAAGCTGACGAGCGAGTGAGCAGAGGAGAGCCCAGGGCAATTGTACTTGCTCAATTTGTTAATACAAAAATAAATACCGAAAGGGGCGCAAATCTCTCTGGGCACGGAACTACGCCATGCCGTGTCGACTCAATTAAACTGTGACTAAATTTTGTGAAGTGTTTTAAGTAAATCTCTCTCTCGTGTTGCGACACATTCCAGACTTGGGGTGTCCAAGTTTGTTACAGTGGTATCAGAGCCTAGTTGATTTCTCTTCTACCGGGAAATCCGATCCCTTTTCTCGCGGCACACTTGGATTCAGGCAAGAATCAGACGACTCCTCCTGGCACCTCGGGAACAAAAGGCAGTACGGAGAATTTGAGTGGATTAACAGAGCAAGAGTACGGGCCACCTTGGCCTACGGAGTACCAGCTTATGGAGATGCAACGTCAACAGAAAGTTGATGAGTGTGCAAAGCAGATGCTCCAATTTGCAAAGGATCCACAGTATGCCAAATTTTTGACCCGGCACCCGATGGATGAAGTGCATACTAATTGGCAGAAAGAAATTGAGTCACCCATAAAACCAGCCCTCAAGCAACCTCCTACCCCAAGGATGTTTACTGAAGAAGAACTTAATGACGTCATCGAAAAACAAATCAATCAACTTCTAGAAGCGAAGAAGCAGTCGAAGAAACAATTAAAGAAGCGCAATAAGGGGACTGACTACCCCAGTTACTTGGGCCGTCAATCTTCGTTTGCAAATGCACGAAAACAGAAGAAGCATGTACGTTTCGAAGGACTACCCAGTTCTTCTTCTTCTTCTCCTGACAGTTCGCGCAGCTCTTCCGATTCGAGCGAGGAGGACAGAAAGGGCAAGAAGCGAAGCAAGAATCGAAAGTTTTGGAAAGAACAAGAAAAAGGCAAAGAAGAGTAGATCCCGACCCGTTTCTGACACTTCTACTGAGGAGTCATCCTCTGACAGTTCGAACTCCGATGAGCACATGTTTTATGCAAAGAAGAAACAATTTTATAGAGCCAACCAGTATGATTTTTTCGAAGACAAGGGCAAAAAGACCAAGGAATTTAATGAGGGTGGACAGTTAGAAAAGTTTGAATCCTTTTCCGGATTCCAAGATGCTCTAAAGGCTTTAGCTTTTATTCAGCAGTTTGATATAGCATTCTCCAGAGGGCACTACTCAGAGCACTCCAAGATCAGGAGGGTTGCATCATTCTTGAAAGGAAATGCTCGAACATGGTGATCCACTCTTCTTTTAAGGAGAGAAGCCCCAACTAAGTGGTTAAAGTTCAAACGGCTCTTTATTTCTTCATGGTTGACTCAGGAGTACGAACAAGATGTGCGGACCGCTTGGAACCATCTTCGGATGACCAAGGCTGACACTTTGGATGCTTATTGTGAAAGATTTTGAGATGCTTTTCTACCGACCTCTTCTTTTAAGAAGGTCACTTTCAAGGAGCAAATCGAGCGGTTTTGCTGTGGACTTCCTAAAGAGATCCGAGATTACCGCCTTGAGCAGAAGTTCGAGTCCATACAACAATTCATGGGACATGCTAAGCGGGGATTCGGGTAACCTAATTTACCCCGCTGATGAAGTTTCAACACCAAGGACCAGACACAATTCGACAAATGAAAATAGAAGAAAGAGGAAGTTCCAGAAAAAGAAGAATGCACAACCCCGATTGACCAAGGAGCAGAGAACTGAATATCTTAAAGAGGGGAAGTGTTTTGATTGGGGAATACAAGGACACATCTCTACGAGGTGCCCTAAAAGGCACAGCACGGACAATCTCAAGATAGCCCAGAGAGCTCTCCACAGCAGCAGAAGAACGAGGCAGAAAAGGCAAGATGAAAGCAGGATCGGTACCAGATTGTATGGGGACCGACCCGAGACAAATGGACGAAAGCACAGAACTTTGCCACGCATTGGGCAAAGTAAAAGATCAAGAAGCCCTCATCTTCTTTGATGGAGGAGCCAAGGCCAACTTCATTTCACCTAAATTGGCGGCTCGACTTGGAATTACACCCGATAGGATAGGGCCACAAGCGAAGACAGTTCTAGCGGCACCCTGACGGGATGTTTCCATTACACCTGTCATTGGCAAACTCTGTTTGCATTGATAGGGGTATTTAGGGCACGAGGACTTTTACATCATGCCCTTGGAAGGGTGTGGCGTCCTCCTAGGAATCCCTTGGTACCACAAGAACAACGCCGCGGTTGACTATCGGGCCAAGAAAGCGACTTCCATAACAGGCCTGGACACTCCTAGCGAGAAATCAATAGCAACACACCAACAGAAACTTCATGATCACTGAACTTTAATAGAGAGAGAGAGAGTCGACACGGCCCGGCGTAGTTCCATGCCCAGAGGTATTGGCCCCAAAGTCTGGCGCCCCTTCCGGTATTGCTTTTTCATTAATCATTGCAAAGTACAACTCTTGAGGGTCCTCTGCTCTCAGTCTCTGCGTCCAGATGCCCTGAAGAGTGAGGCCCCTTGGGCTTATTTATTCTTACAAGGGATGCCCCAAAAGCAGGGCCCCAAACAAAAGTCAAAAGTAATTAGTCCCAAAAGCAACTAGTCAAAATCTGCCAAAAAAAAACAGCTAGCACAATTTGCGAAAATCCGTACAAGCTGCCACGTCAGCACCTATCAGCGCAAATTGCGAGGGTCCGTACCATCTGCCACGTCAGCGTGACGTATTGTGCCACGTCAGCAGGCCGTACTGTCTATCGCATCAGCATGTCCATCCCGCGGTGTGTCATGCCACATCATCGTTTTGTGCCCCTTCTTGAAAGAATGGTTATCGCCCTCGATTATGCCTGCAAAACAGACAGAGACAATTACATGGCCGTCTTGCATCAAGACCGCTCCCAGACTACGACCACACAATAAACTTCGAACGGCTTTTGCAAATCTAGCAAAGCCAACACTGGTCCGATTGTCAATTTTTCTTTTAAGTGTTTGAAAAGCAATCACCTCTGTCGGTCCCCACAAGAAAGGGACTCCTTTCTGAGTCAATAAATGCAAAGGTGAAGCTATCTCCGCAAACTTCGGAATGAACCGCCGATAGTAGGAGCACAAGCCCAAAAAGCTTCGAACTTCATGAACATTCTTTAGGTCATGCTATTCGCGGATAGTCTCAAATTTGGCCGGGTCCATCTGTACTCCTTCTGCTGAGACGATGTGTGTATCTCCGGTAAGAAAAAATCGCTCTTTTTGGCATTGATAACCAATCTATGCTTGTGCAATCCCTGAAAGACCTGTAGCAGATGGTATGGATTCTCTGCTTCGTTCTTGGAGAAAACAATAATGTCGTCAAAGAAAGTGCTGAAAAAAGACCGATACTCTAGGAAAATCCTCTCCATCATTCCATTAAAAGTTGTTGGAGCATTTGTAAGTCCAAAAGGCATCACTAAAAATTAGTATAAACCAAAGCTTGTCCAAAAGGCTATGTTGTAGACATCTCTTGGAGCGATTCTTATCTTATGATATCCGCTTTTCTCAAACAAGAGGATCCCTGAAGTCTGTCAAGAATTTAATCGATCCTTGGAATAGGGAATCTGAGAAGGCACACCTAAGGAAACGCAAAGGAAAGGAGCGGTTTTTCCAAAGCTAAGAATGCTATACAATGGCCCTTTCTAAATTCAAGAGAAGATATATGATGTATGAAATTGCCAGAAACTTAGAAGATTCACATTGCTTTTCATGTGAGTCTCTTGAAAAAATTCCCAAGGGTGAGGTGCAAGTCGGCACGGAGCCTGAGGTGCAACCAGAATTGGAAGAGAGCAAGAAGATTCTCGTTTTGGAACAAATACTGGCTCACCAAAAAAGAAAAGGGAAAGGTAAAGTGAACGGCAGTTCTTAGTTAAGAATCATCCGACATCGAATGCAAGTGGATGGAGGAGGACTTAGCAGATATGCCTCAGATTTGCAACTTTACCTTGACGCTTTTGGTCTAGCTTTGGCTATTCCAAGAGTTCCCAGAGATCGGCGGGTTGAATCTGGTGCAGGCGGAACTGCACAAGAGGGGAGTTACTCCACTCCTTTGTCACAGATTGCCTGGATGGAATAAAGTCACTGATTTCCCTTTAGACTTCAGGGATACTGATGTGCTGACAGTATTCTACTAGATGACTTTACGAAAGAACTTAGAAATGAGAATTCCCGAAAATGAATCTGATTTTTGTGCTCACTCATGTGATTGTGTTGAGTGCAGGTTTGCAAGACAGAATGGTTGCAACATTTTGGTCTTGTGAGACAATCGCAATAAGGATTAGTTAATCCGACATCAATGAGATCCTTTGTGGATCTAGATGTGCTTGCTAAATATGTTGCAAGGAATCATGGACTTGAGAATCTATAGACATGATTGCAACAAGGATTAGTTGAATCCGACATCAGTGAGGTCCTATGTGGATCTAGATGCGATTGCTAAATACGTTGCACGGAATCATGGTCTTAGATCTGGAATCCATTTTTTATGTGATTGATTTGATGTGAATGTGCATGATTGTGTCGTCTTCCTGCAAGTGCTAGATATGTGTTGTCTAGTGCGTCGGTACTTAAAGAGTCACTGTCTGCTGAACTGGTGTATGGCCTCTGTCTGTTTTGCAGGTGTAATCAAGGGCGATAACCATTCTTTCAAGAAGGGGGGTATGTCACAAAACGATGACGTGGCATGACCACCAGCGGACAGACATGCTAATGTGGAAGACAGTACGTCTTGCTAACATGGCACAGTACGTCATGCTGACGTGGCAGACAGTACGGACCCCCGCGATTTGCGTTGACAAGTGCTGACATGGCAGCCTGTACGGATTTCCACAAATTGCGCTAGCTACTTTTTTTGGCACATTTTTGACCAGTTGCTGTTGGGACTAATTGCTTTTGAGTTTAGAAGCTTTTGGGGCTCTGCTTTTGGGGCATCCCTTATAAGAATAAATAAGCCCAAGGGACCTCACTCTTCAGGGCATCTAGATGCAAAGACTGAGAGCAAAGGACCCCTTGGGAGTTGTACTTTGAAATGATTAATGAAAAAGAAATACCGAAAGGGGCGCCAGACTTTGGGGCCAATACCTCTAGGCACGGAACTACGCCGGGCCGTGTCGACTCTCTCTCTCTCCCTCTCTCTTTCGAAAGAGGAGACTCTCCCATTCATCAAATCTTGGAGAGCGGGGAGGGACCTCACGAGGAAGAGAACTCTCATTTTACACTTCCCCTCCGAAGAGGTACGATCCACCTTCCTTTGCAAGAGGGTGATCTTGAGAGGGCTTGAAGGCCCCCCCATCTACCTTGATGACGACCTCACGCCTATGCAAGTAGCTCATCGCCGGACATGTATGCCGCAAGTACACCAAGCTCGCAAAGAGGGGAAGAAGGCTTCATACAGAGACGGCCGGGTCATCATTGATGGCAAGGCCATCCCATAGGGATTCGCGGCCTATGAGACACCAGAGGAGGTACATCTTGCAGTCTGAAACTGCAATGGAGATCTATGGACACATCTAGAGAGGCTTGAGGAGGTAAGTCGAGACAGGGATATCATTCTCTTGACAGAGACACATGAGAGCCCCGATAGGAGCCTACCTCGGGTGCAGGGATTTCATTGGGAGTCTACACACAGAGATTGTACACACGAGCACACTACGAAAGGATCAGGAGGAGTAGCCATACTCTTCAGATATGGGCTTCAGAACAGAATACAGATTGTCGCACGTGATCCACACGCCTGATATCTTTGGATCCAACTACAGCTCTCACAGGAGAGGACCATCTACATAGCTTTATGCTACTTCGCCCCTCATGGCTCGAGATTCGCTATGATAGATCGAGAGGACTCACCATACACATGCCTCTCAGAGGGATCATGGAGTACTCCACACTAGGGGAAGTCTTCCTTATGAGAGACTTCAACGCCAGGACAGGCAGTGATCAATGCGAGGCTTTTGACATAGAGGACCCACAGCTACTACCCGCCATACAGGAGGAGGCTACAGCACGAGTTTCAGCCGATACTACACATACACTCTACGGCCCCCACCTACTCAGACTAGCTCTCGACACCGTCTCGTCATTTATAACGGGATGACTCAGTGGCTTGCTTCAGGAGGATTGACATGCACACCGCTTTCAGTCACAGTTGGAGGGGGGAGTACAGTAGACTACATCATGGGATCCAGAGAGGCCACCCACACACTCAGCTCCTTCACCATCCCACCCATACCCATTGGGACCGAACACACATATCTCGCACTCCCTCATGGGAGACACCCCCACACATACACCCGCCACACGCACCCCACACACCACCATCCACTTCATACACGAGCTAGCTCCCATATACTCGGCCCACGTCGAGAACCATCTTCTTTTGCTTCACCCTGACACCCCACTACCCTTACTCACCTCACACATCACATCTGTTCTTCAGACATCAGCCATCAGCTCATTTCCACACACCACCCACTTTGGTCACACCCCCCCCCCCCCCCCCCCCCCCTTGGACTATGCCACAGAACCACTGGTATGATTATGAGTGCAGGGCTCTCTATCGTCGACTACGAGCTCAACGAGTACTTGGAGAGATCACGGAGAGAAAGGCCAGGAGAGAGATGAAGACCCTCACACGCCGGAAGTGGCGAGCCTTTGAGGAGGCACAGGAGCTTGAGCTATACCGCCTATTCATGAGCATGGATAGTGTTGCAGCATGGCGTACTCTACGAGAGCCACGACCGACCACTCCTATTGGAGATCCACAGACATGGCATGACTATGCTGAGAGATTGTACGAGGTACCTGGGCAACCTCCCATCCCACCGCCACCCGAGCCTCGCCCTACTAACTCCACTTTCTTCACAGCAGGGATGATACAGAGGGCCATAGACCGACTACAGCATGGCCGCTCGGCCGACCATACAGGATTGCAGAGTGAGCATCTGATATACACAGCTTCCACTATAGCCCCTTTGATTGCACATGTTTTCAACCGGGCTATAGGGGAGGGCTTCTTAGAGGAGTGGACCAGGCACACTATTGTGCCTCCACAAATCTGGCGACACCCCTGGACCAGGGAACTACAGGACCATCATGATTGGCCACACCATGGCCAAGCTATACGGGGCAGTACTTGAGGCAGAGCTCAGTTCATATGCAGAGATTGAGGGTCTCCGAGCACGTGGCCAGGCAGGTTTCCGACGGGCCTTCTCCACTATTGATCACATCTTCATTCTGCGTTGCCTCATTGATGGGGCAAAGGTGCGGAAGAAGAGATTATATTGCTGCTTTGTGGATTTCCGCAAAGCTTTTGATACAGTGCCACAAGAGAGGCTCTTCCGACGCCTTTAGAGCTTGGGGATACCATCAGATATGATTTGGGCCATCTATGCACTCTATGAGCAGGTGATTTAGACGGTACGCTATTCAGGAGGTTTGTCTGAGGCTGTTGCTAGCACCATTGGTGTTAAGCAGGGCTGCCCACTCTCCCCCACTCTATTCGGACTCTACATCAACGAGATTGAGGACTACATTCTACGAGCTGGAGGAGAGGGGTCAGACCTCGCAGGTACACCTGTACACATTTTATTATATACTGATGACATTGTATTGATTTCAAAGTCACCCGAGGGATTACAGCACCACTTGGCTGCCTTGGATGAGTTCTGTACACACAGGGGTTTGACAGTAAACCTGGCAAGACCAAGGTCATGATCTTCCACACCTCTCCCATGGTGAGAGCTACAGCAGTATTCACAGCCGCCGGCGGACAGATAGAGGTCGTCATTTCATATGTCTACCTTGGAGTCACATTCCATGTTTGCCTGGTCTTTTCTCCATGAGACACGCAGCTACAAACAGACTGACACAGGGGTACGCAGCGTTGGCCATGTTAGAGCGGTGATGTCACCAGGCACACTTTCAGGAACCCCGTACGAAGGGGTGGCTATTTGACACATTAATCACACCAGCTATGATGTATGCAGCGACAGTTTCGGCCCCAGGCCTGAAAGACACCCAGTGGAGTGCGGTGAAGAGGCCCCAGGTACGTATGATCTCGCGATTATTTCGCGGGAAGCCGACACTTCCACATGATGTCATCAGAGCAGAGCTAGCGGCACCTCCCATGATAGTAGAGGCACTGTTCCAGACTATCTCCTTCATTCAGAGGATGAGAGAGCTCCCATCAGACAGACTCACACGCAGAGCATTTGAGGCAGCTATACAGACCTCAGAGATAGGGTATGACTGAGCTTGGTACACTCAGGTTAGAGCATGGTTTGACAGACAGGATCTAGACATGGATAGACTACCACCCTTTCAGTATGACTCAGATTCACCCCACATCCGCCTCTCACGTAGTGAGAGGAACACTGTGCTCAGATAGGATCTTTCGCAGCTCTACACCAGTCGGACATGGCTCACACCCCGACCTAGCATCTAGACGGTCACATTACCGAGATCAGTTCCTGGACATACTAGCAGACGGGTTCATTCAGCAACCACGATACATGGATACTTACATGCCTCACAGCTCGAGAGTAACTATTGGCCAGCTGAGGGTTTCCTCACATCGACTAGAGATTGAGACTGGCAGAGCATCAGACACCCCCATAGAGGAGCGGATATGCCGGGTATGTGGAGTAGAGCTAGAGGATGAGGAGCACTTTGTATGCAGATGCAGAGCATATGATGACATCAGAGGCAGATATGAGGGTTTATTCACAGGGCAGCCTACCCTTCGAGAGATAATGGATCAGCGCCAGCTGGGGCCATTCTTACTAGAGATACAGAGCCACAGAGAGGCCTTACTTGAGCCCACGACAGCTCAGACAGGAGGGAGACAGACCCAGCTCACTGATTCTTCGTCTCACGACATCTGCCCCCCCCCCACCACCCGACACACACAGAGGGGTGACTCTTCAACAGGCTGAGACTTCCAGAGCTAGGAGACGGCCCCGCGCTATAGGTTGCCGGGTTCCCAGACTTCATCGACGCCAAATTGCGGAGATTCAGACCCGTGATCGCCGAGCCACAAAGGAGAGACGAGCCCATGTACCACATCTTACACCCACCCATTAGCACAGGATGGACCTAGTTTAGTTAGTCACCGAGATGCATATCATGCATGTACTACCCTCTTGCATATAGGCTACCATAGTGATAGCGCTCCACACACTCACACTCTCATCATGGAGAACACACACCCATGTACCCAGCTCCACCCATGTACCACATCTTACACCCACCCATTAGCACAGGATGGACCTAGTTTAGTTAGTCACCCAGATGCATATCATGCATGTACTACCCTCTTGCATATAGGCTACCATAGTGATAGCGCTCCACACACTCACACTCTCATCATGGAGAAGACACACCCATGTACATTGCTTTGTCCCATAGGCCGATTTCGGCCTTCTAAAAGACGTAAAAAATCTCTCTCTCTCTCTCTCTCTCTCTCTCTCTCTCTCTCTCTCTCTCTCTCTCTCTCTCTCTCATCACGCATCTCTCTCTCTCTTTACCATGCTTTCGTTTAGGGTTTGCTGCTGTATTTTAGGGTTCGCGACCTGTTTTTAGGGCTCGCGACCTGTATTTTAGGGTTCGCGACTTTTTTTTTTTTTTTTTTTTTTTTTTTTTTTTTTTTGGGGTTGTTGGACAGATCTGCGTTTTAGGGTTTGCTGCATTTTCTGCACTTTAGAAACATCAATCCTCTCTTCTCTCTCTCTCTCTCTCTCTCTCTCTCTCTCTCTCACTCTCTCATGTCATCCCCAACCTCACCTATGGCAACAAGCAAACTCAAATATATGCTTCACTCCAAACGAATTTCCATCATTGAATTGGAAATGAAAGCATGGAGAAAAGAGATGGAAGATTGGAGGAACGCGAAGACCGTTTTCCTCCGAGAAAATGAAGAAAAGGAGAAGAGGTGGAAGGACGAGAAGGATCATCTTCTCAACAAGATCGCCACGTTGGAGAATAGCATTTTGGACCTCCACAAAGAAGTGTTGGAAACACGGTCAAAAAATGGGCTTGAAGAGGGGAATTTCAGCCCTCTTTGAGGGAAGAAATTGACAACATCAATGAGGAGAAGAAGTCATGGGCCGCGGTCATATCCAAAACGCAAAAGAAAGTAGAGGAGGACGAAAAATGGATTGAGGTTGCCAAGAAAGGGAAAGGTAAGGAAGCTCCTTGTACACCCACTCTTATCAACATGACCCTCGAAGAGGAACAAAGAAGGAGGGTGCGGGCTCTACATGTGAGGGTAACCGGCCTCAAGGACATAAACAATGTGGAAAAAGAGGTCACAAGCCTCACATCAATGATGGGGGTGGAGAAGCCTTCACACACAAAGGCATGGAGAGTGGGCAAGAAGAGTGAGGGCCCCGGAGAATCTTCAAAGGAAAGAGCTCTCATACTACGCTTCCCTTCATTGGAAGAGAAGAAGGAATTCTTGAGGAAGAGACCTACTCTCAAGAAGACAGGTATTTTCTTAGGCGATGACCTCACTCTCTCACAACTTGCGCATATGAGAGAAGTAATGCCCGAGATTCAAGCGGCAAGGGAGAAGGGGAAGATGGCCTTTTACAGAGATGGTCGGGTGGTGATTGTAGAGCGGCGCTCTACATGACGGTGCGAGACCTATGGGACCACATTGAGGATGGCGACTTGGAATTGTAATGGGTCTATGAGGTTGGATGTTGGTGCCTTTGAGGACAGTTTCAGAGACAAGGACATTGTTTTCTTTTCAGAGACTCACCAGGCCCCTGGCCAACTGTTGCCACATGTGGTGGGATACAAATGGGAGACAGCCCACAGAACAGTCACGAGATCTGAGCATGGGAGTAGAGGTTCAGGAGGAGTAGCGGTGTTGTTTAGGGAGGAGCTACAGCCACTACTACATATTGTACGGAGAGATGATCAGGCTAGATACATGTGGGTGAGGCTGAGAGCTGACACAGGTCGATTTCTATATATTGCTATATGTTACTTCCCCCCCAGTACGTCAGTATATGCTGTATCCAGAGGGCAGTCGCCTTTCTCAATTCTAGATGATGATATATGGGAGTTTTCTAGGGATGGTGATATCATCCTCCTAGGAGACTTCAATGCTCGAACGGGCAACTGTCAGACAGTCTTCTACGACACCTCAGATGAGATGCTTAGAGAGTTGGATGTGGGTGAGCTGGGGTTTGACAGATGCTCACATGACAGAGAGCAGACTGAGTATGGGAGATACCTCACGGAGATGACGACTACACATGGGCTAGCCATACTTAATGGCTTACAGCGGTTTCCTGGAGCAGCAGGCTTCACATGCTTTCCACACAGACATGGGGCCAGTACAGTGGACTATGTTATGACACAGCCGAGCTTTATTCCTTGTATTCAGGATTTCACAGTGGGAGCCAGACCAGTGGGCGTAGCAGTGGATCATGCTCTCTTGACACTGTCCGTATCTTTTCAGTTTAGTACAGCCCAGAAATCAGGAGGCAGGTCACACACCCGTTATACATTTACACCAGAGACTGACTCGGTTTATACAGAGGCGATCTGGGATCGTCTATGCACAGTTGCTCCAGGCCTCTCAGTAGAGGAGTGCACTACTTTATTGACTGAGACACTACATGATGCAGCATCAGAGGCATACCCACACACTCAACCGGATCGGAGGCGACATTCTGGGAGCATGCCCCAGAATAGTTGGTATGATGAGGAGTGCAGAGAGATGAGAGCCCACCTTCAGAGGGATCTTCATTTAGGAGTCATCACCTACAGACAGTCGCGGATTGCTTTCCGGCGCCTTGTGCGAAAGAAGAAACGAGCTTACCTGGCCCAGATGGAGCGAGACTTGTATCAGTTGTTCTTGAGTAGAGACTCAGGCGAGGCATGGCGACTCTTCCATGAGCACTCCCCTCCCCCAGTGATTACTTCTCCTGATGTGTGGGGCCAGT
>NC_140935.1:98011582-98101780 GCF_014529385.1 Adiantum capillus-veneris
GGAGAAGAAGAGAAGGACACAGAGTGTTGGTGGAGCTCTTAGTGATGATTTGCATGCCTCACTACTCCTTATTGTTCTATTTGATCAAAAAATAGATAAGGTTAGTACGGTCAGTGTGATGGGTGCTCGGCCAGTTGGCCTAAACCTTAACAATCTCCCACTTAAAAGTCCAACATAAAGCAAGTGGCTATATGTGTAAGTATGCACATCTCTACGACCACTAAGCATTTAAGTGGCTTCACCCTACACCCATCATCTCCATGCAATGTGCAAACCGCTCTCAGGGTAGGCTCTTCACGAGAGCATCTACAGGGTTGTCATATGTTTGATCCTGGGCTAGCTCAATGTGCTTGCTGGCCAATATGTCATGTATCACATGATAACGGACTTCTATGTGTTTTGATTTGGAGTGAAACACAGGGTTCTTCGCTAATGCAATCACACTCTCACTATCATAATCCAACATTGAAGTCTCTACACCATAGCCAATAAAGATGCATTTGTGTGACTTGGGGTCCATCTTTTTTCTAAGCTCTTTAGGCACATGTGAGAATGCCTCACACCCAAACACACATAATCTATCATAATTAGGCTTCTTGCATGTCCACATCTCTGAAAAATCTTGTCATTCAATGATGTGCTAGGCGATCTATTGATTATATGCAACATCGTCATAACAGCCTCTCCCTAAAACTATTGAGGTAAATTTGCCATATTAGATAGCATGGAAGTCACCCTCTCCTAAGTTGTTCTATTCATGCACTCAAAACTTCATTTTGAGCAGGTGTGTACGGTGTAGTAAAATACCACCTAATGCCTCATGTGTTACAGATGCCCTTACCCTCAGTGGAGACATATGTTAACCTCGTGGCTCACGGACACCCTATCGCCTACGACGGACACCGTAACCGTATTATTTATTTAAGTAGAGTCAGGCACCGGGCTTGTCGGTCCAATAGGGAAAGGTAGAGTGATCGCCGATGAGAGGCGCACGCTAACACGAACATGCTAGGGTTAGTTGGCTAAGCATGGGCGCCCAAGTGTGAATGGGGTGAGCTCACATAAAAGCCAATTAAACCTAAAATTGAGTCATTCTCTCATTGTGCAATAGAAGCTGCTCTTGCTCCCTCTCCACCTTCTCCTTCACCATCTCCTTGTGTGTGTGCGTGTGAGAGAGAGAGAGAGAGTGTGTGAGAGTGTGTGTGCGATCGAGCGTTGCGGCGGCACGACGGCGGCAAGGCGGTTGAGCGCGGCGTAGCGGCGTCTCCCTCTTCTTCGCGGCGCGAGAATCCTTCATTCGCAACTACGCAGGAAGGTGAGTGACACACCGTTCTTCCTTGTGAGTTTGTCTGTTGTATGACTGTGTGCTAGGAGCCTTTGTGGCT
Source organism: Adiantum capillus-veneris (assembly GCF_014529385.1). Lineage (NCBI taxonomy): Eukaryota > Viridiplantae > Streptophyta > Polypodiopsida > Polypodiales > Pteridaceae > Adiantum > Adiantum capillus-veneris. The sequence goes on from NC_140935.1 coordinate 98,012,968, forward strand.
CGCACACGGCGCGTAGCAAGTCCCTAGCCTTGACATTTTTGGCGCCGTTGCCGGGGAGCTGCTGCGCGTGAAGCTCCAATGGCGACCTGTAAATATTATTGAAGTTATTTTTTATGCAGGAAAGGCTCGGCTTAAGTTTGATTATTGTTGTCTGCATTCAAGTTTTCTGTGTTCTATTAAGGTCTGTTTTGCTAGTTCTATTAAGTTCAGATTTAAGCTTACACAGTTAGCATTTCTTGCGTTTTTTGCATTTTCTGCATTTTCTGTGTTTTCACTGCACAGTTCTGTCAAGTTTCAATTTCTGCATTTTCTGTGTTTTCTGGTTTGTGCACAGTTAGGCGTACAATTAGTTAATTAAGCGGGTTAGTAATTAGGTGAACCACTGATTTTTTGAAATAAATTTGTTTTCAAAAAAAAAAATCAAAAAATAAAAATGTGAGCGAGGGAGAGGTTAGATTTTCGAAAATAAATAACGTGAGTTATAAAAACGGACGGGTTGGTTTGTATAAAAGTTAGATCGGGATCGTTTCCCCAGGCCCAGGCCCAGGCCCAGGCCTCAGTCCTCAGTCTTATGATATATACTAGACTCACTCTTATATATATATACTACCTCCTCAAGAGGGAATGAGAGCATGTGGGACAAGTCCTCCACTCTCCTCCCTTCTCTTCCCACTTGCACCCTTAGACTTGCTATTTGGAGCCTAATTCCCCAGCTAGGAAAAGACTGTTTCGGGCTTTTCTGGAGCAAAATAGAACCAAACGGTGGGCTGTAAAGCACAGCGCGTCCCTCCTAGTGATACGCTCGTTTCAAGCTATCACACGGCCCATTCCACGACACGCTCTAAAAAATCTAGCAAAAAAACAAACAAAAAACACGCTAAAAACTAGTCACAAGGCCTCCTAGAGCAGCTTTTTGACACCTTAGGGTATCAAAAGCACATGCACTTACGCTCTGGGCGGGTGCTAGAACACGAGCATATTGAGGGTGCCTCTGTTCATACGGACACCCATTACCCATCCACGATAGGCTTTAGACCCTCAGCGGGGACACAAGGTAGCACCACCCAAGACCCTAAAATAGCCACTAGTGATTCCTCCTCCGACTCAGAAATCATGGAAGCATACCCTACCCAAACCACTGAGAGAGAAGGCCGTGCACCTCCCGAAGCTCCACAGCCTAGTACTAGTATGTTTAGCCGTTTCATGGAAACATTAGGTAGAGCTACTCGCTCGGAACCTGATGCAAATGAAGCACACAAAGGGGGTGGGGAAGTGGACTCTCCTTTCACATCGCACGTGGACCCCACACCCCCAAAGAGTGTCCATGTGGATATCCTGCCAACTTCTTACCAAGAAGGCCCTGTTGAGCTGCCTCCTTCAGAAGTTCCCTCTAGAGTACCGTTGGTGACAAGTAAAACCACGGGGAGCAACATTGCTTCTACCTCACAAGAAACCGTTAACACGTCGACTCTAGAAGGATTTTTCATTGATGATCATTGGACATACGACCTCCACACTGAGGTGTTGACGGATCTACACTCTGGCCACGCCTACCATGTAGGATGGATAGAGATTGTACAATCCACCTCTAGTGCCACGAGCATCGAAGATCAACAGAAAATGATCTGTAATGTTATCCATGGCATTATTCAATCAGAAAGGCAAAACCGAGGGGTAAATATACTCTCAACTGGCCCCATGAGATTTCTGGATACGAGCAAGGCTCAACAGCCTACTCTATCACAAATGGAGACTCCTCTAATGAGCCCCATGGACCCATCTTACGTCATTTCACCTGGGGTCTCTATGCAATCTGAGCCTCCGAGCGACAACTTTAGCTTCCCTAACTTGGCTCAACCCTCTATTAAGGAAAACACAGTGCTCACTCCAGGGATAAGCTTGACAGAGAATGTACCGATGACATCTACGGTTAGCGTAGTGCCACTACCTAGTGTCGTAGTACCTAATATGGGGCCTCGACCGTATGTGCCTCTAGCCCCTTATGCACACATGGCCCCCACACCTCCAATTGTACCACTTGTTTATGCTCCTCGAGTGCCGCTCCCTAGCCCTTATCCGAGTGGACCTATGCCCGGTTATGTTCCATATCCTGCATCATCCACACATATGCCAAGACCGGTACCCGTCCCTCTCCCACATATGATTCCAAGAGTACCTCCACCGGCCCTGCCTCCTCACATAGGTGACTTGGCAGCATTTGCTCAAACCATAGGTCGATCTATCACGGAAAATATGCGTCATGCATCTGATAGAGAGCCTAGAAGTAAGGCAGTACAAATTGCCAAACTCACGCAAAAATTCAATGGGGACGAAGATGCTAGAAAACACATTGAAGTGTTTGAACAAGTATGTGATTCCTTAGGGGAACGCAACGAACTACATAAGTGCAATGCCTTAAGCTTGACATTAAGTGGGAAGGCTGGAGATTGGTATAGAACCCTAAGGGTGGACGAGAAAACAATCTACCCTACCCTTCGAAGGTTGTTTCTAAAGGAGTACATAAGAGAAGGTGTGCTTTGGGGTGTAGCATCTCAGCTACAGAAGGCCGAACGTAAGGAAGGAGACTCAGTAAGGGACTTCATTAGTCGTCTAAAGCACTTAAACTCTCGCTGCCCTGTAAATGAGCGCTTCAACAATAACCAGCTGCTTGATCGATTCATTCGAGGGTTGAGGAATGAAGGAATCTATAATGGACTAGTGATTAGAGGTATCACAACCTGGGAAGATTTCACTGCCAATGCAATCCAATTAGAGGACAACTTGATGATAGCAGGCATGAGGGTGTCTACTGACACGAGATCCACTAGCTCACAAGCCATTGAGTATGAACCCATGACTGCAAAGCCCATTGCCAATGAGCCAAAGGTATTTGAGACATTCTTGACAGACCTCACCAAGGCAATCCAAGAGTCTCTTAAGGATAATCGACCCCCTCAAAATAGTCACATGTATCCAAGAAGGGAGCAACAATGGTGTTCCATTTGCTTAGGTCCACATAGCACTAGTGAGTGCCCTACGTTTAGAGTAAAATTTAATGGAACTTGCAACGCATGTGGTAGGTATGGTCACCAAGCTAAGGATTGTTTAATGATCAAACGTATGATGGAAAATAGACCACCTGTAGCCTGGACGGATGCACCTCGAGCTCCTGTATTGATGCCTGCTCCACCTGTTGAGCAACTACCGCAACACATGGTCCCTAGATCTCAAAATGTTGTACAAGCTACACCGCTACCACCTCCTGTGCTAGGACCGCAGCCCCCGCATCCAAGAGTCGCCCCTATGAACCAAGTGGGTTGCGAGCCATCTAATGCTTATGCACATGGCTGTGAGGAGGAAATAGATACTAGTATTGCCTACGGACTTGATACATTGGAAGAGTGTCCTATATACTACATGGAAGATTTTTGGGGGCAAGTCAAGCCGGTTTATCAAGCTGCTGCTCTCGCATCCAGAGGTCAAAATATCAACACCCAGGCTAGGAGGCCACCTCTTCAATGCTACGAGTGTGGTGGACCACATCGGGCAGCGGAGTGCCCTATTAGGCTGCACAAGAATGCTTCACAGATGCAAATGAATCAAGGGAGCACGTCTACAATGCCAATACTCACATGTAATCGTTGTGGCATAGATCACTTGATTGCCCAATGCCCCTATAACCCAAATGCGCCTAAAATCACACCCCTAAATTTGGTCGAAATTGCTAGTGTGACATCGCCAATACCACCCGTCGCACCCGCTTATGCGATTACACGGTCCATGCTTCAAGGGCCATGCCATATCCTCGAAGAGAGAGATACCGCGTCAGTTATCCAAGCAAAGAAAAAGAAGACACGAAGGAAGAGGTCGCAGAATACGGGAAATTCAAAGCCAAGTTCCAAAACAAACATAGGAACAGGAGATGAACCCGTGTATATGAATGACCTCGAGGATGATTCAGATTCAATCGAGACAATGGAGACTAGAACCAATACCACAAAGGGAAAGACCGACAAAGAAAACCGTAACATGGAACCAAATGAAAACCGAATAAGAGAAAACCATAAAGAGCCTCTGAAAACACCACAAGTGTTTCCAAATCCAATCCAAGACCCCCAAGATAAACCGCAGGGGCAAAAAGGGAAGAATCGTAAAAAGAAGATTGGGACGTACCCAAACCCAGTAGACGAGATTGAGCAGGTGAAACATCTAAGAGGTTTAGTGGAGGAGACTCAAGGGGAACTAGAACCAGAACCCATGCATGTCAAAATTCATGACACAGTGTTTCCCACGCAAGTTCATCCACCCCACATGAACCATAGACCGTTAGCCATATCTAGTATCATCCAAGAAGGGAGTGAGGACGGGACATCAGAAAGTGAGCATACACCTTTCTTGTTGGAAAGGATGTTTAACGAAGGAATACCTGATCCCATTGAGGAATATGAGATTCCATCCTCACCAGTTCCTAGTCAAGGACCTACACCCTGCAAAATGCCAATGAATGTTGCCAAACTAGTGGACTTCATGTCTTCTGAGGTTCGAACCACGATCATAGCAAAGCTGTATGGAGATCTTGAGTTATTCCTTGCACTTCGAGCATTCCTTAATGGAGAGCTACGAACGGGATTACCGCAGTTTGCGCAACCAAATAGGCCTGACTCGATTATGATTGATGAGGAAAATCATGTGCAATCACTTGACTTAGATGGACACGAGTCTGTGATCGAGTACCCATTAACGAATTAGGGCAGTATTTTGAAGGCGACCCTACCCATCACTACCAAGGGATTAACTATAAAGGGAATTCTTGATGGTGGTGCGGGAGTTAGCATCGTTACAAAAGATTGTTGGGAATCCATGGGAAAACCCCGTCTCAGTGTTACTAACATTGTGGTAAAGATGGCAAATGGTACCATAGCCAAACCTATGGGGATGCTCAAGGATCTTAAGATCAAAGTTCTAGGACACAAGGTACGACATACGTTCATTGTAATGGATTTCTCTAAACACCTTATGTCATATGAAATGATTTTAGGACGACCATTCATGAGAGAAGCACAAATGGTTCACGATTGGTCTAAAAATCATGTCTATTTGCAATTCCAAGACTCTGTCCTTAGAGTGGATTTGGTGACTGGTAAGGTACACCCCTTAGGGAGTAAAACCATTATTGATCATCGCTCTGACACCACAGTTCACTCGGCCCCACTACAATATTGTTACACTTGTAAGAAGGATACAGACATTGGCCAAGATTCTCCTTACATGGATGTGTTACCGGGTATGACGGAATCAGACAACGTAGACTGGGTACACCTAGCTGCAACCATAGATACCTGGGGAAATAGAGGAACCACTTGGGTCACACCAGAGGGGGAAGAGGTACCACAAATTGCACCTCTGAACATGATAAGTGCCATACATGCATCTTCTAAGGGCAAGGCAATTGTGGACCAATCTGACAGTGACACCGATAGCTCAATAGAAGACTTTAACCAACACGACTCAGACACTGACTTCCAGAGTGAAACGGATTCGGAATCTCATGAATTAAAGAGTGGAGCAAGTTCAGAGTCAAAACATTCGGAAGGACCGAGCACATCAACCCATGATAGCTCCTCCGAGAGTAAAGAGGACACCAACGAGGACTCCTTTAGTGAGCCAGATCTAAATGTAAATCAAAAGCAGGTCTCAAATAAGAAAAAGAAAAACCTTAAGAGGCGTCGATATCGAGCCAATGTATGTGCTAGGATAAAAAAGAAGAGATCCTCAGCAGAATGGCTCAGTTATATAGGAGCATGTGATGCTCATCGAAAATTGGTAGACAATTGGGGTAAATATCTCCAAAATGTTATGTGGTGTAGATCACAACCCCATGACATAGCCCAATTAGAGATCATAGACAAGCCAAAGTTGAGCCGCACTGCAAGGAGGCGTCAAAACCAAGAGTTAGCTCGACAACACAAGAAAGCAGAAATGGAAGCACAAACCAAAGCACAACCAGAATCCACAGACTTGCATCCTGCACCAAAACATTTCAAATCTTACACCACAGGGGAAGCAAAGGTTGTGTACACAAAATCCCAAAGAATACCTATCGATGGGAATAATGGAATCTATGATGGTCCGGCAATAGTTAAAGAAATAGAATTAGCCGACCCCGGTGAAGAATCAAAACCTGTTTTTATTGCCCAAGACCTCACAAAAGTTGAAGAGGCGGTCCTCAAAGAGCTTCTCAAGGAATTCAAGGACATATTCGCTTGGACATACCATGATATGAAAGGTGTTCCACCTTCTGTGGTCCAACATACAATCCCTATGATTAGCACTGCAAAGCCCGTACAACAAAGACCCTACCCGATGAATCCTAAGTACGCAAAGATCATTCAAGAAGAACTAGAAAAGCTTATCAAATGTGGGTTCATATATCCTATTGAACACTCTGAATGGGTGTCTCCAATAGTTATCGTGCCAAAAAAGAATGGGAAACTCAGGGTGTGCATGGACCTCAAAAAAGTTAATGCAGCTACTAGAAGAGACCATTACCCCCCACCATATTCCGAACATGTACTCGAAAGAGTTGCAGGCAAGGAAGCTTATAGCTTTCTAGATGGGTACTCAGGCTACAACCAAATCACGATAGCGCTAGAGGACCAAGCTAAAACTGCCTTCATCACGGTATTTGGCGTGTTTGCATTTCATGTGATGGCTTTTGGCTTAACAAATGCCCCTGCTACATTCCAACGATTAATAAGCACTGCTTTTAAAGAATATTTGAGAGAGTTTTGTGAAGCTTTCTTAGACAACCTTTGTGTTTACTCTTCTTGGAAAGAACATCTATCATGTTTGCGGAAGGTGTTTGAAAAGTGTAGGTTATATCGTATCTCATTGAACCCGTTCAAATGCCAATTTTGGGTCAAGCATGGAGTTATTTTAGGGCATATAGTATCCAAGAATGGTATCTCAACCGATGAGAGCAAAATTAAAGTGATTCTAGAGTTACCACCACCAACCAATTACAAGGGAGTTCAAAGGTTCATGGGACACGTGGGTTATTATCGACGGTTTATTTTATTTTTCGCTGAGATAGCATGTCCTTTGTACAAGCTTCTCATTGAATTTAAATGGACTGAAGAGTGTGACCAGGCCTATGAACAATTGAAGAAAACACTAGCAAGTGCTCCGATTTTAAGGACACCTAACTGGGATGTCATTTTCCATGTGCATATTGATGCATCAAACTTTGCTATTGGGTGTGTTCTCACTCAACCAGGAGAACATAAATTGGGCTATCCCATTAGCTTTGCAAGCCGTCAATTGAACGATGCTGAAAGGAACTACACCACTACAGAGCGAGAAGGTTTGGCAATGGTTTATGCAGTAAAGAAATTTCGCTACTACCTTCTGGCAAACAAGTTTGTATTTTATGTGGATCATCAAGCGTTGCTGTATCTGGTAAACAAGCCATGCTCCACAGGAAGAATCACACGATGGTTGTTAATTCTTCTGGAGTTTGATTTCATGATTGTAGTGAGACTCGGTAAAAGGCACGTCATGGCTGATCATTTGTCTCGCATACCCAATGGTGATGCCCCTACAGGAGTTGATGATGAATTACCCGATACTTCCCTATTCATAGTTGAGACTATGCCTGAATGGAGTGAGAACATTGTTAACTTTTTAGTTCATGGTTTTCCACCCAAGGAACTTCGTAAGGATATCGCTCGAAGGCTAGTAAAAGAATGTGAACCCTATTGTTTGATTGCCGGAACTCTGTATAGATTAGGCAAGGACGATATTCTTAGGCGTTGTGCCCGCGAGGATGAATATTTGTATATCTTGCAAGAAGCACATATGGGCATAGCAGGAGGACATTTTTCAGGAGACCTGACTACTAGAAAGGTGCTGCAATCAGGCTATTGGTGGCCAACTTTATTTAAGGATGCATCACTTTTTACAAAAGGGTGTGATGAGTGCCAACGTTACAAGACCACACAGCGCAAAGACAGAATGCCCTTACATCCTATTAAAGTAACTCAACCATTTGAAAAATGGGGCTTAGAGTTTGTAGGTCCAATTAGTCCCGCAGCTCGCAACACTCAATCTCGATATATTCTAGTTGCTACGGACTATGTAACAAAGTGGGCTGAAGCTAAGGCTTCACAAAAAGCTGACGCGAGGACAACAACTAAGTTTCTTTTTGAGAACATTATCACAAGATTTGGTTGCCCTTTTGAAATTGTTAGTGATAATGGTACCCATTTTATAAATGAGGTAATAAAAGAGCTTACCACGACCTTTATGATATCCCACCATAAGTCTACACCTTATTACCCGCAAGCTAATGGACAAGCCGAAAGCACCAACAAGACTCTAATCTCTATTTTAACCAAGACGGTAGAAGCTCATCGCACTGATTGGGATTTGAAGTTGACATCTGCTCTATGGGCTTATCGTACTGCTTATAAAGTGGCTATTAATTGTACGCCATTCAAAATGGTATACGGCCAAGAAGCGGTTATGCCTTGGGAGTTTTTCATTCCTAGTCTTAGGGTAGCTTTGCAAGAAGGATGGAATGGTAACCCCTTAACCGAGCGTTTGTATATCTTAGAAAAACTAGACGAAGAGAGACAGTTGGCTGTGCAAAATGCTCTTGTGGAAAAGGATAGGAGAAAGAAGTGGTTTGATCGCCATGTGAAGGACAAGGACATCAAAGTTGGTGATAAAGTCCTTATGTATGGAGTACGTAAAGAGAAGAAAAAGTTGAAATATGCTGGTAAAGGACCATATAGAGTATGTGAAATTACCCCACAAGGTACCCTTCGTGTGGAAACTCTTGATGGAGTTGAAACCATTGGATTCCTCAATGGGAGTAAATTCAAAAGATATTATGATCCTTTAAGCCAAGAAGAACTACGGGCCATTCATCAAAAGAAGGCCGCCAAAGCACAAACCGAGTTAAACAAGATACAAGCTCAAGCTGAGGCTAAGGAGCGACAACAACGTATAAGACAAAAACGAGAGGCTAACCTTGGAGTCACAAATGCATTCCACGTGGAAATCGAAGAGGATGGGTGGGACTCTGACACACCTCTACGATACCCTATTGAGTTAAATAGTGTCTATGAAAAAGTGCTATATAACGCCTTATTGGACACGGGTGCTAAATATAATCTGCTATCCTATGGGGTGTGGTGTCAGTTAGGGAAGCCACCTCTATCTGAGAGTATTATCCAAGTCAAGGGTGTCAAACAAGAAAAAAACTACGGTTTTTGGAATCTGGCACACTTCTGTCAGTTATGACAATGGAATTGTAGCTCAAGACTTTTTGGTCATGCCTACTGGAACTCTGGAGGGTAATATAAACCTAGGCCGCACGTGGATGATAGCCACCAAATGCACTATTGATTGGGGGACTGGGGGTGTTACAATGCAAAAACCAACTCTTAGCCCTACCACTCAAGCCATAGTCCCTGAGATATTGCCTAAGGAAATAAAACCCAAGACATTGCATGTCCAGGAGGTTGAACCATACGTCCCCATAGCCCAACTCTCTAGAGATTCAACTGATGTAGTTGAAAGAAAGCTTGAGACACACAAAAACCATCCTAATATAACAAAGAAAACATACAAGTGGGTCCCTAAAGCCTCTATAGTGAGCATGGTTGATGCAAAAAAACGGAAACCTCGTAAGAACCGTCCCACTCACTCCAAGAAATGTAAAGAAACGTTGCGTTGGATTCCTAAACGACTATTGGAAGCCCAAGGATACTATGAAGGAAATGATCAAATCTGGGTGCCCAAACGTAAAGTGTACTCTTACCTGTCACCTGGCCCATGTAAACCCAATCCTGTGACTCCAAAACAAATTGAAAATCGCGGAAAGGAAAAAATCATGGAATGTTACACACCCGCTCTAGAGCTAGTTTGGGTACCAAAGAAAGAACGATTTGTTCCACCTAGCTCAGGAACAGGGAAATCAAATGAAGCTTCTTGCTCTTCATGTAGTTCCTATACGCAAATAGAAGCTTCGACACAACCTCCACCTACCACTGTACATATCCATACAAGCACGAAAGAGTTTGCACCTCCCGGGGTAAGTTCACCACCTACAACAACGTTGCAAATAAAATCATGGGAGAGTACCTTACCACCCTTGCAACTAGATGAAACGCATAGGGCGGTCGAAAACTATTGGTTAAAACCTTCACCCATAACAACTTGGAACAATTGGTTTCAAAAGGTGATGACCTCATTCCAAAAGGTATGATCTACCCAAGGAAGGGGGGAGTGTTTGCTAACATCAATCATTCACTCGCTCCCCTCTCAACCTTCCTCCCTGACCTCTCAATTCCAATCTTAGGGAATGTATATATATAGCCTTATACTCACAAAAAACAAAAATAGTAAAGAGCAAGAGCGACTAGCAACGAGAGAGCACCCTATCAGATCTTACATATAAGTCCAAATTCACCGTGTCAATTCAAGCAACACACAAAAACAACTCTTATGTTTTAAAGGCCTAACCAAATCTATCTGTCTTGTCAGAAATGGCTACTTCACCAGAGGCATGCACTTCTATTTTTGATGAAAGGTACCCTTTGTCTTTTCCTCAAGTGTTCTACGTATGCTACCCTATACTTTCTTGCGAATGGGATTTTATAGAGAGCCTTGCATGTGAGAGAAATTTTGAGGAGTTAGAATGGATGATACGTCTATGGCTAACTAGTGATCCCTACCCAGTAGCGAATGTGTCTCCAATGGCACATGCTTATTCTTTTGCACAAGATGAGTATCCACGCATCGCGAGGTTCTTGATTAGCATGCTTGCACAAGAGGATGATGAAGAGGAACTAATAGAGACCGAGGAAGACTATGGCCTCACGGACAACGATTTTATTTATCTAGATGATGAGGATAGAGGCCTAGCCTTAGGGTGGCCACCCGGTTTATATAATATCCTCTTTCCTTGATTCTAAAAGGGGTGACAGATAGGTAGGTTAGGGGTCTGATTGTGTTTTGAGTTTGTTTTTTAGGAGTTTTAATTTTTCACACTGACATGCCTCCTAGAGGTATAGTGCCTGTTTTTGGATGTGTTAGGTAGGACTTATATGTATCTCCATCCACATGGCTGAGGACATCTGCTTCAACGAAATGAGCCACTCCATACCTCCAGGTGTACTACTTTCCATGATTCATGTTGGTGGATATGTGTAATTGCTAATAATGATTTTTCATTCTTTGTTTGAGTGCAATAGTTATGATTGTTATCTGCCATTATAGATGTATAAATTTGTCTTTGCTTAAGTTGATTGAACTCCAGTTTAATCTTATGGATGAGCCTGGAGATTAGGAGACCTTGACTTTAGGTTAACTCATTTACTTGACCACTAGGCCTAGCTAATAAAATTATCCGAGTATTTGAGACCTTAGGAATGTTTTAGGCAGAGAAAGGCTTGCTCACTTAAACAACAAAAAACAATAGTGCGAATACCAAGGAAATGGAAGCAAAAAAAAAAAAACAACATAAGTGCCACAAATGAAAAATCTTACGCTGGAAGAGAAATCCTGGCTGGAATTGGTACTTCACTCACATGTATTGTCTATGGTACTAGAGCCCTAGAGGTTCCCAGTGTGGGCGCTTTTCCTTGAGAAGCAAAAAACCCCGGACATACAAAATAAGCACACACGTCACATGATTGTGACCCAAAGTAAAAAAGTAGTTTTTTTAAATTAAAAAAAAAGACTTCCATTGAGCTTACAGTTAACATTTCAAGCTTTTGTTTGCAGTTGTGAGAGCGAGTTGGCTAATCAAAACTGAAAAGCATAATTAGGGAATCTTGCATTTAGATAATCTTCTTAGCTTAGCTAGTACTAGAGTAGTTGTTTTAACCTTAGTCATAGCTAACTAATTGATCAACTCACCCATAAGCTCAAAACTCTTGATTAATTAATTTACTCAAAAAGCAATTTATTTGTCCTTAATGGCATTCTAACATTTCATAAATCTTGCATTTACTCATTTCCACATGTACTTTACATTCCCCTCATGATTTATGGCAATATAATTCTACTTGCTAAAACAGTGACTTTGCCTTGCAGATTCAAATCTAGATGCTCTACAACATGGACATACCAAGCTTCAACTCAATAGCTTCCGAGGACGGAATCTACATCAGGAAGGGGGGCAATGTTAACCCTCGTGGCTCACGGACACCCTATCGCCTACGACGGACACCGTAACCGTATTATTTATTTAAGTAGAGTCAGGCACCGGGCTTGTCAGTCCAATAGGAAAAGGTAGAGTGATCGCAAATGAGAGGCGCACGCTAACACGAACATGCTAGGGTTAGTTGGCTAAGCATGGGCGCCCAAGTGTGAATGGGGTGAGCTCACATAAAAGCCAATTAAACCTAAAATTGAGTCATTCTCTCATTGTGCAATAGAAGCTGCTCTTGCTCCATCTCCACCTTCTCCTTCACCATCTCCTTGTGTGTGTGCGTGAGAGAGAGAGAGAGTGTGTGAGAGTGTGTGTGCGATCGAGCGTTGCGGCGGCACGACGGCGGTGAGGCGGTTGAGCGCGGCGTAGCGGCGTCTCCCTCTTCTTCGCGGCGCGGGAATCCTTCATTCGTAACTACGCAGGAAGGTGAGTGACACACCGTTCTTCCTTGTGAGCTTGTCTGTTGTATGACTGTGTGCTAGGAGCCTTTGTGGCTCGCACACGGCGCGTAGCAAGTCCCTAGCCTTGAAAACATACTTTCCCCCGTTGTCAGTGCACAAAGAATTCAACTTTTTGCTTGATCAATTTTTGACCATAGCTAGGAACTTTTGGAAGACACTAAAGACTTCGTCTTTTCTCTTTGAGGGCTAGACCCACACCTTTTGAGTAGAGTCATCTATGAAAGTTAGACACTTATGCGGCGTAGGTCCACATAGATTGCTATGAAGAAAATCTAGAGGATTCCCTAACTTTTTAACTAATGGTGAAGTGGTAAGCCTAGTTTGCTTCCTGTGTATATGCAATTCTCACACAAACTAAAGTCAGAATAGTTTAAGACAGAGATATAGCCAAAAAGATGTAACTGTTTCCCTTCTGACTCATATGACCAAGCCGGCTATGCCACGACTCAGTAGTAGAAGGTAGCTCGGCTACATAGATAGTTATTTTTCACTGAAGAGATGCACAGATGCACAAGGAATACAATGAGCCAGTCTTTTGGCCTTTGAGCATGACCAAGTTTACCTTTTCTCATAAACCAAGAACCATTGCCAAACACTACAGTGTATCCAAGATCATCAAGTTGTCCTGTTGAAACCAAGCTCTTAGTTAGCTTTGACACATGTGTAACACCTCGCAGCATGAACTCAGTACCATTGCACATACACCACTTCACATCTCCAATGCCACATATCTCAAGCTGATGAGAATTACCCAACTTAATGGACTATGTGTAAATGCAGAACTAGAGAACCACTCCTTGGGAGGAGTAACATGAAAACTGGCACCTTAGTCAATAATCCAATTGTGAGCATAGCACTCGTCAAGAGATAATAACACCTTTGGACTTAAATAGGAAGTGAAGACTAGTACATCTGACAGTTGCGGCACATCATGAACAACATCAACATGTGGAGACTCAACGACATTGAGCTCCTCTATCTTCACACTACTCGTAGGAGGTGCATGACTTACAAAAAATGGATTTACCCTTCTCTCTTTGCAACAAACGAAAATCCTTCTTCATGTGTCCTTTCTTATGGTAGTGGTAGCATTCAATATTCCTCGTGTCACATCCACGACTCTTGCTACATGCATTCTTGCAATCTTGAGAACGATTGCGACTACAACCTCTCTGCCTTTGATTGTTCCTTTGGCTACTTCCACTAGTCATATATGCATCATGATGCCCACTAGTATTAAGAGACTGGCGTTGAATCTCTTCTATAAGCAAAGCACTAGTAACATCACCAAAAACAAGCTTGCCCTTAGGGGTTGAGTTACTAATGGCAATGTAAAATGTGTCCCATGATGCAAAAAAAGAACATAGCAAGATTTTCATTTCATTATCAAAATTAAGCCCCTTTGATGTCAATTGAGTAAAAAAATTGTTAAGTGTGAATTGAATGGTGCATCCTTTCATGTTAAGACACATAAGCTTTTTCATCAAAAACACTTTTTTCGATGCACTCTTATCATCCCAAGTTGAGCATAAGGACTCCCATAACTCCTTTATATTAGTCTTGTCCATAATCGGAAAGAAAATGTACTCACCAAGGTGCAAGCGAATGGTCGCCATAGCACGATCATCAACCTCCTCCCACTGATCATGATTGTAAACACCCTCTTGACGCTCTTTCAATGGAATTGTAGGACCCTTATTGACCAAGACATCAAGCATGTGCTGCTTCCATATCGTGAAGTTTGTGCCATCAAACTTCTTGATGTAATACTCTTATTTCTTAGAAGTTCCAACCATGTGACTAACAAGAGCAAATGCAAACTTCTTGATATAATACCCTTCTTTCTTAGAAGATCTAACCATGGTGACTAACAAGAGGAAATGCAAGAGAGCGAGACTCATAATTTATGGAGAAATTTTTGTGAAAATTTTGGCAGAGAGTGAGACTGAGAATTTATGAAGAAATTTAGGTGGAAATTTTGGCAGAGTTCCGTTGTACAGAGATTAATCTTAAGCACAACTGAACAAAAAAATAATGCATAAACCAACTAAGAGTGCTGATTGGGCATAAACTGGCATATATGGCACAAAATAACTATTGAATGACTACCAACATGGCGTCAAAGCACCTATACCTGTCTATACATGTTCTATGGCGGGGCCACAAATAGGGATCTCCAACAACCTAATCTGCCTCACACAAGGTAACCTGGCCCCCGATGATCAGCTTAAAATAACCTCATGCAAGGACCCTCACAAAAGGTTATGCAGACACAACTAGCCACAGTCTTAGCAAGGGCTCTTTCGGACTGAGTCTAAAAAACGGTCAAAACTACCAAAACAAGCCAAAATCGGCTCCACAACGAGGTGCAATGGCAGTATCTACAACACAACGTACATCTAAAACCTAAAACTATCACTGCAAAACTACAGGGCACGTGCTCAAGCAGATGCAAGCAAAATTACAGAACCAACTCCTTGCGAGGAGTAAAACACTTTCAATAGAGCACACGCACTCTGAAGTGCTAGTCACACATAAACCATATGCATCTAAACTCCCATTGGAACTATAATGGCTGTCATTGCAAAGGATGCTTGCAGGATCTGCTGTGTTAAGAAAACGTGTGAATGGCCCTATGCGTGTAAATTTGTATCTAAAAGTTGTCTCTGAGAAGCCTTCAATGGCTATGCATAAGAAATACCTTAGAGAACTTACATCATGACCAAATGCATATGGAAATCCAATTCTCTTTCAAAAAACACATAGAATTGCTACTAATGGAAACCTGTAACATGTCTCCCACTGTCGACAAATTGTCTTTGTCTCGTTCTCTACAATGCCAGAGTCGTGGAAGTCGATGCCAATCTTGATGCCGGGTGTCACTCCTCTATGAAAGAGGCACCTCACCCATGCACAATGATATCGAAGATGATATCGGGAAGAAGCCGACATTGCAAGCCAAAAAAACAAGTCATCGATGTCAAAAATCAGAGTATGTGTGTGCATTCGAGACTGAGAGGAGAACTCGCAGATGTGGAGTGTGTGTGTGTGTGTGTGTTCTTGAGGCCTTCAATGTTGAAGTTGAGATGAAGCTATCTCTCTCTCTCTACACTCTCTCTCCTCCCTTACTCAACTCGAATGCACAATCTGTTCTGAGAAGTGTTTTTTATTTTAGACATACCTGCACTCTAAACTAGCTGACGAGTTCTTCTACAAAGTCATAGAGCTCGAAGAGATCTCCATTTTTAAAAATGTGTTTTTGAACCCGAGTTTTCTAGCTCAAGTTATGAGAAAAATAGTGACCTCATCTGTCAATCTACCCTAAACTAAGCAACCTGCTTCTCTCTCTCTTTGAGCTCACAGAAAGCTCAACCTCTCACCCCTTGTGCCTTGTGGAGTTAGCCCCTTTCCACCTTGATACGTGAGCTCTATGTGCCGAGCTCATAATGCCTCCATAGCCATGGAATCTTTGAGCTTCGTTCTGTTGCCGATGTAAAGCTCACTGGGGAGAGGAAAACGCTGGGAGAGGAGTAGCACTGCAACCTTCAACTTTGATACCACTTGAAGAGTGCACAGTGCGTGTGGAGTGAGAGGGAGAAGAAGAGAAAACATAGAGTGTTGGTGGAGCTCTCAATGAGGATTTGAATACCTCACTACTCCCCTTATTGTTCTATATGATCAAAAGGATAGGTAGGTTAGTACGGTCAGTATGATGGGAGTTCGGCCAGTTGGTGTGAACCCTAACATTGTCTTGATGGGTCGTGATAGCTTGATCCAAAAGTGCAGATAGCCTAAGGGAGACTTCTTTGGCAATGGTTTATATGCTATTGTCATCAATGTGATGAGTCACCAATGTTTCACATGAGAGCAACAAACAAGCTTTGGGATAGATTTGATGAGGCCTCTTTTCATGGTGATGACCTTGCACGTTCAATTGACACTTTACGTCCAAAGGTGGTGCAGTAAAACCAGTTGAACATTTCCTGAAGATAGCATGAGCGCACTAAACCCCCTCCATGTCTTCTATTCTTGAAGTAGACACCCGTGGCACGATAGTGTGACTTCTCCATACCTTGCGTGCTCCAAAGATCCAATGAACCATACATGTTCATAAAGTATGCACCATGGTCATAGAGGATGTGCTGCCCATAAAACCACATCGATGATCAAAACAAAAGCATAGTACAAACCAAGTTGAAATAGCAAGTGTTGGAATTAGGGTTGCAGAGAAACACACACAGCTTGGAGAAGACGAAGGAAGCTCAAGGCACACAATAGAGAGTGTGTTACTTAGTATGCAATGGAAAGATAGATAGCCCTAGAGTGATGGGCATATATACAATGCACGGGGGAAAAAACCTCCTAAAGAGGGAAAAAATGCCCCGACGGTCCTAGTGTGTTCACACACATCACTACCACATGTATATGGTAACAAATCCCCCCTGGAGTGATGCGGTGAACGAGAGCTGGCACATGAGTAAAGGGAAGTGCCATGCCCTGAGGACAGGATCAGTCCACAAAGGGGAGTAAGCCCAAAGCTTTGCGAAACGCTTCAAGCTTCTCACGTGATAATGCCTTTGTGAAAAGATCTGCAAGGTTGTCCTGTGTTGGCACATAAGCCAAGCTGATCTCTCCTGCTGAGAGCCTCTCCCTGACATAGTGGTAATGCACCTCAATGTGCTTTGTGCGAGCATGAAAAACTGGGTTCCTCGCAACTGTCAATGCGCTCTGAATATCAGTGTAGATAGTGATGGCAGTGTCCTGTCCAACAGCCAAATCAGCCATAAGGTGTCTGAGCCATACACACTCAACCGTAGCTGTGAAGACTGCCCTGTACTCAGCCTCACAACTCGAAGTGGCCACAATAGGTTGCTTCTTGCTCAACCATGATATACATGAACTGCCAAGCATGAAACAAAAACCACTTGTGGACACTCGCGTGTCAAAACAACCAGCCCAATCTGAGTCCGAAAAAGCATGTAAGTCTGGCGACAATGATCACCCCTTGGGATAAAACAAGCCAAGATGTAAAGTGCCACTAAGGTAGAGGAAAATCCTCTTAACAACCTGCCAATGCTTAGACCCTGGGCTATGCATAAATCTGCTGACCTATGAGACTGCAAACTGAATATCCAGCCTTGTGTTGCATACATAAATGAGGCAGCCAACATCAGTTTGGTAAAGAGTGACATTAGCAGGATCACCAACATCATGTAGACTCAACTTCAAACTTGTTTCCATGGGAGTGGCAATAGGTTTGCAATCCTCAAGTCCAAACTTACATAGCAATGTCTCTATGTAACTTTTCTGACACAATGCAATACCACCATCACAATGCTTAAACTGTATACCCAAGTAATGATGCAACAACCCCAAATCTTTCATCTTGAAAGTAGCATTCAAATCAGCCTTAAATTCAGCAATATGTCTCTCATTTGGTCCACTGATCAGCAAATCATCAACATAAAGAACCACAATGAGAAGTACATCACCCTCACACTTTACATACAATGTGCTTTCTGTTGGACTGTTACGAAAGCCTCGTTTAACCAAATGAGTGTCAACTTTCTCATACCAAGCACGAGGAGATTGCTTCAACCCATACAAAGCCTTCTTACATCTGCACACTTTGTCCTCTTGTCCTTTTATGACCAAACCGCGAGGCTGTGTTACATAAACTTCCTCAAATATGTCACCATTCAAGAAAGAAGTAACAATGTCTAATTGATGTACATCCCAACCAAAATGAGCTGCCAATGCACATAGAAAATGTACAGTAGTCATACGAAAAGTGGGAGCAAAAGTCTCTTCATAATCTATGCCTTGTTGCTGTGCATAACCTTTTGCAACAAGTCAAGCCTTATGGCGATCGATCTCACCATCCGGCTTGCGTTTCAACTTGTAAATCCATTTCATACCAATGGCCATTTTGCCGGGAGGCAAATCACATAAAGTCCATGTGTCATTTTCTATAAGCGCATCATATTCTGATTGCATGGCAGCCATCCAATTTTTTGAATTTTGTGCTTCATCAAAAGATAGAGGCTCCTCAACATCATGTAAGCTAGACACAGCCAAAGCATAACAATCTGATGCATAAGATGCATGGCGAGAGCCTGAACGAGTACGACTAGACAAAGGTGCATCCAATTTACTGTCACACAAAGTGTGCACCAACCATTTTGGCATACCTCTAGCCTACTCATTTTCAGCCCTTTCCTCACCAAGTACATCATGTACATCTGCATCAGTAATAGGCTGATCTAAAACATTTTCAGTCCTTTCCTCATCAAGTACATCATGTACATCTGCATCAGTAATAGGCTGATCTAAAACATTTTTAGAAACCCCCATAGGCTGTACATTTGCCTCATTGGAACTTACATTCGTATTTCCACCACTGAAAAGAGGCAACAAAGTGTCATAAATGTCCTGTGAGCTTACATTACTGTCTCTAGTACATGACAGCAAGGGTTGAACAAAATCTTCCACAAACACTACATCCCGAGAAACCAGAATACGTTTTGTTTGCGGATGATACAACCTGTAACCTTTGCTTTCAGCACTATAACCAACAAAATAACATTTGACAGCCTTATCATCCAATTTTCTGCGCTGCACTTGTGGCACCAAAACATATGCTAAACAGCTAAAAACACGCATGTGCTGAATAGAAGGCTTACTATCATGCCATGCTTCATATGGAGTAATAGACTGCAAAGCTTTCGTAGGACACCTGTTAAGTACATAAGTGGCACACATGATGGCCTCAAGCCAAAAAGAATGCGGCAAAGCTTGACTTTTGACCATACATCGTGCCATTTCCGTCAGTGACCTGTTTTTCCTCTCAGCAACACCATTTTGCTGAGGTGTATAAGGCACTGTACATTGGTGTTTTATCCCACGACTAGCCAGAAATGCATTAAATTCATGAGACATATACTCCCCCCCTCGATCGGAACGGAGGGTGCCCATAGTACATTTTGAGACATTTTCAGCCATAGCCAGAAATTGTTTGAAGCACATAAAAACTTCGGACTTCACTTTAAGCGGAAATACCCATGCATGCCTGGAGTAATCATCAATGAAAGTCACGAAGTACAGGTAATTGCCCAAGGACGGAGTTTGCATGGGCCCACAAACATCACTATGCACAAGCTGCAACCTACATGTGGCCCGAACTGAACCATCCTTTGGAAATTTAGAACGCTGCATCTTACCCAAAATACAGCCTTCACAAACATGTTTGACAGGTGCTTCAAGAGGCGGCAAAGAAGCAATCATATCAGATTTCTACAAACGCAGCAAACTGGTAAAATTCAGATGACCAAAACGTGCATGCCAAAGTTTTGCATTTGAAATAGCCCTTGAATCTGCAACAGCATTTGCAAAATTTTGTCCACACTTGTCATACAAAGTGAGCTTATACAGCCCACGGCACAAAAGCCCAGATGCAACAATTTCATCACCAAAACTGAGATCATGAACTGTACATCTGTCATCCACAAATTTGACTACAAGTCCAAGTCTAGCAAGTGCGGATACAGACAAGAGATTCTTCTTGATCCCAGGTACATAAAGTGCATCAACAAGTGTGAAGGAACTGCCATTAGCAGCAGTGAGCACAATCTTTCCAACTCCCTGAATTGGATAAGAGGCGTTGTTGGCATAAGTGACTGAATTTCCATGAGGGACAAACTCGAGAAAGGTAAACAATTCACGATGTGAGGTAATGTGCTTTGTAGTACCACTGTCAAAATACCACACATGTGAATCTGCAGCAACTGACAAGCATGCATCATGGACAGCAGGATTGTAAGTGCACTCTGCGCTAAAAGCCCATTCTGCATCAACATCAGCAACACAGTCTCCTTTCACAGAAGACTCAACAATGGCTCCATTTGTAGTGGAACCAACATTTGAAGTGGAACCACCCTCTTTCTTCTTAGCCTCTTCGGCCTTCAACTTAGGACACGACTTGATCAAGTGATCATTGGCTTTACAATAATGGCAACGCATCTTCTTTTTGCCCTTATCACCAGAATTTCCAGACGAATTGCTGCCATTAGAAGCATTAGGAACAAATTTTTTTTGCCACTCGCAGCAGAACCATAAGAAGTGGTTGCATTGCTGTTACCACCCTTTCTTTGAGAAGCAATAAAAGCCTGTTCAACTGCACGCTGTCTAGTCCTGTTTTTTCTGGAAAGTGACTCTTGCAACAGCAATGTGTATAATGCATCAAACTTGACAACTTCTGGATTTCCTTGGGTCATAAGTCTCCAAGTACTAGCAACAGTCTGGTAAGAATCTGGTAAGGCATCAAGAACAATCTGCACAAGGGAACTGTCTGAAATAACTTCACTTGCAGAAATAAGTTGCTCATTGATATCCTTGACACTAGCAAGGAAAGTGTCCATATCATCTTCCTCATGCATAATCTTCGACTCCAGCTCTTTACGCAGCAAAGCAATTTTAGCCTCATTGCGGCTTGCATAAAGACCTGCTAGAATATCCCAAGCCTGTTTTGCAGATTTTGCTGAACGAATGTGAGGAACAATGGTGCGCTTCACAGACAACACAATCAATGCATAAGCCTGCGCATCCTTAACATCCCAACGAGCTTGTTCTGCCGTAGGCAAAACAACTCTAACAGCTGCAATCCTTGCAGCAAGACCTGCAACATCCTCAACATCGCCTACATCCTCAGAACCAGGACGTACATCAATGCCCTGCACAATGTTCCAGACACCCTTTGACACAAGAACATGTTGCATCATATAAGCCCACATAGGGTAGTTGTCCCCATCCAACCTGTCCTCAGCAGCAAACATCTTGAACACATCTGTGTTGTTGTTGTTGTCAGCCATGGTAAATGCTGCACCTGATGTGAAAACTGCCCGAAAATAGGAGAAACAGAGCGGGAACAACTGTAGAAGACTATAAGGCACCTATTATGCAGAAAACGGCATTGACATAAATTCTGCACAAAATGATGAAATAGCCTGTGCAGTACTGCCTGTAGTGGAAACGGAGGCCGAAATGAGCCCAAAATATTTGTCAACCTGCGAACGCTTGCCAAAGCTCACTGAAATCGGAGAAAAGTGAGCAGGCGTGTGCTGGAGCAACTGGCGACTAAGCCCGGGAGGACGCGACCTGCTCTGATACCAATTGTTGGAATTAGGGTTGCAGAGAAACACACACAGCTTGGAGAAGATGAAGGAAGCTCAAGGCACACAATAGAGAGTGTGCTACTTAGTGTGCAATGGAAAGTTAGATAGCCCTAGAGTGATGGGCGTATATACAATGCACGGGGGAAAAAACCTCCTAAAGAGGGAAAAAATGCCCCGACGGTCCTAGTGTGTTCACACACATCACTACCACATGTATATGGTAACAACAAGCACTTACCATATAGTGTGTTATGTCTGATTCACCCCATGCAATGACGACTGCCTTTGTGAACTCCACCACCAAATTTTAGAATTCTTGTCGTTGCTCACTAGTTGTGCTTGCAAGTCGTCGTATCTTCATCATCTGTCGAATACCACCCAAAGATGTTGTCGGCTAAGTAGTACAACACTTGCATTGCTATCATTTTCTATTGTATACTTGCAAAGATCCTTCCACAACTCCCATCCACCTTCAGATGTCGATGTTTCGGCAACATCACTATTTTACTTGGACCGAATGTCGATAGCAAGAAAAGCTCACACTACTTCTGCAACATCCAAGCTTGGACTTACAGGAGCAGGCTAAAGAGCACCTCCTTATAGGCCTTCCAATTTTGAGGTCGCTTTCACAATAGAAAGACCTTTTATACATCCTGCAAATGCCCCATATGATGCTACAAATTGCATCTCTTGCAACTATTTAGCTTTGTGCAACAAGCCTTTGGGCTCCAAAGCATCAAAAACATATGTTATGATGATTGGAAGCAACTATTGGTAGTGCTACATGCTATACATTAGTGCTACATGCGATACATTGTTATGGGGGTTGGTTGGAGCACCCCCACACTAGAGGTGGATGAAGTTTGTTCCTAAGCCCGAAAGAATATTTGGAAAGGTATGGGACTAAGTCAAATGCATTGGAAGAAGCCCTCCACCTCTGTGTAGCGAACATATGGAGGTGATCTCCAAAAAACATAGAAAATTGCCATAATCTTGAATAGGGCCCTTGCCACACTAGGGCGGGTGCCCGACTCTTGCTCATTATGGACAACCGTAGAAGGTGTTGCGCTGGGTTTAAGATGAGCAAGCAGCAAATTGGAATAGGTAGGCTGGCAAGTCGTCCACGTTTCTCATTGGCAGTCAAAGTTCAATCCCTGTGAAAACACTTCCTGTAGGCTGTTTTGTAGTTGATCATGCTCTTGAAACGTTGGCCAGTGGGTTAACGCTGCCCATCTGACATGCCCTCGAGCCCAAAATTCACCTTTTTCTCGTCGAATAGTGGCACGCCAAGTAGGCATGGCCGCTCCATGCCCGCCCCAGTGTGAAAGGGGCCTAAGCCATTCCACTCTGGGAAGATTGCCGTGTAACTTTTTGGCGTCGGCAGCAGATGATGGGGTGGGAACACACGTCAACCAACACGCTAAAGCCGTACCAAATTTTGAATCACAGAAATTCCCAGAAGGAGGGCCGCCAAAAAGAACAGGCCGCAGCTCTCTTTGCAAGCTTGCGAGTTTTTGCCACTTTGCGTTCATATAGCGCTTGTCCCTGCCCCTCATTCGCAGCGGCAAGCAGACTCCAGAGTTCTCTTCTCTTGTCGCTTCCTCCTCCCTTTCTTAACCCCAATTTGGGTCCTCTGCTGAGTCTGCTCCCTTCCATCTCCAAGATGCTTCAATTTGGGGTCTCCTGAGCTTGCTTCCAAAGTCTTCTCTGTTTCGCCAGGCCCTTCCCTTTCAATCGAAAGCTTGCCTGGTTGCAAGCTCTGTCTTCTTTCTAATCTCATTTCGGATAGCTCTCCATCGCTTGAAGGGCTTTCTGAAGTGGTGGGCAGGTGTGTATTGACGCCCTTTCCATACTCTATTGGGCGAACCTCATTTTCCTGCAGATCGCAGCTCTGAAGGTGCTCATTAACTCTGTTCAGGTATCCCATCCTCTTGCTCTTTGCTATTCAAATCTCAGCATGCCCCCCCATTTCGACTTCATGGAATGGTGGCGGAAGAATAACTTGAATGGAACCCCCGTAGTAGTCAAAATGGAGAATCCTGACAACTGGTCGATGCTTGAGCTTCCGAGCTCAACGACTGAACATGATCTTGTGTTTGCTGATAAAGAGAGAGGCAAAAATGCTAAGCAGCTCACATGGGTCATGCTTCTTAGGGCCCACCAAGCAGCAGGTTGGGTCACTTGGGGTGCTCAGGGGCTTTGTGGCTTGCTCTCCACCATCAAAAAACGCCTCATTTTTCGAGAAGGCGTCAAGGTTGAGCCACAAAGGAGCAGGCTTTTCAGCACAATCAAAGCACTACTGACATTTGCCACTTTAATGCTCTGTTTTGAGCTTATAGCCCACATGAAGGGATGGCATTTTACATCAGCACACATGCACATCCCTGGTGCAGAAGACATACAGGGCTTTCTTCATTCTATCTATGTCACATGGGTGTATGTGAGAGCAAATTATTTGGCTCCTCCATTGCAATCTTTGGCGAACATTTGCATCGTTTTGTTTTTAATTCAATCACTAGACCGCATCACACAATGTCTTGGGTGCATGTGGATCAAGCTAAAAAGGATTAAGCCAGTTCCAAAGGAGCATTCTTTTGAGGCAAGTGATGTGGAGCAGCCTTACTCTAGCTACCCTATGGTGCTCATTCAAATCCCAATGTGCAATGAGAAGGAGGTAAAGATGGCATTAGCAGAAGAAGTGAATTATTATGCTTTCTAAGAATCTTATCAGTTTCTAACATGTCAAGTGATGCCAGGTTTATCAGCAGTCAATTGGTGCGGTAGCGCAAATGGACTGGCCAAGGGATAGAATGCTGGTGCAAGTCTTGGACGACTCAGATGACAAAGAAACCCAGATGTTGATTAAAGGAGAGGTGCAAAAGTGGCACCAGAAGGGGCTGAGAATAGTTTATAGACATCGTCTCATACGGACTGGCTACAAGGCGGGCAATTTGAAGTCAGCCATGAGTTGTGAATATGTTAAAGACTATGAGTTTGTTGCTATATTTGATGCTGATTTTCAGCCACAGCCGGATTTCCTCAAACAGACAATTGTACATTTTAAGGTGAAAATGGCTTGCATTATGTTAAGCACTTTGGTAATTGTATAAAACACCTCTCAACTCAGAATTTTGGGTTCTTTTATTTCTGACTATTGGCCTGTTTCTGCAGGACAATGATGAGCTGGGTCTTGTGCAAGCACGCTGGTCCTTTGTCAATAAGGATGAAAATCTCTTAACACGGCTTCAGTTTATTAATTTATCATACCATTTTGAGGTAGAGCAACAGGTCAATGGCATTTTCTTGAATTTCTTTGGATTCAATGGAACGGCCGGTGTCTGGAGGATAAAAGCACTTGAAGAATCAGGAGGATGGTTGGAACGCACTACTGTTGAGGACATGGACATTGCTGTTCGAGCCCACTTGAATGGATGGAAGTTCGTCTTTTTGAATGATGTGAAGGTAAGTGGACAAGGGCATCTTTGTTCACATGTATTTGTCCTGCATGGAGTCTCTGTATGGTGACATAGGGGTTGAGGTTTTCTGTCTGTGCGTACATGCATTGATGCATATGAGTGGATGCCATTTTCATAGACTCATGTGCAATGGGTTGTTTATGTATGTATATTGTAGTGCTGTATGATACTTTTGATATGTTAAGAGAGAGGGTAGGAGCACGCCCTACATGCAGCTCTAGCCTCCACCAAAATAGGGAATGATGACGACACTTCTCGTGACCAAACCCATATAAATAGCCTTCTATACATAGAGCCCCCATGCATGCAATTTGGAGCAAGCGAGCATGATTGCTCAATTGTGTCTGTGTGAGGACAAGGGCCCAGGCAAGGCTTGGGCAAGTGGCATTGAGCCCACATGGCATGCAGTTCAGGGGCGTGAGCAGCAAGGGCTATTTCTTTCCAGGTTGGGTGGAGAACAATATGCCATTCCCTCTGTTTCAGAATCTCAAACCCTCGGTTTGCCTTTGCAGTGCCTATGTGAAGTACCAGAGAGCTACGAGGCTTACAGGAAACAACAACATCGTTGGCATTCTGGTCCGATGCAACTATTTAGATTGTGTCTGCCCGATATCATTACTTCCAAGGTAAGCTGCATTCAATCACTTCAAGAGATCTTCTTGACTGAGCTAATCGTAATGTTACTGATATATGATCTCTTTGTGCAGATATCTATTTGGAAAAAATCAAATCTGATTTTTCTTTTCTTTTTGCTGAGGAAGCTTATCCTCCCTTTCTATTCATTCACACTCTTCTGCATTGTTCTCCCATTGACAATGTTTGTTCCCGAGGCTCATTTACCTGCCTGGGTAATATGCTATGTGCCCGGTGTTATGTCCCTGATGAACATTGCCCCGGTGCCAAAATCTCTTCCATTCATTGTGCCGTATCTCTTGTTTGAGAACACGATGTCAGTCACCAAGTTTCATGCAATGGTCTCCGGCCTGTTTCAGCTTGGAAGTGCATACGAGTGGGTAGTGACAAAAAAGGTCGGTAGAGCTTCAGAGACGGATTTAGTGGGACTTGTCGAAAAGGAAGAGCAAGCCAACATTGAACAAAGCAAACTCTATAGAGGGGCTTCTGAGTCTGGTCTTGATGCATTGTCTGATTCTAGCAATCAGTTGGTAAAACCCAAGAAGAAAAAGGTCAATCAGCTATATAGGAAAGAACTTGCTCTGGCATTTCTTCTGTTGATTGCGGCGGTACGAAGCTTACTATCAGTGCAGGGTATACATTTCTACTTCTTGCTGTTTCAAGGTGTCTCCTTTCTCTTAGTTGGGCTGGATCTCATTGGGGAGCAAGTGAGCTGATTGCAATTTTCCGCAAGCGCATTGTGACTGAAGAGTCAGATGAGTGCATTGAATAACAAGTTTCATACTAGATTCCTAAAACGGCTCATTGGCAGCGGCATTGTGCAAATTTTCTACTAGTCCTATGTGTTGCGCACAACTATTTCAGCTTCGCTATCACAAAGATGCCCAGCAGAGCTATGGCAGTCGTTTTGATGATGATCTCAGCAGCCTCGTCGGGTTAATGGCCTGCAGAGTTGCAGCAAACGAGATACCGAGGTTCTTTGAAGGCAGTTTGTATTTAATTTATTTTGCCTTGCAGAGGGTCCACATTCATTGTAAGGTTAATTCTTTTGGTCTGAAAAGAAGCAGATCATTCGTCTTGGTGTTGATTTCTCTTGCAACCTACATGCACACCCTTGTTATTATCGTTTGTTGGTCCTCTCTTGTGTCCTATGATTCGATTCATCCTTGTTCTGCTTGCATTCATGGTGCTGAGCATGCGTGTGATCTGCCTAACCATATTTATGTGTTGCATCGGGCAAAGGTGTGCTTGCTTGTCTCGGCTATGTATTGCACCACCCTTTGCTCTTCCATGTGTCTGTGTATGTGGAGAGTGTTGAAAGTAGATTTCATGTTTAGAAATTGATATCTTGCAAGTTCAGATGAAATTATGGAGCCATTGCCTTCAATTCGTTAGTGTCTCTTTCATGATACATTTCACTTATAGAGCCGACCAATCATAATATTGGCACCTTCTTCAGAAAAGAAATTATGCTTGCCTAGATAGAGTGCTTGGGTAAAAGCCAAGTGTTGGTTCCCGAGCGTGGACACACATGTACCCATCACATACACATAGTGTATTCAGAGTAGGCGAATGGAGCTTTTGTTTCTGTGCTATCGAGCTTTTTTGTACCTTCTTAGCCAATATTTCCAAATGATTAAGCTTGCTACATTATTCTGGAAAGTGATTGCAGCAAACATGCATACAGACCAGTGTAAAGTGATTGTAGCATACATGCATACAAGCCAAACATTCATACATGCATACAAGTTGGTGCAAAGTGATCTAAACATAAGTGCATGCATTGCATTGATCAAACCAAATATGCATACAAGTAAGAATCCACAATACATATAAAGCCAAACATACATAGCTTCTTGGCAATGCGTGGAGCAAAAACCCATCAGGTATGTAAAGCAATAACTCGTATTGTAAAGTTGAAAGCATTGTCCACATGTGTCAAAGCATTGTTAAATTCCATGTGTATTCAGACTAGGTGAATGGAGAATGGAGCTTTGGTTTTTGTGCTTTCGAGCTTTTTTTGTACCTTATTAGCCAATATTCCCACATGATTAAGCTTGCTACATTAAGCTGGAAAGTGATTGCAGCAAACATGCATACATACTAGTGTAAAGTGATTGTAGCATACAAGCCAAACATCGGTGCAAAGTGATCAAAACATAAGTGCATGCATGTATTGATCAAACCAAACATGCATACAAGTACGAATCCACAATACATATAAAGCCAAACATACATAGCTTCTTGGCAATGCCTAGAACAAAAACCCATCATGTATTTAAAGCAATAACTCATATCGTAAAGTTGAAAGCATTGTCCAAAGCTAGTTATACCACAAATTATTACTTTGTATAGCCGAAACTTACCACAACCACGTAAGCATCTTTTTTTTTTTTGGACAAGAGTCCCCTTTGTTGATGGTCTATTTTTAAATCCTTAAACTAACTATCCTAGCAGGGCTTCCACATGGAATTTAACAGTTGTTAATGTTTGAAATGGGAACCCACCATCCATTATGCATGCACTCATCATGTGAAAGCAATTAATTTAATAAAACATTTTTTCACAATTATTTTGACAGGAACCCACCAATGTGCCCAAAAAGTGGAGCATTGTTCAAAGCAAGTTATACTAACCACAAAATAATAATACTATGTAAGGACATGGGTCCTACGGGGAAGGTCACCGGCACGGTCGGACAATGTGTACGTTAGGGAGAGGTCATAAGATAGCACGGTTAGGTGAAAACTAACACACGCATTACCATCGTTTTTTCATTGCTATCCGATCTATCCTTGGAGGAGGAGAAAAGCGGGTTGTCTGTACATGCGATGCGTTGCTTCTTTTTCACGTTCTGTAGACATCGATGTCCCCGTTGTGTAGCAAAAGAAGATAGACATAGTTTCTTGTGTGTGTCTCGAAGACAGACAGTGACAATCGGCCGCGGCCGCTCCATCTACGTCCTCCACAGCGAGCGACCAAGGCAAACTCGATCGGCAACTCGAAGACACCGAGGCTCCGAAGGCTAACCCTTGTATAAAAGATGGTAGAACCCACTCCACGAGGGTAAGAGGCCAACATTTTACCATCAAGTTATTGACCCTTGTTGTTAATTAACAAGGAAAGATAGCTTACTTGTGTGAAAGGAAAGCTATAAGAAAAAGGAAAGCTTCAAACTTTAAGGAAGTAGTTTCACCTTTCCTTTTCGCTTCTTGGAGGAAGGCAAGTTTTCTTCCAAAAAATCTTTTTCTTTTAAGAAGGTAGCTTCAAAGTGAACAAAAGACTTCACAAAAATGATGAATTTTTGTGAAGAATCAACAAAGGTGTTCTTATGACGAACGACACGTGAAGCGCTACAATTTTGGCAACGCGAGGTTTGCATGCGATGCAGATCGCGGAGCATATAAAACACAAAAACTTCAATTTCACAAGGTACAAGTTGACGTTTTTTTTCTCTCTCTCTTTACATTAGTGTGTGTTTACCATGGCCAGTGAGGATATCTCACCTAAACACACTTTTGATTTTGAGCACGTAGACTGAAATCATGACACCACGGGTGCTGCTGACACTAATATGCATGATGATGATGATCTAGGAGATCATGGCCTTGTAGATATGGTTGCTTTCAAGACTTTGAAAAATTGCCAAAGCGTATTTGAACGCAACCTCTCTGCACTCAATGCAAATGTTACCAATCTTATTGAGTTACTTGTGAAATTTATGAATTCACAAGCGGCTCAAGGAGCCATAAGTGGCATGGTTCAAGGGAACCAAACTCGCATGACTCAAGGAGTCCAAGAGACAAGTGCTTCAGAAGATGCAGAAGGTAGCAATGCATTACTTAAGAATATCACCATTATCTTGAGTTTCACGGGGAAGAGCGTGATCGCAACAAGGATGCGGTCAATACATTCTTACATAAATGGAGTGATATTCATAGATTGAAACACACCCCGGATATAAAGATGGATGTGGAAACAAGTCTATCTCTTCAAAGTAAGGTCTATAAGTGGTGGATGACATTTTCAATAGATGCTCGTCCTCCGTCTTGGACTGCGTTTCAAGCTTCTTTTTCCAAAGAGTTTTTGCACTCCAATGAAGAAGATAAGAATTGGTTAGCATGGGATGCATGCCGCATGTCTGGCCTCTCTCTCACACAGTACCTTTTGAAGTATCGAAAATCATATTAAAACTATAAGGTCTAGATGAATTCCAAAAGATACCGGGTTTTAATAGGGGTCTTGACAAAGACTATCGTCTTCATGTCAAAACCCGACATCCAAAAACTTTGGAAGAAGCCATCAGTCATGCCCAAAGATATGATGATGACCAAGAGAGGAAAGGAAATGGTCCCTACTTTAAGAATAATTTTGCTAAGAGCAATGTGGTTAAGAGCCAATGGTGAGGTAGATCTTCCATATTCCAAGAGGAATAAGAGATAATCTACCTCTCCACGGCCACAAGAGGCTAAGAAGCCTAAGCAAGCAGGAGATACTCCATATGGGTCTCTCAACATTGCTGATTTTGAGCGTGCAAAAAAACACAATTTGTGTTTTAGATGTCTTTTGGACCAACATAACAAGAAAGATTGTCCTCTTTTGCAAGGCAAAGCAAAGGCCGTGCACATAGTGCAATGCCTCACATTAGATTCATCTCCTAAATATTGTGTTGTAGAGGTTCTTCATATGAGAGAAAAGCACGAGTGTTGTGTGCGTGCTTCAATGTGGCAGCCCACCTTTGGCCCTCATGATTTATCACATGCATGTCACTATTAACGAACAACGTGTTCGTACTTTAGTGGATGATGGTGCAACTCATAACTTCTTGAACTATAAGCTAATCAAGCAATTGAAGCTTACACGGACTCCCTGCTCCCACAAGTATGTGGTGGAGTAGATGTCGGGGAATGATAAAGAAGTATGGGACACGGTAGTTCAAAGGGTTGAGCTTCTTGTTCAAGATCATACGATGACTCTTGACTATTAAGTTATGAACATGGACCGTACTGATGTAGTTTTAGGACGGGAGTGGCTGCATGGTTTAAGAAACACATTGCACACTAGTTATGAACACAACTCCTTACCTTTATGGCCAATGGTAAACATGTGCTGTTTTTGCTTGGTGAGAAAAGTATACTATCTGCACCTCTTATATGTACAGCCGAGCTTTCTATTTTGCAGAAAGCAGATTTAATAGATGAAGTCTTTTTGTGTTACTGCTTATCTCCAAGTCGTGTGAATTCTCAAGAGAAAAGTGCGGTGAATTCTAGTAATGGTATGCAAAGCGCAATGAATTCTAATGATAAACAAAGTGTTAACAAATCTAACGTGCAAAGTGCTCTCAATTTTAATTCTATAGAGCAATGTGCAACTATTGTAAAACAAACATAATAGGAATTACAAGATTCTCCATCCCATCATAACTCTAGTTTACTTTCTCCTTTTGCACGGCAAAAGTTGACTCACTTATTCACGGAGTATAGTGATGTATTCTCAAGTGATTTACCGTCCGGTTTACCCCCTACACATGATGTGCAACATGGCATAGATGTCTTGCCAGGCACTAAACCGGTGAGTAAACCACCTTATCGTATGAGTGCTAAAGAAGCCAAGGAGGTTGAGAGTCACTTGGCTGACTACCTCGCCCGTGGTTTCATTAGACCTAGCACTTCGCCTTGGGCATCACCAATTCTATTGGTAAAAAAGAAAGATGGTACTATGCGCATGTGCGTAGTATCGCGGATTAAACACCATAACCATCAAGAATAAGTATCCTCTGCCTCGAGTGGATAAGTTGTTTGATCAACTCCATGGGGCAAGATACTATACAAAGATAGATCTTCATTAAGGATACCACCAGGTGTGTATCCTTTTGCAAGATATCTCCAAAACTGCCTTTAGAACACGGTTCGGGCATTTTGAAATTTTGGTTATGCCTTTTGGTCTAACCAATGCTCCAGCTACATTTATGACACTCATGGATAGTGTCTTACGTCCCTATCTTGGAAAATTTGTTGTGGTTTTCCTTGATGACATTCTCATTTACAGTAAGACCGAGGATGAACACATAGAACACTTACGATTAGTGTTCGAACAGCTACGAGCTCACGAACGTATGCTAAGCAAAGCAAGTGCAATTTCTTTAAAATAGAGATACATTACCTCGGTCATGTGATCTCTTATTCTGGCATCAAAATGGACCCTGACAAGGTCGCTACCATACTTCGATGGCCACATCCCAACACGGTTGAGGAGCTTCGAATATTTTTAGGTATGGCTGGATTTTATCGACAGTATATCCATGATTATGCCAAAATCGCTGTTCCTATGACGGATCAACTTAAAGCAAAAGGTAAGACCTTTTCTTGGGAAGAAGCCCAAAAACGCAGTTTTGAACAACTCAAGGAAGCTATAGCCACTGCTCCCATCCTAGCAATTGTTGACCCACTTAAGCCATTTGTGGTAGAGACTGATGATAGTGATAAAGCAATTGGTGCGGTACTTCTCCAGGAGGGAAGACCTATAGCCTTTGAAAGTAAAAATTTAGATAGAGCTCAACAAAATTATTCTGTCTATGAGA
This sequence comes from Adiantum capillus-veneris, assembly GCF_014529385.1. NCBI lineage: Eukaryota > Viridiplantae > Streptophyta > Polypodiopsida > Polypodiales > Pteridaceae > Adiantum > Adiantum capillus-veneris. The sequence continues at coordinate 98,045,511 of NC_140935.1, forward strand.
GAGAGCTCTATGCCATAATTCACGCTTTACGAAAGTGGCGACACTATTTATATGGTGCCAAGTTTGAAGTAGTTTTTGACCATGAGAGTATCAAATGGTTTACTACTCAAACAGACTTGAAGGGCTATAAAGCTAGATGGGCAAAATCCTTCAAGATTATGATTGTAAGCTACGATATCGCAAGGGGCGATATAATGTAGTAGCGGATGCACTAAGTCGGATGCCTCAGATTAGTTCACTTGCTTTCACGGAAATAAATAGTGGATTTTTGGAGTCATTACGTGGCAAGAGTGCACAAGATCAATCATATGCTAAAGTGTGGAGTGCAGTTTTAAAAAGGGATCCCTCACACTCACATGTCTCTATACAGCCAGATCAACATGTCTCTACACGCGCATATAAAAATTCCAACACATAGAGCTCCACCCCTACTCAGGAAGAGCTTAAGCGATGGAAGAGTTTTTCCATTGATGATGGCTACTTACTCCACAAGGGTAGAGTATGTGTGCCAAAGGACTCAGACACTAGGCGCCAAATCTTATTTGAGTGTCACGATAATCCAAGTGCTGGTCATCCATGTATTTGTAAGACGCATGTCTTAGTTTGACGGCAATTTTATTGGCCGGGCTTACATCATGATGTTCAAGAGTACGTACTAAATTGCCAACAGTGCCAAGTTAATAAGGGAGAGGGCCTCAAGGTAGGTGGCCTTTTACATCCTTTAGAGATTCCACAAGGTAAGTGGGAGAGTGTCTCTATGGATTTTGCAGTAGGACTACCTACTACAAATCGTGGCCATGATGCCATATGGGTAATTGTAGACCGTCTCACAAAGATGGGTCGATTCATTCTCACTAAGACTAGAGTTTAGACACCGAAATTAGCACGGCTATTTATAGAGCATAAATATAAACTTTACGGTCTTCCAACTAGTATCGTTAGTGACAAATATTGAAAGTTCGATAATCACTTCTGGAGAGCTGTGCTTCAAAAGTTGGAAACTAAACTTAATCTATGTACGGTTGATCATCCAGAAACAGATGGTCAAACCGAAAGAGTTAATCAAGTGCTAGAGAATATGCTACGAGCGTATGTTAGCAAGAAGCAAACCAATTGGGACGACTACTTACCTATATTGGAATTTGCTTATAATAGTTCAAAGCATGTGACTACAGGATTTAGTCCATTCATGCTTTTATATGGATTTGAACCTAGATCACCCATTTTAGTGGGGTTGGCCAAAGTAAAGATACAACAAGCGAAGGACTTTCTCCAAGACCATTTTGACATCCTTCGAGTTGCTCGACAGAATGTTAAGCAAGCTCAAGATCGATATAAGAAGTACACAGATGAGCATCATTGTCTTGTCACTTTTGAAGAAGGAGACAAGGTTTTCCTCAAAGTTCCGAAGCATTCAAAAAGTCTGAAGACGGAAAAAGTTGCTAAACTTTCACCACGCTATTGTGGACCGTTTACCATTCTAAAACGTATAGGTCAAGTGGCCTATAAGTTAGCTCTTCCAGAGCACTCATGAGTTCATCCTGTTTTTCATATTAGCCGTTTACAAAAACAGCTAGGACAGAATGATAATGTCATTGACATAGGTGTGTTAGTTGACCTTATCGAACCGCCAAGCATCCCTCGTGAGCTCGAAAAGATTTTGGATTCTCATGAGCTTCGCACCAGACATCATGTCAGACGACAGGTGTTGGTAAAATGGCTAGATAGACCTGAAGAAGGTTCTACATGGGAGAATGTCTCCGCACTTAAGAAACATTTTCCTACGTTTGTTTTCGAGGACAAAAACGATTCTCCAAGGGGGGGGGGGGGGTAATGTAAGGACATGGGTCCTACGGGCAAGTCCACTGGCACGACCGGACAATGTGTACGCTAGACTAGCACACGCATTACCAACACCCTTTCATACTACTTTCTAAAAAGTACCCACCATGCATATAAAAATCATTGCTAACAAGGGAACCATTATCGAACAAGACAAAAGTCACATGCTAGAGTCACATGGTAAGCACCAACTACAATCCCTAACAATGCATGAAACATATAAGTAGAATTGAAAACATGTGTCTAGATATGTTTTTAAATACCTAATCTTTCTCTCTACATGACATGAGCCCATATACAATGGTGGACAAACACCCTTCATGGAACACATCATTGAGGTTGTAAACACATGCAATGTCTCCCATCGTTTACACTAGCTTATTCCAAGCCACAACACCCCATAAACACAACTAGAACATAGTCATGGTGGCCGGTAAATGTGGCTAGCAACCACCTAGCCATAACACAAACAAAGCCACCTAATATGTATCGACAAGTAAAAACTTTGAAACACCATCAAATTTGAAATACAATGACAACAAACAAAGACAAGTTAGCTTGCCTGAAGAATAGCAAAGACCTCTTGCACCACCTCTGACAAGGACACTGTCAACATTTGTCAAAGAGACCGTGCCATCTAGTATGTGAATGGAAACAAATCCGGATCAATAGCATCCCTAGCCCCCCTATTGTATGTGGGAACATCATGGCTAGCATGATGCCATTGGCAAATGGTGAGGTCGAGCAGATCCTAAATGAAACAAATGCGTGATCAATGTACCGCCTCTCTAATCATAGGATGCCATCACACCTTGGACTTGCAAAAAATGTCCAAGTATGATGTATCACAAGGCCCACTCTAGCCGCCTCCATGATAAACTTGCATATGTGCTTTGCCATCACATAGTGACCAAAAACCCCTCATTTTTTGTGCTAAGTCCATGCAACTAGTAAGTAGACTTTTAGAGAACACGTTCCACTTGGGAATAATCATGCCAATTAAAAGGTACATTTCAATCACAAAAGAGACGTTTAGGGTAATCTAGAATTAAACAAACAAACTTGAGCAAGCTTGGTGAAATTGAACTTGATGCATCATAATCAAGCTCATAGGAAAAATTTCATATATCAAACGTGCAACCTCTTGCCATGGCACCCCATCTGTGCTATAAAGATCACCCCTTTGTGTGGAAAATAATTTGCTGATTCTATTCAAAATGCAACACAAAGTCATAATTTGCAAGGTGCTTAACAGAGAAACATGGCACAGTGGCAAATGTCTGATAGACTATCAAATGTACTCACAAAGTCTTGCTTAAACAAGACCACGTTCTGCTTGGTTAAAATTTTCATGGTCAATGCTTCATTCAATAGTCAATCTATTATCAAATTTGGATAAATAGAGACTTCTTCCCCCCTTGTATAATAGTATAATTCTTTGAAACTTTGGTTGGTTCAGAACGTACTCTCTCTCTCTCTCTCTCTCTCTCTCTCTCTCTCTCTCTCTCTCTCTCTCTCTCTCTCTCTCTCTCTCTCTCTCTCTCTCTCTCTCTCTCTCCCCCACCCCCTTGCTCGTGCATTTTCTCTCCCTAACTCTACACTTTTGCATCGTTGAATTCGACACGGTATTAGAGCTTTGGTCATTGATGTTGGGAGACTCTGTTGCAAAGGAGGAGCAACTTTTAGAGAAATACTGGAGTGGAAGTAGTTTTTGCTTGCATCTTGAGACATAAGCGATGGCTAGACCCTGCTCTCTCGGCGCATTTCGAGATGCACCCCTTGCCACATCTTTTTGGACAAGAGTGTTTTGAAATGCTTTAGCAAGCCTCTTGTAGTGTGCACATTAGCTCCGATCGATGCCAATTCCGCTCAAAAAGTAGAGGTGTCCCACCATTATTTTGTCATGGTACATATTGCATTTCCAATCCCATCGAGCGATTTCTTCAGCCCCCCAAGGATTCGTTCGTTGGGAATGCTCACATTCAGGAACAAAGCCTAGTGGTTGCAGATGGCTTGCAACAAGCTTGCAAGCGCTGTAGAAAAAGCTGTTGCTTGCATCAAGAGCTTCTGCTAAACGAAAGGGGCCATGTGTGCAATGTTCCATTTGACTAGAAGTATTCACCAAGTGCAAACAAACGCATCATGATTCCATTCATGTGTGCACTATATCTATAATCCAATCTATTTAAACCTAAAGGTCTTCTTTGTTCAACAATCGGCTATGGAAAGTGGTTGGAGTAGCACTCATTTAGCTGCCTTTGCTCAATCAAAGTCCTTGAGAGAGGTCAATATCCATTGGTCTTGGGATTGTAAAGTCAAAGGAAAATGTAAGAGCTTGAAAAGGACAAAGGTAAAGGCATGCTCGATGAGCACAATAGTGACAACAATTCTTCCAAGTACTCAACAAAGTCTACATGTGTGGCTTAGAGTACAATGGCAATGACTCCAACCTTCTAGTTCAGTGGTGGTTGCCACAACATGCTTTAGCCAAAGAAGGGAACGTGAGTGATAGTAACAGTAGCAAGTTTTGTGGCCCCCTTTATTGTGCTACAAATTCCATTATTATTGGCAGGCTTATGGATAAGGTGTGTTCCAAAGTTCATTATCTTTTAAAATCCAGGACATGATGTGTTCACAGTTCACAAATGGAGCTTCCTGACCGTCTTGTAATCTACACATTAAATTTCTAAGCATAATCTCTCTCTCTCTCTCTCTTTTATCTCTCTCCCCCTCTCTCTCTTTAGCATTCTCTCTCTCTAACTCTACACTTCCACATCGTTGACTTTGACATGTAATTGCATAGCATGGAGAAATCCATATCCATGAACAAGTAGAGAAATATTATCTCTCAATGGATTTGAGAAGTTTCGATGAGGTCATTGACGATCCCACAAAGCCTCGAGGTTTTTTTTTGTATGACACACTAGACAGAGGAGCTAGTAAAAGTATACAGTTGCCACAAAGGAGATAAATCCTGCTCCAATTCAGAGAACATAAATTAAAGTATGCGTGGAACCTTGTTTATATGTTCTCTTGTATTTTTTGAAGAGTGTACTAATACTGTGGCTTGAGTGTCTCTAATCTCTCAAGAAGCCTAAACCATAATTTCTTTGAAATAAAGATTGTGATGGGAAAGAAAACATATAAACCTTTGTATTATTTGATTCTTATTTTTTTTAACAAATCTGATGCTATCTTCACATTCCCCACACATATACAAAATATCTCCTAAAACTACTACGATTGGAACCATGTGTCGCTATACTAGGTCCTATACCCTACATGTATCATAGAGTACTACTCTTCTTTGAGCCTTTCTAGGAGTCTTGGGAGCACTATAAGGGAGCACATGATTGAATTGCCTTACTATTGGAGTACTTAACTGATTCTTCTTAAATGCTCGAGTCATAAATTACAAAATGAAAGCAAGTAGGAGCTCCCCTTTTTTCCCACGACCATATAGTTTAAGATAGACATGTTCTTGTCTCCTTATTTTTGTTGATCTTTGAAGTAAGTTTCTCCTCAAGTTTGAGCAACCAATTAAAAAAAAAAGGGCCTTTTGCCCACGTTCGAGTCATGTATGAGAACCTCAAATTGAAAATTTCCCCATGCTATAGCTCTTGATTGGAAAGCAAAAAGGGGGCAAGAGCCCCACCCTTGTTCGCATGCACATGTTTGAAAACCTCAAATGGAAATTATCCCCATGCTAGAGCTCCTTATTGGAAAGAAAAAGGGGGCAAGAGATCCCTTGTCATCTTGGTGCATGCGGATGATCAGGGGGTTCTTGCCCCCCTTTTTCCTTTCCAATCATGAGGTCTAGCATGAGGAACCTACACTCTTAGCTCATATCATAAGGTGTTGTAAGTCAAGTCTTGTTTTTTGGAAACCATCATGCTCAAGATATTAAAGATACAGAGGCGAGAGAGAATTGTTGCTTGATGGTATGCCAAAGTGCCCTTGCAAGGAGATAGGGAACTTATGTCTCTAAGATGCAAGAGAATCAAGATGAAGTTGATCTCTTGCTAAAACTGCGACCTTGCTGGAATATGGAAGTGTTGAGCCAAGGCAGGAGTTGTGGTGGTCCACATTTTAGAAGGAAATGAGATTCATACTGAGACAATGGAGAAGGGGCCCACAAAGATTGCTACTATTGCTAGCAGTACTACTTTTACACATAGGCTCTCCAAAGAAAAAGATTCAACTTCACTATCAACTCCAATACTAGGCTTCTCCCTTTATGTTTTTCTCTCTATGCTACAAGTTGCACAAACAAATGGATCTCAGGTTGCAAAAGAGTGGCCATGAAGGGCTAGGACTATTGGAAAAAGAAGGAAGCATACTGTATAGACATGGAGTATGTTGACCAATTAATGGTTGGTGAGGGCCAATGCTTTGATGCAAACCACTCTCCTATGGACCACAATCATTGGCAATAGCAAGGGGTTAGAGAGCAATCATTTAACATGTGACCCTCGGCTCTTGCATCCAATTTTTACCCATGAAGAGTCTCTAAGTGTCATGAGTGGGATACACATTGCACTTTTAGTGATGTACTCTCTCTCTCTCTCTCTCTCTCTCTCTCTCTCTCTCTCTCTCTCTCTCTCTCTCTCTCTCTCTCTCTCTCTCTCTCTCTCTCTCTCTCTCTCTCTCTCTCTCTCTCTATGAGTTGGCTCTCTTCTTCTGTAGTATCGCTTCCAAAAAACCTCTCAAAAATATTGTCCTATGCCTTCCTTATAAGATCAAATGTCTCCCCTCAATCCCATAGGCAAGGAAATTGCTTGATGGTGTACACTTGATATTTCAAAATGCATATAAATATTTCAGGTTTTTCTACACTATACCATATTTCACATTTGATATTCTTACATGTGATATTCTATGTGATATTTTACATGTAATATTCTTGCATTTTTTTGATGTAATATTATGTAATAATAACCAAAATATTCTCTCAAAGATAGATGCATCCAAACAACAGAGATCTTCCAAAAGTTCTTGATAAAATTTTGTTGTGGAATATCCTCTCTTGAATTGAAATATTTGTAGCATGTCTCTAATAGGGGAGGGCTTGCGCGGCCATGCACTCTGCTATTTGCATAGAGTGTGGGTTGAGGGTCTCTCCAAACTAGAATGCACTTATTGAAGGAACGGGCCAACAAACAAAGATAGCACTCGCTTTCAATAAAAGTAGAGTATCACCACACATGCAATCAATTTTCTTGATGGTGCTTTATGTATGCTGCCACTATTTTTCACCTTGATGATCTTCCTCTTTGAGATTGTATATTTACTTACATTCAGTGAGGATCTTGGTGCTGCAGCCTGATCCACACTCATAGGCTCGACACTCCACCTTGATTTGGCTTCCACTAGCAGTATGATAATGATTTAGGGGGGATCGACCTACACTTGAGCTTTCCACAAAGCTCATCTCCCATAAGTGGTGCTGTAATGTAAATGGCCTAAGAACTTTGAGAATAGCGGAATTAGGAGAATTAAAGAGAGCATTTTTGTTAGACTACTTTGAGAACATAGAGGGTGAAATTATTTAGCGGTAGCAACTTAATCAGAATACTTATTTTTAACTTGGCATGAAAAATACTTTTGCAAGAGAGAGAGAGAGAGAGAGAGAGAGAGAGAGAGAGAGAGAGAGAGAGAGAGAGAGAGAGAGAGAGAGAGAGAGAGAGAGAGAGAGAGAGAGTTTAGAGAACTTGACAACAATTGAGGACTGGATTTATGTGGAGCCGTGGTCTCCCCTCTAATAGGCTTTTGTATTATAGATTCTCCCATCAAGAGAGACTTGGTACAATACAATCTTTGTGTTCCTTGTAACCTAGGTGATGCAATGAAGATGGAAAGCTTCATGCATCACGAGCATAACATAGAATTTGTAAAAAGAATTAACCATCCCCAGCCTCAGTTCCAAGGCCTCAAACACCTTCAAAGGTGGAGAGAGCTAGCGGGGAATGAGGGTAGGGAAGATTGTTGTTGGACCCATTGTTGTTGTTGTTGGAATTGCCTTGGGAAGAATTTTGGGCATTGGTTTTCCCCTTTGCATCACTTTTGTCTTTGCTTTCCATGGGCTTGACATTCCTTCTAGACCCTTGTTGGAAATTGATGCACGAAGCAACAATAGTGTGGTGGATTACTTCGATGATAGAACCAGGCCGTTGGGAGTTGACGTCTCGACCATCTCTTCAAGTAATCCCACATAGAATTGTTGTTTTTTCTTGACAAAGTCTATCTTTTGAAAAAAAGTAGCCTTGAGATGTAAATTCCAAAACTTGTCCACATATTTGTGGATAGACTCATGGGAGAGACGCTTCGAACTCCGCTAGTCGATAAGCACTTTGTTCTTTGTATTGATTGCAAGTAATTCCTTCATGATGGAAACTCGTAGAGTTTTCCATATCTTTCGGGCTTTATTGTTGCCATGAAGGCTATCCCACCATTGACGAGCTGATTTTTGGAAGTGCATAGCTACATGGTGTAGCTATGCACTTGGAGGACTTTGTGAAGCCCTCATCTCCAAAGGACGCATGAAATTGCTGGATGAAGGCCAATACTTTGTAAGTAGCACCAAAGGTGCCATTATAGGTGAGAAAAGAGACACTCTTTCCTCCCTCTTTGAACTTCTTGAGCTTTTATGAGCTTCGCCATACAGGGTAAGATTTGTGATGTCCTCCCCTCTTGTATTCTCTAGGAGAATAGCCATAGCTTTTGTCAAAAGAGGTGGAAGGTGAAGAATAAGGAGAAGAGGATGGTGAGATGTTTCCTCTTGCATCACAGATTCCTTGTTGTTCTCAAGAATATGGTATTGAGATCATAGTAGAAGCACAAACAAGTGGTTTGACAGATTAAGGGAGGGGGGGAAAAGGTGGTGAGAGTAATATATTAGGAGAAAGACAAAAATGATTCAAGAGTTATGTTTATGCCTATAGGTAAGAGGGATTCAAGATATCATGAGGGGAATGATGCAAGTCCCAACATAAGAGATGGAAACACGTCAAAATAGATATAAGTAAAAAGGATAAGCATATACCCAAGCAACATCACAATGCAACCAATTTTTCTTTGGAATAAGGGCAACCAAAATATAGTCTTAAGGGTGGATTTGATGAATAGAAATTCTGATATTACTTTTGGTCAGCTAATGGAATTTTTCCCTAAGTTGGAATGAGCTCTGATAGCTATTCCAGGTCAAATATTCATAGTGGAATGTCATATCAGATAGAATGGAAAATTAGATTCACACTTCAAATGAACATAAGGAATCAGATAATGAACTGAAATGAAAGTACAAAGCCAAATGTTGGACACAAGATACTAGAACTAATGTATTTAGATAATGGATAAGAAGTACAATTGCTGAGAATTGCACTGAGTACGAGATTACAATAGAGATGATTAAAATAAGAGTAGTAACTCGATGATTATAAAGGGCTAAAGATAGGTGATAGAGTGATAGACCCAAAATGAAAGTAGCGGGTCCTATTTATAGATGCTCGTACCGGGTTTTGATCGATTGTGCACTGTTACAATTACTGGCTATAATTACTATTGGTAACTTTTAACCCAAGTACGTACAAGTGCTTGTATAGAGGTAGTTTCCACTATCTACATCCTCCTCCCCTTTCTTTGAATTTTGATATATCCTAAGATTCTAAATGCCGTGCTAATATCAACGTTTATGTTTTTGTTCATCTAGAGCTTTCTTCAGAGTGGCTTTCTTGAATTTCTCGGGTAGAATTTGAAGTACTGTGGGTTGGCCAATCCCTTGAGCATTGGAGCTGATGTTCTCCATTTTGGATGATCCATCAATATATATCTTCTTACTCCAGCTCCTCCCATTGTTTAATCATCATTTTGACCTCATAGGGTGTCAGTGTACTCCATGTCTTCTTGTTAGGGTCTTACAAGATCTTCTTTCCTCTAGCTAGCCTTGCTCTAGCTAGCTTGTGATATATTGAAGAAATGTGAATCCAATAAATTGAATCTAGCTCATTGGCCTTGATTTTGACTTTAAAAAGGACTTCAACTATCTCTCTAGAGTTGGCTTTACTGACCAAGCCCTTCTCACGGATTTGGAAACTTCCACTGAGAGTTGTAACAATTCATTTGTGTGCTTGAACAACATAATGATGTGGCTTTGCCACTTCATCATCATCATCCATTTGAAGTTAATCACTTCATCTTTTAGATCTGATACATGGTTTTTCTATTCTACCTTATTCAAAACGTTCTTCAAAGCGATCCATATTGCCTTGCTCTATTGATACAATGGTTTGATATGATGTACAACTTTGATATATCTATTTTGATTAGTTGGTTCATGCTCTATCTACAGAGAAATTGGGGTCACCACCTAGCAAGGATGCAACTAGGACACAAAGAGAGGATCATAAAACACACTACACAACATCTCACGAAACCAAACATGCTATGAATTGATCCACTAGTTTAGAGTACATGTGGTATATGGGAGGCTTCAATTTTATCACCATCACCAAAATTCCTTGCAGATATTCCCTAGCTAGAGTATGAGTGAGATTAACAAATCTAGTTGTCTTGGAGTAAATGGGAAGCCCATGGCTTCCAAAAGTTTGTGCCAATATCCTCCATCCCAAGTAAAGAACAAAACCATCATTTGTAATGTCTTAACAATAGAACTTCCTACTTCATGCAAGCAAGGATAATATTTGTAACTGGCTGAAAGCAGGGTCTGGTGGTAGTTTGGTGGTACAAAAATGGAACAAATTTTCACCTTATTGGTACTTAATAAAAAAGTGGGGACCAATAACATTTTTGTAGTTTGTATCAAAATTTGTCGGAGTTTTTTTTAATGTTCTTCTTTCCAAGATGTATCCAATGATATACAATACGATAAGTGTTTTTTTTGGGGACTTCGATAAATTGCATTGCAAAGATTTGTCAAAGGTACTATCAAGGACAACCAATTTTGTACCACCATCCCTTGCTTTCAGTCAACCACCACTAATGAAAGGATACATGAGTATCTTGGATCCTTCCGAGACAAACCTTAGGATCATGATCCCCAAGAGTGTAGCAAGAGTCCTCCATCTATGGACTCCTTGTTGATGTGGCAAGCTCCAATTCTATTCAAAATCTTTATTACTACTATAGGTGAAGTGAGAAAACGTATCACTATCCTCTTGGGTAATATAAAAAAAGTCCATTGCCTTTTATGATGTTGGTAATAAGCCACAAACCTAGGGTTACAATGAGTATGATGTGGCTTATGAACAAAAGAATAGACAGAGTACAACTGACAACAATTGCCAATGATTGACAACTCGAGTACAATGCCAACAAATGCCACCAAAACACTAACCCGATAATGCTAACCTGATTACAATGTAATGTGCCCTATTTATATGCCTTGGGTTTACAATGGTAATTACCGTAGTAATTACTGACTGATTTACTACCCGTCTCACAAGAGAGTGTTCCCACCTAGTGAAACTATCTCAGCCATCTACATCCTTCCCTCCTTTCTTGAATTTTGGCAAGATTCCAAAATTTCTAAAAATTCCCCTGTTTGATTCTGGTTTGAGGCTAAAAAATCCACCGTCTGATTCTAATTCTGGGGACCGGACTTGACCAATGATAGAGAGCCAGCTGGAAAGGTCAGTGTAGAGCTCTCGTCATCTACACAGACTGATATCAACCTTCTAGCTGAGAAGAAAAATCCTCCAACTGAATTTTGAGATGGAACTACCCAGTATCTTTCCACTGAACCAGCTTCCGTTTACCCTTTGGCTTGGATGGCGTCTGAGAAGTCCCAGTGCCAGCATTCTCCTTTTGAATGAGTCTGTAAATGGCCTCCTGCTCAAGCTGATCCCGCCTTTCCATGGTCATCTCCACTTCATAAGGCGTAAGAGAATGATAGGTTTTGGTGTCAGGATCATAGAGCGTGCGTCTGCCTTTGGTGATCCTAGTTCTGGCCAGCTTGTGACAATGCAAAGCGATATGGATCCATCCTTCTGGGAGAGGCTGATTGGTTTTGACCCGAGCTTCAAAAAGAATCTCAACCATCTCTCTATATTGTGGTGCTAGGCCTGACTTAGCTGCAATATCCTTTTCAGGTAGTTTAGAGGACTCAACAGTAAGTTGCAGCAATTGATTGGTGATCTTGGTGAGGCCTCTGATCTGAATCTTCCACTGACCCATACACAGCTTGATCTTATGTATCTCTTATTTTAGCTCTTGAATATCATTGAGTTGGAGAGCATCATTGAACAGTGTTTGCCAAGTTTTCCATTCCACAGTCGATCGCTCATACCAATCCTGGAGCTCATCAATAATCTTGAAATATGTAAAGCGATCGACAAGTTCTGGATATTGAGGGTAAAGTGCTGGAAAAAATCTTGGCAATTATATCTCTCTTGCTGGTAAGGCATACAAGAGAACTGGGGAATCATGCACAAATTCTAAGAAATTGAGGATAGCCTGGTTCTCTTGTTGCATCATTTTTCTGGTTATTCTCACCAGCTGAAACAGTTTGCAGAGAGCAGTTGCCTGTTCTCTGATTGACATTCTAGTATGAGGTCCTTTACTGGTGGCTGTTTGATCTTCAAGAATGGCCCGCACTCTTTGATCCAAGACTCCTCTGGTGATTTGCATCTACACCAAAACCTCTTTCAATTGATCCCTAACATCCTTCATACATATGTAGGTTGGCTTGTTTCCCAGGAGAAGTTCTAATTCGAGAGCTAGAGAGCGACAATCTGCAGTAGACTGTCTTTGGAAATGTGGGTTGGTCACTCTCTCTTCAACAATGATTATCCATTCAGGTACCCTTTCCAGTAGTTGGACTGTGCTGGGATGCGCAGGTAAATGGCAAGTCTCTTGATCATGAAAAGCAGCTAATTTCCAGTGCTCCACCATTTCCCTAGCTCCGACATACAGTCGTAAAAATTTTCCAGATCAGATAGGAGATCATCATCCTCCAGATATTGCCTGGTTATGGGAGCCTACTGATGTCTCAATCTCCTGTTTAGTGTGATAAGCTGTAATGAATTCTACTCATCACAGCTGTTGGTCCTTCAGACATAACTTTACTCTTCCCTTTATCCTCCCTACTGTGCTGGGACTGGTTTGTTGGCTGACTCCCAGTGTGACTGGGTCGTTGTTCTTCTGACTCCTGATTGCCTGACTTCTGCCCTTCATTCTGGTATGGCTGTGACCAGCCACTTTGTCCTGCAAGTCACTCTGCATAGTCTCCATAAGAGACTTCAAGTTCTCCAGATCAAAGACATCGTTGCCTGCTGGATTTAAAATTTCAACCAAGTTATTATAAATATATCTGTCAGTGAGTGAAGTCTTCAGAGCTGTATGATGAAGCAGCAAGGAGTTGTAGTCAACTCTATTCATTTTTAGCATCGTTTTAGCCCGATCTGCAGCTCTCTGTGCTTCATTACTTTCTTCCTTCACAATCTGCATATCAGACTCCACCCTAGCTAACTTGATTTCCAGTAGCTTAATAGACCTCTCTGAATGAGCTTCAAGTAGCTTATGGCACAAATTATGGCTGTCTCGTACTTGCTTCAACTTCTGAATCTGGTCTTCAGCTCCCTTCAATTTAGCTCTAACCTTATTCAGTTCTTATTCTGACCCTGCAACGTCCAACATCTGTCCCATACAGTTAACAACAGTGTTCCATGAGGACTGAACATCCATCATTGACTGTTGCTGGGTCAGAATCAATAGGCTCATACACTGTAACAGGAGCCATATAGGGTAAGGCTGTATAATCAAATTTCTGTAGGAAGAGACGCCCTTTAAGTGGACGGTTCTGCAGCTGCTGCAACCTGTCCCTCGTCATCAAGTGCAGGGCTTCACCCAGTAGGGTTGGAGATGCTGGTCCTTTGTCCTTATCCAACTGACATTTTCCTTTATTCAACTGTTCTGCTACCTTTTCAGAGGTCGTTGCTTTTGCCTGGTCTTTGCCACTACCAATAGTGACTGTAATTTGTCCTACTGATTGGTTGACTTCAGTGGTATGAGCAGGTTGTTTGTCAGCCTGGCTAACTAGAGTCTTTTCAGTAGTCATTGTCTTGACTTGACTCTCTATCTACTTTAGAAAAGCACTGCTCTTCGTCAGTGTTGTCTTCGGTTTCTTTGAGCTGCTAGACTCATCTTGGGTAGCCTTCCTTTTCAGACCAGTCTGAGTGGTCTGATTGTTCGTGGCTTCTTCATCCGAAGACAAATCAATATTCTCTTTGATTCTGGAACTAGCTTCTCACTCCAAGCCATTCTTACTTGACTATGAGCATCTGGAGCAGTTGCCCAATATAAAAATTGCCACACATACCAAGCTTTAAATACACTCTGGGATTTCAACTTGGCAGTTTTTTGAAGCATGTTGTGTGACAGGATCTGACAAAGGTTGATAGAAACCTTTGAATCCAAGGTCTTTGCTAGTAGCATAGCGAAAACCTTCTCTGACACATATGTTGGATTATTTTTAAGACTGAAAGCTTCAGCGAACAAACCTATAAGTAGTAGAAGCTTCTAGTCCGACCACTGGAATCTCTTGACCACTGGCTTTTCTTTTCCGCTTGGCAGCCTCATCCTCCTTCAATACTATACTGATCTGCTGTGGAGTGGCCACAGACGGCTTAGGCTCATTTGGAATCCGAAATGCAAAGGCTATGTCGTCTGGTGTGGCAGACACCTTTTTACCATACACCATAGAACTGCCATCTTCAACATTGAAAGAGTCGAGAACCTGGTTGATGATGGCTGCGTCAAAAGCAATTCTTGTGGCTTGCAAAACCACCCGTAAATCCCACAGTTGCAGCAAAGCCATAGCTTGGTTAGTGAACACGTAACGCTGAATCTTGTTATAAGGGATGATGGGAAGGCTTGCCTTTGCAGCAGTGACAAGGGCTTGGGTTTCATCGAGAGATTCATGCATCTTGTCTGAACGCTTCCTCCTACCCATACACTCTGAAGATGACGAAACAGGTGACTTGATGCTTCAAAGCCATACCCAGGTGTTGCTAGCAAAGCTAGCCAACAGTCGACTGTCTCTTCAGAAGACGAAGTGTGCGGCTGTAGCGAAGATACCTCAAAGCTTGGCGATGGCGAATGAACAATAGGAGGGAATCGTCACGCAGGAGATTTGTGAGGAAAAATGGCGACTCTCCTTACTGTCATACATGTTCGCGCCATAAAAGCTCCACCACTCGCCGTTCCTAGACTTTTGTGCATCACTGATGTCGTGGCGGACATGCATTGGACAAGACTTCTACCCATCCTTGAAATGATTACTACTGGCGTGCCATCTGCCGTTAGGCGCTTAAAAATCAAAAACTGTGTTCCCACTGATACTGGGTTGGGCCCTAGCCTGGCTTTGATTACACTGGTACTGGTGCTGGTACTCGTCTGGCTTGGTCCCATTGGTAGTGGTTCTGAAACTGGAACTGGCTGCACATGAAAAAGCCCAAAAATATATGATTCTGGTATCTCTCAATCGTCAGTTCCCAGCTCCTTAGTACCTTGTTCCTGGCTAGGCTCTCTAGCTTCTAAATAGTAGAGCTTGATCTTCACACCATTATACACTCCTAATAGCAGTAGTCCAGATACATCTTTCGACCTAACTGTGCCATTGGAGAAAACCCAGTCTACCTCAAATGGTCCTGCCCAGGCAATCTTTAGGTTTGGCTTCTTAGGACCTAATCTAGACTGATAGAGAAGCACCAGATCTCCTTTATGAAATTCCAGGATCTTAATTTTGCGATCATGCCAGTGCTTCCTTCGTTGCTGAACAATCTCTTGGTCTAGCATAGCCCGTTGCCTGAGTTCATCTAACTGCATAAGCTCATCCAAACACTTTTTCAAATTGTGGTTGAAGTCTAAACCATACTTCACAGCCATTCTCAGACTTGGGATAACAAATTCCATAGGAACAACAAATTCAGTACCATACACCATTATGAATGGTGTCAACCTAGTAGTGACCTTGTAAGCTGTCCTATACGCCCATAAAGCAGTCTGGATTTTCAGATCCCACTGGTTTGGCTTCTTCTGCACAACCTTAGTGAGAATAGTCTTGATTGTCTTGTTATTACTTTCAGCCTATTCATTGCATCTGGGATAATAAGGGGTAGATTTCTGATGCTTGACTGAAAGCATATCCAGTAGAATCTCCATGGTGTCATTAATAAAATGTGTCCCTTGGCCTGACACAATCTCCACCAGACATCCATATCGACAGACACTATTCTCAAATAGAAACCTTGCAGTTGACTTGGCTGTATTTTCAGGAAGAGCCTTAGCTTCAACCCACTTAGTCACATAGCAAGTAGCCATAACTATGTACTTGTTCTTTCTGGGGGTAACCTTCTTAAAAGGTCCCATAAAATCTAAGCCCCATTTCATAAAAACACCCAGTGGTTGTACTGGCGTTGTGAGCGGGATGAAAACACACACAACGCCTCTATAACGACCCGACACACACTCTTGGAAAGATACACACACACACTATGGGGCACCACTCGGCTTAGACAACACACCTGGCCGAGACAGGGAACACACCTCTGGAGTGAGAGGAGAGAGACTATCCACTTGCCCACTCCACACAGACACACACACACACACACACACACACAAACTCAGCTCAAAAGAGGAGAACTTCTAATGTTTAGATACAAATGAGCTTGGGCCAACACCAATGGGGCAAACAGCTCACACAATATGGGTAAAATAAGCCAGATACAATCACAAACTGGAGCAGAAACTTCGCTCATAGGAGAAACTTACACAGAAAAACAGCAGGAAAAGAGTGAGGAATTTGGCAAAATGGACAGTGCCATCGCGTCCGGAACGGCCCAAAACCCCAGTCTACAATGTCAAAGTGCTCAAATCCGACCTCGGATGAGCAGTTTAGGGCCAAAACAGGCTCCAAAATGGGCAAAAACACACCTGCGGCTGTTCCTCCTCTCTTCTCCACGTTTTTTCTGGTCTTCTCTCTGTTTTTTCAGTTCCCACACTTAGCTTTATTAGTTGGGCACCCTTGGCCTTTTAGATGACCTCAAACGGACCCCGAACATGCCAAAAACTGACCTCGCAGTGCATAGTTGTCACCTTTTTGCATCATTCGCACACCTGGCACTCAGCTTTTTTCCAATAATGCACCTTGCCACCACGTGAAGTGGCCCCAAAAAAAGGTCCTCATGATGACCTTTCTGCATAATTCTCACAAGCAAACACCCACGTTGTGTCCGTCCTCATCTGCATGCAAATATTGACCTCGTTCGCCCTCCTGACGCCACTAGATGCCATCTGACGCACCTGCTGACCTCACGTCGTCGGCCCGCGGATAGCTTCCTCGAGAAGTTTTACGCGCTACCAACTCCTCCTTATTGTAGAAAAACACAATGGTACTAGTAACGATGAAAATCGATGCACTATGTACATGGTGTCCTACCTGTACACATGTGGGCCCCACGTAACCACCTGGCTCTGGAAAATGGGCAATACTTTATTTGATGCACCATGCATGGGTATGTACATATGCGCAATCCCTTGCTCCAAAAAACTCCTGACATAATTTGCCCATCCCCTAGCCTGCTAGATCATTCATGATCAGCAGCAGCAAAGAGAGATATGAGACTCGCCGCATCACAAGTCTCCTCATCCTTCACCAACATTTCTTGCTCCACCGACAACTCATCTTGCTCCACCATCATCAATCTAGCATGATACAATTTAAGACGCAATCCATTTACCCTTGACTTATGTAGAACACCATCCAGGTTAGCCAGCTGATATGTGCCATTTGGAAAACGCTCTACTACCTTGAAAGGGCCTTCCCACTTAATTTGAAACTTCTTTTGGAAGGTGTTGTCCAGCTTATTGTTGTAGCGCAAAACCAAGTCATGTTGCTTGATACCCTTACTTTTGACCTTTTCATTTATCTTTGTCAAAGCCTTATCCTGCATCTGCCCATAATGCTCCAAAGCGCTCATCCTATCCAACTGGACCTCTTGTAACTGCAAGAGCCTCTCTTTGAATGCATCACTAGGCGGCCCAAGCAACTTCTCTAAAATCTTGACCGCAGGCAACTCTACCTCCACAGGCAATAGTGCTTCCTTTCCATACACCAAATGAAATGGAGTAAACCCTGTACCTGTCTTCATCGAAGTACGGTAAGCCCATAATGCACTAGGCAATTCCAAATCCCAATTCTTTCCTTGGTGCTCTGTCACTTTCGAAAGAATCTATACCAACTCACCATTGAATCTTTCATTCAAGCCATTACACTGCGGGTAATAAGGAGTGGTATGCTGGTGCCTAATCTTCATCTTTGCACATAAAAAATCTAGCAGTTTAGCTCTAAAGCCAGGCCCCTTATCTGAAAGTAACTCCAGTGGCACCCCAAACTTGCAACATATTTCATCATACACAAATTTTGCCACATCCTTTGCAGTGATCTGTTTTACTGCTATAGCCTCTGCCCATCTAGAGAGATAGTCCACTGCCGTCAAAATATAGCTTTTGCCCCTGCTTGTGATAGGTAACGGGCCTATTGCATCAATTCCCCACTTTTCAAACACATCAAACGCCATAATGGTTTTTCGTAGCTCTGGCTTCAACACTCTCTTCCCAAATGCTTGACACCTATTGCAAGACCTACACCAATGGTGAACATCCTTGTGCAAACTAGGCCATACATACCCCTCTTGCAAAATCTTATGCAAGGTGATCTTTAGAGCAAAATGGCCACCACATGCGCCTTCGTGATTCTCTTCCAACACTCTGTAAAGCTCCTCCCGCCAAGGTACACGTCTCAACACGAGATCAGCCCCTTTCATGTATAAGACATCACCAATCAATTTGTACCTATATGCTCTACGCACAAAGCCATACTTCTTAGACTTCTGAATCTCCTTTGGAATGATTCCTGTTAGCAAAAACTCCTCTTCTTGAGCCAAACTTTCCCGGCCATGATAAAGAGGTAAAGTGGTCCTCAACACAAATAGCTCCCCAATCATGCCTTGAGCTGCTTCATGTGCCTCTCCATTTAGAGCACGTTCAATGTGTCTGATACTCCATGCTTCAAACCTTTTTAACAGGCCTTTAATTCTGAAGCACATTTCCTTCAATGAGGTGTTCTTGCTCTTCCACACACCCAGCACTTGCTTCACCACTAACAAGGCATCACCTTTTATGCTCAACCTTTGAACCCCAAGCTTCAAACAAATGTGTAATCCGGCTTCCAATGTAGCATATTCAGCCTCATTGTTACTATGCGCATCCAATTTGAACCCTCTCTTGCATACTAGCTTCCCCTCTGGATCATAAAGTGCTATACCCCCTGAAGCTGCATCATGGCTCTTTCTGTATGAACCATCAAAGAACAACACATGTGCATTGCTGATCTGTGGCACTTCTTCAACTACCTTTCTCACCACCTCTTCCTTAACAATAAGGGGATTCTCCTTGTAGGTCAACAAATCAGCTAGGGTAGCCCTTGTACTATCTTCCACTAGAAAAGAGAACTCAAACTCTTGCAGCTCAATTACCCATTTCTTCACCACATTTGACATGTTAATACCATTAATTAACTGTGGCAAAAAGGCATAACTCGTCAAGAAAACAAAAGGCCGTGGTAGCAAGTAATGACGAAATCGTCGACAAGCAAATATTACACTAGCCATCACTAGCTCTACTTCCGATAACTTTCTCTCCGCTACCAACTTCACTCGGCTTGCACAATACACTGGCCTCATATAATGGCTGCCCTTCCCCTTTTGCAATAGCATGGCTCCAATGGCATCATCCCCTACTGATGGATTTACATAAAAAACTTTCTCCCAATCAGGAGCCTGCATGGCTGACAACCCCCCTAACACCTCTTTCACCTCTTGAAACACTTCTTCACACTTGTCATCCCATTGCAATGGATCATGCTTTGCCACTTGCTGTAATGGATAAAGAAGCTGCAAAGACAATGGAATAAACCGTGCCATGTACTTCACTTTGTGTATAAAGGTTGCCAATTGCTTCGTACTCATAGGTGATGGAAGAAGAATAATAGACTTAACCTTATCTGGATCAGCCTCAATGCCATTTTCTGACACCATATGGCCCAATAACTTCACCCTTGGCTGTGCTAGATGACATTTCTTTGGATTTAGTTGTCCTCCACATTCATCATATCGAGCCAATACCATCTGCAACTTCTCATGATGCTCAGCCCTACTGCTATAGACACAGAAGTCGTCCATAAAAGCCTTAACACAACTACCAATGAATGGTTCCAGCACCCAATTTGCTCTTTCTTGATAGAAAGATGGTCCATTTGACAACCCAAACGGCAACACTGTGTAGCAATAGCAGCCCCATGGCGTAATAAAAGTTGTCTTTGTGCGGTCTTTAAGAGCAATCTTCAATTGAAAATAGCCTGAAAAACCATCACACACACTGTACCTCTCATAACCTGCCACTGAATCCAAGATCTGATCGATGAATGGAAGAGGATATGGGTTCTTCTTAGTGGCTGCATTTAAGGGTTTAAAATCCACACAAATTCTCCACTTCCCATCCTTCTTTGGACTGACTACAACTGGACTCACCCATTCTGTGGTCTCCACTGGAACTATGAACCCTGCCTTCAATAACTTGTCCACCTCTACCCGCAAGGCTTCCATTTGCTCTTGACCCATCCTTCTTAGCCTTTGCCGCACTGGCTTAGAACCTTCTTTCAGCTCTATATGCATCTCTTCGCCCTTGAACCCTCTGATCTCTTCATATGAAGTAATGAACAAATCAGGAAAACTAGCCAGCATATGCAAAAATATATCCTTCTCCATAGCTGAGAGGTCTCCACTAATCATTTGCGTCATTAATTCCTGCTTTTTTGACAACTCAACCTTGGTTTGCATCAGCCCTTTAATCACTTCATAAGGTCCTTCACTTTCATCTTCAACTTCATTCGCAAATGCGACTAAACCACACTCCTGGATTTCTTTATCCATCAAAAGAAATGCAACATCAGCATCCTCATCACTGCTGGTAGTGCTATCACTGTCCTCATCTGTCACCGTGGAAGAGTTTTCATCACTAGACTCATCCTCATCTTCATAAAGCTCCTCTAATCGTTTCCTTGTGTCCATATTATAAAGCTTCTTGGTACCTGTCTTTCCATAGAGGCTAATTGTACCATGTCGCCAATCTTGAACAGCTCCCACTGCACGTAACCATGGTCTGCCCAGTATAATAGGATATGCTCCCAAACCTGCTGGCATCACATGAAAATCAACCACTGCCTTTGCATCATATGCCTCCACTTCTAAGCTCTTTACAACACCCAAGCATTTTACTTTTTGATGGTTTGCCAATCTGATCCGAAAACCTGACACCCCAGCCACTGTGAGACTCATCTTCTCAACGCATGAGTGTGTTATGACGCATATTTGGGCTCCGCCATCCACATAACCTTGTCCCAAATTTTTCCTTTTATGCCACACATCTACTATTGGACAAATGTCTGGTAGCTCGTCCATTGCCAACACCTTCACTGAACCTCTCTCTGGCTCTTTCTCCATTGGGTTAACCATCCTCTTCCACTGTCGCTTTAGCTTAGGCACCATCTCTATAAGCTGCCCAAAAGTAACATCTGCCTTCCTGCTCGTCAGATCCTCCTTCAAGTCATAGCTTAATTGCCCATCCCCTAGTGGAAAATCTGAAACATGAAACTTTCGACGAGCTCTCCTTTTCCTCTTGGCCTTGACATCCTCGCCTTCATGGCTCTTTCCTTTCTTCTTACTAGGACCTGGGGCACTTCTTCCTTCCTTTTCCTCTGTGGTCCTCTTCCCAATAGGCATCACTAATGTATCCTCTAGCTTTGATGCCTTCTCCAAGGTGACTACACTTAGCACTTTTGTCTTCCCTTTTTCCTCCTGGGTCAGTCCACTGGTTCCTTCGTCTCCCTTAATTTCGATGCCATAATCATTTGATCTAGTTAGCACCTGTCTTGGCAATGGATACATGTCTCCCCCCATCCTTGGTGGCTTATCACATTGTGGGCTGATGTGACCCAACTCTCCACAATTATAACATGTGGGCGTCTGCCTCCAAAACCTACTATTACTTTGTCCAGCACCATTCCTAGGTTTTTCTTCACCTCCTGGCTGATTTGCAAACCGCCCTCGACCTCGATTATTTCCCACTTGACCTAGCATGTTTAGGCTGAGATTCTTCATCAGATCAACCACTTGCCTCATGTCTTGCCTTAGGCCATCATCTTGCACTGCTGTAGTGACCACTGTTGGCATAACCTGAGTAGTAACAGGAACCACTGGTTCATGATGAACCCCTGACATGCGCCCTTGTAAAGACTCTATAGGCTGAAATTCAGACCTCATTGGCAAAGACTCCACCCCTAACTGGCTCATTTTCCTCAGCTTCCACTCTTTGTTCCTTGCTACCTCTAGTGCATCTTCATATGTCCTAGGCTTCTTTAGCTCTACTCTCCAACGTATATTCTCCCAAAGACCAGCCAAGAACCTGTCCTTCTTCATCATGTCAGGCGGGGGTACCTGTGGTGCTAAAGCCTTGCACATTCGCTCCCATGCCAATGAAAACTTACGTATGTACGCATCTACTGGCTCACCTTCCTTTTGCCCCAAAGCCTGTACTTCTTGCCACACTTTGTCAGGGTCTTCTATCTTCACAAACTCCACTTCCAATCCATGCCTTAGATTGTCCCAACTCAATCTTATAGGTGGATCAGCCATACGCAACTCCTCTTCAAATGCTTTGGACCAAGCTCGTGCATCACTCTTCAAACAAATTTGGAGAAGGCGTAACATTTGCGTAGGGTCATGAATCTGGTTGCTAATGCAGGCAACCTCCATCTTTTCCAAAAATTCTTCCACATCTTCATCACTTCTTCCATGAAACTCGGGATAAGAGAAAGCCATGGCTACCCAAATTATGATGCTTTGAGAACCCCTTCGAACACACGTGCAAGAACCCAAAACTTTTCACTTCCCAATCCCTAGAAACTTCAATGGAGCTCAACTTTAGATAAGGACAAACACATGCACATCAAATGAGTTTTCATAGTTGATCATCGGAATGACAACAGGCAAAGGACATTCCAGGATCTCTCTCAATCTTCTTGGCCCAAACATAAAGACTATGCGCTGCTGGAAAAAGATCTTCCTGGACACATGAACATTAATCTGAATTCTTTGCGTTAAATGAAAAGGAGTGAACTGAGGGCCATTTTGATCATCCATTAAAGCCAACCATGAAGCTCCCAAGAAGGCACACCTGACTCAACCTCTGATTTTGCCAAAATTTCAGCAGCATAACAGCATAAATGGCTCAAAATACCAAAAAACCAGCCATCATAACTTGGGAAAATTTCGACAGAGTTTCCCCAGAAGTAGAGCAGTAGGAACCCAAAATATAGACTGTCTATGTATGCATAAACTGTCAACAATAGAACCCGAGCATCAAGTAGGACTCACTAGTACATAGCCTATGGCGAGGTCACGAAAAGGGTGCTCCAGCTACCTGTATCACCGAAAGGATCTCCACATTTGAGAATCCCCCAGCTCAATAAAAACCTCACGCTATCGACCCTCACACGAAAGCTAATGCAAATCGCGTATAGTCAAGTCTCAGAAATGACTATCTTCCAGACCAAGTCTCAGAAATGGCTGGGACTGCCAAATAAAACCATATATGGCTCCACAAAGGCGTACAATGGCAGTTTCCACAAGTAACGTACAATCCAACAGACAATGCGCTCAAATAGGCGCCAAGTGATGCATTCCCACAACAACTGCAAGTGACATCACTGTACTCCAGCTACCTGTACCTGTGTGAATCACCTGTACCTATCCCTGTCCCTGTTCCTGTAACCTGTAATCTGCAACCTGTAATCTGTAATCCCAAAGCTCGAAGCTCGAAGCTCGAAGCAGAAGGTACTCGAAGAAGATCCTCCGTGGGGGCGCCAAAAGAATGTGAGCGGGATGAAAACACACACAACGCCTCTATAACGACCCGACACACACTCTTGGAAAGATACACACACACACTATGGGGCACCACTCGGCTTAGACAACACACCTGGCCGAGACAGGGAACACACCTCTGGAGTGAGAGGAGAGAGACTATCCACTTGCCCACTCCACACAGACACACACACACACACACACACACACACACACACAAACTCAGCTCAAAAGAGGAGAACTTCTAATGTTTAGATACAAATGAGCTTGGGCCAACACCAATGGGGCAAACAGCTCACACAATATGGGTAAAATAAGCCAGATACAATCACAAACTGGAGCAGAAACTTCGCTCATAGGAGAAACTTACACAGAAAAACAGCAGGAAAAGAGTGAGGAATTTGGCAAAATGGACAGTGCCATCGGTCCGGAACGGCCCAAAACCCCAGTCTACAATGTCAAAATGCTCAAATCCGACCTCGGATGAGCAGTTTAGGGCCAAAACAGGCTCCAAAATGGGCAAAAACACACCTGCGGCTGTTCCTCCTCTCTTCTCCACGTTTTTTCTGGTCTTCTCTCTGTTTTTTCAGTTCCCACACTTAGCTTTATTAGTTGGGCACCCTTGGCCTTTTAGATGACCTCAAACGGACCCCGAACATGCCAAAAACTGACCTCGCAGTGCATAGTTGTCACCTTTTTGCATCATTCGCACACCTGGCACTCAGCTTTTTTCCAATAATGCACCTTGCCACCACGTGAAGTGGCCCCAAAAAAAGGTCCTCATGATGACCTTTCTGCATAATTCTCACAAGCAAACACCCACGTTGTGTCCGTCCTCATCTGCATGCAAATATTGACCTCGTTCGCCCTCCTGACGCCACTAGATGCCATCTGACGCACCTGCTGACCTCACGTCGTCGGCCCGCGGATAGCTTCCTCGAGAAGTTTTACGCGCTACCAACTCCTCCTTATTGTAGAAAAACACAATGGTACTAGTAACGATGAAAATCGATGCACTATGTACATGGTGTCCTACCTGTACACATGTGGGCCCCACGTAACCACCTGGCTCTGGAAAATGGGCAATACTTTATTTGATGCACCATGCATGGGTATGTACATATGCGCAATCCCTTGCTCCAAAAAACTCCTGACAGCGTTAAAGGAGTCATATCTGCAGTAGGAGGTCTACCCATTGTTTGGCATATGTCACAAGTTTTGCAAAAACTTCTAACATCAGCAATTAATGTTTTCCACCATAGACCAGCTTGCAGAATCTTCTTGTAGGTAACTTCATTGGAAAAATGTCCACCAGATTCGCCATTATGTGCCTCTAAGATGACTTGCATTCTCCCTTCCATAGGCACACAACGCCGAAGAATACCATCAACACCTAATGGATAAAGTGAACCTCCGATGATGGTAAACTTCAAGCTCTTGATGACCAAAGCCTTCTTCTGGCTCTGCTTCCAATCATCCTGGAAAGTGCCTTGAGAAAGAAACTGATAAACATCATACCATTCAGGGTCAACCGATTCTCCTGCTTCCAGCTGAAATAATTCATCATCCACTGGTTCGTCCCTCAAGGATACTTTTGAATAACCCTCTGTACTTCTGGATAGAAAATCAGCTCCACAGTGATTCTTGCCAAGCTTATGAAAAATTCTGAATTCAAACTCCATGAGGAACATCATCCACCGTATTAGTCTGCCTTGAATAATGACTTTATTAATCAAGAACAGAAGAGCCTGATGATCCACATAGAAATGAAATAATTTGCCTAGCCTCTCTTTTGAATGATTATGGGAAACCACTTCAAGAACACATTAGAATCTCGAGCCACATCTCTCCCAACCACGCCACTATCCTTGACATAGAATTCTATAAAGGTACCAAGTTTGCCTCCTCATGCATCTTGGACTCCCATTGCCACCAAAAACCCTTAAACACATATAACTACGTCCCTTGGATCTCTTGGTACCCTACACATCAAAAAGTGGCGTTCATCATCAATGAACTCAAAAGATATATCATTAGAGAGAGATCCTTGGAAGGTTTCCTCACTATCCGAAGCCTCTTCTACAAACGCCTTAGGACAAAAGGCTACCCACAAGGCTTTCTGCATAAGGTGTTCAACAAAGTCACCTATTAAAACCGTACCTCGCTCATGGAAACATCACTCCATTTTAATAAAACACTCCCCATAACCTTCAAGCTACCTTTTACGCCTTACACAAGAAGGCTATCACCCTCTCTTTGTATCAATAACCCTATTGCTCGGGCTTGCCCGTTTAACCCCACACTCTGACATCTACCTAGACCCACCATTTGTTGGACTTCGGGGCCCAGCATCCATAAACTTCTTGTGCATACCTTACACCACCCCGACGGACACCCATAATTTTTTGGATGGACTACATGTCTTTCTAGTAAAGCATGCCACACAAATTTTGCAAATAGTAATTCAAAAAGCTCCACTTTTTTGCACCCCTTCCCTACGAGGTAGGGCTCTCTACCCCTTTTTTTAGGTCGCCACCCACCTTGGACTAATAAAATTTTGGAAAGCTCCACTTTTTTGTACCCCTAACCTGTGATGTAGCGGCTCTCCATGATTGATTGTTTTGCTCTTATGGGTAGTAGAGGTTGATACCTATTACGCTATCCGCTATCTTCTTCCCATCAAATTTTGCCTCTCTCCATCAAAACCGTACAATTTCCCCCCCGTACAACTCTCTATACTCCCAAATGTGTTTTGGCATACCTCCTTCCAATGACCCTGTGCCTTCTTCCCTCTACACCCCTTGCAAAAGCCTTGCCTTCTTCCAATTACACCCTTTACTTACTCGAGCATAAAAAAATTCCCCCCCCTTCCCCCCCAACAATTTTTGGCATCAAATCACACCATCCTCTTAACTCTATTAGGTACACATTGTCTACCTCTCACCAATAAAACAGGTACCACCCCTTCTACCCTAACTCTTTCCCTATGTACTTGAGTACATCACCATTAACTTCCCCCTTTTTTTCCCCCCAAAAAACATCCCACCTAAAATTTTCCACCTTAAATTGCCCCTATATAAAAACCCTCTCACCACATCCTTTTGTATCTCTAAAACTCACACCACTGATGAGCTCACTATGAGCAAAACGTGTTTGGTGTCCCACCTTAGTTATCACCTCATCACCCCTTAACCCCCTCGTGTATCCCTATCTACTTTACGGTTCTTTAATGTCCACCGTTTCTTGTCTCTCTATACTTGGAGTCATTTCGCATGCTTGTTTACGGTTTTATATTACAAACTGATAAACATCATACCATTCAGGGTCAACTGATTCTCCTGCTTCCAGCTGAAATAATTCAGCATCCACTGGTTCATCCCTCAAGGATACTCCTTTGTACTTCTGGATAGAAAATCAGCTCCACAGTGATTCTTGCCAGGCTTATGAAAACTTCTGAATTCAAACTCCATGAGGAACATCATCCACCATATTAGTCTGCCTTGAATAATGCCTTTATTAATCAAGAACAAAAGAGCCCGATAATCCACATAGAAATGAAATAATTTTCCTAGCAGGTAATGCCTGAACTTTGTAGCATTGAAAACCATTCCAAGGGCTTCTCATTCAATGGTCGTATAACCTTGTTTAGCCTGAGTGAATCTGCGACTGGCAAAATAAACAGGATAATCAGTCCTTCCATCTGGCTGAGCCAATATCGCCCCCATTGCCAGTCCCGAAGCGTCCACATGTACATGAAAAATAACATCCCAGTTTGGTTGCCTGAGGACTGGTTTGTTGATTATGGCCTTTTTCAGATTTTGAAAGCTTTCCTCACACTCAGCAGTCAAATTGAACTTACTAGTCTTCTTTGTGAGCTCATATAATGGTATTGCTTGAGAGGCAAACTTATGCACAAACCTTCTATAGAAGTTAATATAACCCAGGAAAGAGCTTAACTTAGATGCATTTCTGGTTGCTTTAGCTTGCTGAACACACTGGGTTTTATTGTTGGCCATTTCTATTCCATTACGGGATGTAAAGAAAGAGGATGCAAGAGAGCTACACAAGATAAGCACACACCACACAGAGATGGAAAGCTTCTTCTTCTTCTCACAGAAAAGAGAGTACTAAATGACCAAGTGCTAAAATTGAAAAATAGCACATACGTACATGCAGTCACTAAGTGTGAACTCGCTAGAAGCGTACTAGGCTGGCACTATAAGTGTAGTCCAGCTGTAGAATCACTGGCAGAGATCCTACGTATCGGTCACCTAACGCGCCAGTGAGTAAATGTCGTAAGCGGCCAAGACCCGTAGTGGATGCCAGCTCAAGATGTAGAGCTCGACATCTCAACACTCCCCCTTGAGCTCTGCATGTCGCAGAGTCCAAGCATAGTCCGGAAACGTCGAAGCTTCTCAGCTCCGAGGGCCTTGGTAAAGATATCTGCTATCTGCTCCTCTGTGCTGACGTAGACCAAGTCGATGTCGCCCGCCAACACTTGCTCTCGAACGTAGTGGTAATGGACCTCTATGTGCTTGGTCTTGGCATGGAACACTGGGTTCCTAGCCAACTGCATGCTGCTGAGGTTGTCACAATGGATGAAAATCTGCTGGTCCACCTGCACTCCCAAGTCCTCAAGTAATGTGCGTAGCCAAGCTACCTCGCACGCCGCAACTTCTGCACCTCTGTACTCGGCCTCTATGCTCGATAAAGAAACCATAGGATGCTTTTTGCTGCTCCAAGTAACAACAGCACTCCCAAAAGAGAACATGAAACCACTCGTAGATCTCCTATCAACAATGCTACCTGCACAATCTGCATCTGTATACCCATACAATGCTAATGGCACATCTGCTGCATAGAACAATGCGTAGTCGAGAGTCCCTTGCATATACCAAAGTGTGCATCGTACTCCATCCAAATGTGGCTTCCTCGGAAGCTGCATGAACTGACTCTCCAAGCCTACTGTGTAGCTCAAGTCTGGCCTTGTGATAGTCAAGTAGATTAGACTACCCACAATCTTCTTGTACATCTTGACATCCTCAACAACATCACCCTTCTCTGCACTCAGCTTTGCATTCACATCCAAGGGAATAGAAATTGTCTTACAATCAGCCATACTATACTTTGACAACATGTCCAAAGCATACTGTCTCTGTGACAACCATACACCCTCTGGAGTCCCGATCACCTCAATGCCAAGAAAGTAGCGCAACTCGCCCAAATCTTTCATTTCAAACTCCTGTTTGAGAAGACCCTTCACATGGTCAATCTCCATAGCATTGTCACCTACAATAATAAGGTCATCTACATATATGGTAATGACCACAATCCCCACATCATTCTCACATACATAGAGTGAATGATCAGCATGAGCTCTCCTAAACCCAATACTGACAAGATACTTGGCAATCCTGTCATACCATGCTCTAGAGCCCTGCTTCAAACCATACAAAGCTTTGAGAAGTCTGCATACATAATCTGGGTAACCTGGATCGACATAACCAGGTGGTTGATCCATATACACTTCCTCTTGCAACTCACCATTCAAGAAGGCATTCTTTACATCCATTTGATGCATAATCCATCCTCTAGATGCAGCCACTACTATGACAGCTCTCACAGTCGTCATCTTTGCCACTGGAGCAAAGGTCTCCTCATAGTCTATGCCATATGTATGTGCATAACCCTTTGCGACCAGCCTTGCCTTGTGACGCTCAATGTTACCATCAGCCTTATGCTTAGTTTTATACACCCATTTAGAACCAATAGCTTTCTTGCCACTTGTGAATGTAGCCTCACATTTTGTACAACCACATCATCTTTTACATCAGCCCCAATAGTGCCATGTGCATTACTGTACCAGCTGCTCATCTCATCAAAGACTACATCTCTGCTCACTCGTAAGTCTCGTGTAGTAGGATTGTAGCACCTGTATCCCTTTTGTTCAAGGGAATATCCCACAAGAATACATTTCTCTGCTTTAGGATCCAATTTCCTACGCAACTCATCTGGTACATGCACGTAAGCTATGCAGCCAAACACTTTCAAGTGTGACAAATCAGGCTTTGTACCTGCAAACTTTTCCTCAGGTGTTACATCATGCACCGCACCTGTAGGTGTCCTGTTCATAATGTACACAATTGTATTTACATCTTCAGCCCAGAAATGATGAGGCATGTTCTTCTCATTCATCAATGCACGTGCAACCTCTGCAATGTGCCTGTTTTTCCTTTCTGCGACCCCATTCTGCTGTGGAGTATATCTGCATGTAAACTGCCTGCGTATACCATGCATTCACAGAAAATCTGAAAAATCGTTGGAGAAGTACTCTCCCCCTCCATCTGACCTCAATGTCTTGATTTGCATATCTGTCTCCTTCTCAATCATGACTTTGAAGTCCTGAAAGTGACCAAACACTTCACTGTTGTTACGCATGAAGTAGACCCATAATTTCCTTGTATGGTCATCAATGAAAGAGACATAATACCTGCAACCATGTATACTTGCAGTATCAGTTGGACCCCAAACATCTGTGTGCACCACGTCAAGTGGCTTTTTACATACATTTCGCTCATGTGGAAATGAGCTCTTTGATTGTTTTCCAAACTGGCATGCGGCACACACTTTATGCATACCATCCACCTTGAATTTGGGCAAACCTTTTACAATCTGTTTTGATTGCATGCTGCGCAATCTCTGCTCATTGACATGGCCAATGCGTTTGTGCCAAACGTCAACATCATCCACAACCCCTGTGCCCTGTGCAAATAATGCAGCTTTTACCTTAGGCATGTCTACATTCAGCGTAAACATTCTGCCCACACATTTGCCCTCTATGATCAGCTTACAACCATTCTGGAAATCTTCTACATAATAGCCATTTGGATTGAAGCGAACCTGCAAACCCTGCTCAACCATTTGTCCAACAGAAATAAGATTCTTTGTAATGTTTGGGACATGAAGTACATCTGCTAAGTACTTTGATTTCCCACTCTTCGTATTTAGAGGTATGTCCCCTACATGAGCAATGCGGTGAGCTGTTTCATCTCCTGTCTGCACATAGCCTGACACATCTGGTTTGCGCATATCTCTAAACCACTCTCCACGAGACGTCATGTGATTAGAGGCACCTGAATCCACATGCCAAACATCATCTTGGGTGGAATTCTCTGCAGTCATTGTATTCATTACATGCTGCATAACAAACATGCGCTCGTTTTTGCTGTCATCTGCATCTCTGCTAGTAGATGCATAGTTGCCCTGTTCTCTCTTTCCACTTGCTTTTCCCTTTGGACAGTCACATGACATGTGTCCTCTTTCACCACAAGTCCAATATTCTCTGCTATCTGCAATATGTTGCTTCCTGCTTGATCCTGCACCACGACCTCTTTGACTCCCCCTGCCTTGAGACTGGTTTCCCCTGCCACTTGTATTGTTTTGATTTGATTGACCTTCTCGAAATTGGCCCCTGCAACCACTTGGGCCTCGACCACGAACTCTACCTCTACCTCTGTTGGAGTTAGAATAGAAGGCCTGTTCAGAATTATTTCTGCCATGAGAAGAAGATGTGTCAAGGGTATTCTCCTCAAGAATAAGCATAGAAATCAAATCTTGGAACACGGGGATGTCGTCTCTTGTATTCATGGAAGACCTGAAATGTACATACTCATCTCCTAGACCATCCAAGCATGCACGGACAATGTCATCGTCTTCCACTGAGACTTTAATAGATCCAAGAGCCTCAATGATACTCTTGATATTCAAGGCATAATCATTGATGGAGAGGTTGTTCCTCTTAACCTGATTTAGCTCCGACTTTAGTTGAAGCTTTCTGGCCTTGGTGTTCACCTCGAACACTCTGCCTAAGTTTTTCCATGCAATGGCGGGGGTTTCAGCATCCTGTAGATAGCCCATCATGCCATCTGTGATGCTCATAGAAAGCCAATACATCACTTTGCTCTGGCCTTGTTGCCAGTCCCTCAAAGATTTTCTTTGTTCTGCTGTAGCATTTGCCTCGGGAATCTCTGGTTCCTTTTCATTGTCTCCTTCTACATAGTCCCAATAACCTTTTCCTTTTAGGAAATTAGTTATTCTTAACTTCCATGCAGGGTAGTTATTTTTCTCAAGCTTCTCAGTAAAAATCTGACTGAAACCGTCAGACATCTTGAAGCACTAAGACAAAATAGTTGCAATCTGCAAAAACCTGCAAATCTGCTGAACCTGCTATCGTGGTACCTGTAACACTTTCTACACTCAACGAGTGTCCACAATCAAGCGTACATACAACCACTGTACTTGTACAGTAAATCTCTGTGTACTACACTTTGGAGACCTGTTCAGAAACTTGTACGAAGGGATTGTGATGCTCTTGCTCTCTTAGCCTCTCTTGCCTGCACCAGGCTCTGATACCATGTAAAGAAAGAGGATGCAAGAGAGCTACACAAGATAAGCACACACCACACAGAGATGGAAAGCTTCTTCTTCTTCTCACAGAAAAGAGAGTACTAAATGACTAAGTGCTAAAACTGAAAAATAGCACATATGTACATGCGGTCACTAAGTGTGAACTTGCTAGAAGCGTACTAGGCTGGCACTATAAGTGTAGTCCAACTGTAGAATCACTGGCAGAGATCCTCCGTGTCGGTCACCTAACACGCCAGTGAGTAAATGTCGTAAGCGGCCAAGACCCGTAGTGGATGCCAGCTCAAGATGTAGAGCTCGACATCTCAACACGGAATACCACATGTCCCAATAGCTGTCCCTTCTAGACTAGGAAAACGGATTTAAATGGATTCAGACAAATCCGCTTCTCCTAACAGTGTTTGAAAACCATTCCTAGGAATAGTAAGTGCTGTTCCTCATCTGAATATACAGTAAAATCATCCATGAAAATGGTGAGGAACCGATGAAGGAACTCATTAAACATTTTCATCATACACCGCTGAAAAGTAGCTGGTGCATTGCACAGGCCGAAAGGCATCACCAGATGCATGAAATCTCTCCACTTTGTGATGAAAGTGGTCTTCGCTCTATCCTTAGGAGCGATCTATAACTGGTTATAGCCACTGTAACCATCCATAAAGCTATACATTTTGTATCCTGCAATCTCATCAAGCAACATATTAGTAAAAGGCAATGGGGATGGATCTTTGATAGTTTGGGCGTTGAGCTTCCTATAGTCAACACAAACTCTCAATTTCCCATTCTGCTTGGGAACTATGACTATGGGAAACAACCAATCGCTACTGGCCACTTCTATGATGAACCCAACCTTGAGATGATTGTCAATCTCCTCCTTGACTTTCTTAGCATAGTTGGGGTTCATTCGGTATCTTTGCAGTCATGCTGGCCGAGCGTCTGGCTTCAACGGTATCCTATGCTGGAATACTTTGGGATCCACTCCTTTCAGGCCTGTGTGTTCCTAGGCAAATATGTCTTTGTAGTTCTGGAACATCTCGCGTGCCTTTTCCTTCATTATAGGATTGAGATGCTTATTAACCTTGATCATCCTAGGACTATCCTCAGAGCCTAGGTTCCATTCTTCAACTTCTTGGTCCTCTGGAAGCAACCAATTAGGCCCCCCTCCTTTTCTCTTGGTCGATTCCTCAGCATAATCCCAAGATGGACCATTCACTTTTGAATCAACATTCTGATTCACTGTGTGCTCTCCAAAATGCACTGGCTCCTCTGCCATGCCAATTTCAGCTGATTCCTCCAGCCTCCCAGTTAACTGGACTGATCTTTCCCCTGTATTGATTTCAGTAAACTGACCTGGGAATTGCTTTTTCTGCTTGTCGGCCTGCTCTTTATTCAGTAAAACTGCATTCAAGTCAATCTCTGCTAGAGGAAATATGTTCAGAGTTGCTAACATTCGTTCAATCTTCTTTGCCTTGTATTTTTGGCATAATTCCTTCGGCCTCAACTCTTTTCTCCAGCTCCTAATATTGTTCATATGGATCTGAATTCTACTGCTGGCCCCTTCTATGGTTAAGGTTTGATTTGCATAGTCATGAACAACATGTGCTGTTCTCAACCATGGGCACCCTAGCAGCATCCCATATGCCCCTTGCACATCCATAACTAAGAAGCTGGTTTTAATTTTTTCCCTACCTACTCTTATCTGCATGTTTTCAATCATGCCAGTAGCTTGTACTACTCTGTGGTCTGCCATTCTCACTTTAAATGGTGGTGGCTTTAGATTCGTGATGCCCATCCTTTGTTGGAGATGGACTCCCATTATATTGATTCTTGCTCCTCCATCCAAGATAACACTTGAAAGAGGTTCCCATTGCTTTCGAACCTTGTAATCCACCTGAATGAGAGGTACTTCATCATCTCGAACAGCCATCAGATCAAATTTTCTGGCCTCCACTTCAGCTTCCCTGTGCTGTCTGATGAAGTTTGCCACTTCAGGCAAGGTTCTTCTGATATCTTCCAACTCCACAGTAAGCTTCTGAATTCTATCACAAATCTTAACATGGATTTCTTCTTTCTCCTTATCAGACTGGTTGTCAGAGCTCGAAGAACTGGTCGTATCTTCACACTACCATTCCTCCCTTGTAGTGCCTCCAGTTCTTCTTTCCACTCCCAGCTCTCCAATCATTCCTTGTACCGCAGCCAGCATGGTCTCATGTATACCAGGCATTGACTGATCTTTCTCAGTCGATTGGGTTGGTATCTTTTGAATGACTTGGGCTTCAGAACTTTCTGGCTGCTCTGGCAGCTTCTTGGCTAAATCCTCATTGATTTTAGCCGCTAGTTCACTCTGCTCCTCCCATTCATATACCACCTTCTCTTTACCCTTGGCCTTCTAGACCTCTCTTTGTTGAGCCCATTTGCTGCTGTCAGCAGTGACTGATTTTTCTGGAGTATCTGGAATTTCTTCAATTACTACTCCTTTGCTCCTTGTGATTGCCTGTACTGGAGCTGGCTCTGGTGGCATTTGTTGGCAATTGTACTCAAGTTGTCAATCATTGGCAGTTGTTGTCGGTTGTACTTTGTCTATCCTTTTGTTCATAAGCCACATCATACTCATTGTAATCCTTCATCTGTAATTCCAATTACAGCAGTATATTCCAGTTATACTTACTCTGTACTCAGTACTCTTAATTTGAATCTAAATCTGAATATCATTCTCAGTACTTAGTCTGGTTCTTATTCCAGTAGATGTATTCCAGTTCAGTTTTTGTTCCTTTGTCCAGTCTACTGTCTGAACTAATACATCACCAGTAGACTAGCTGAAATCTTCTAACATTGGAATTAGCTATCTCAAGATATCAGCTCCAATTCCATTTTGGCAATCTTGGTGGCTAGAGTTGAAGCTCATTGATTGGAACACTCTTCTTCCAGTTGGAAGTTCTTAGCTACAGCAGTGCCACCCAAAACCAGTCGTGGCTAAAAATCAACCATCCGTGTTGATCCTATTCCTGAGGAGTCGGGAAGAGAATCTGACCCTAAGCAAGAGAGGGTAACTAACACTGAGGCTCATGAGGATTATAGTCAGGCTGATGAGACGCAGGACTCACAGCATTCCAGTCACTCTCGACGCAGACGGGCAGAAAGAGAAGCACGGAAGGCCAAAAGTTCTCGGTCCAGGCAGGGGAATGAGGGTACCAAAGGTAGTAAAGGTAGTCGCCACACTTCCAGTAGACAGGTCAGAGAGGACACTGACACAGAGACAGAAACAGATATTGATTGGGATGTAGATATTGGCAACTGTAAGAAGACTCCAAAGCGTCGTTCAGACTCTAAGAAGAGAAGCGGCAGGACCGGTGGTAATCGGAATGATTACACATCCTCACTGAAAATCTCTTTTCCAGTATTCAAAGGGGGCAAGAAGGATGATCCGCATGTTCACATCCAGGCTTTTGAGCAGTATGCAGAGCTGAAGAATATTGATGAGGATGATTGGGGGGAATACTTTCCGCAAACCTTGAAGGAGGCAGCGAGAAAGTGGTACTACCATTACCTCGCTTGTCAACTTCGATCCTATAACAAACTACTTAAAGCCTTCAGACTTGAGTATTCCAACAATAGAGGTGATGAAGATATTCTTTGTGAATTGGATAAGATTAAGCGGAATTTGTTAGTCTGAAGCTATGTGGAGAAAATCAAGGAGCTAACAAGGTAGTTGCAAGAACCGTCGTCAGAGAAGCGATTGCGTGCATGGTTTCTGAATGGCTTTCGAATCAAGAATCTTAGAGAGCAAGAGGTACCAGCACCAACCAAGAAATTCAATGATCTGGTACAGTGGGCACTGAAGCTGGAATAGCAGGCCAAGAAGAAAAAGAGCCATAAAAAGAGAAGATCCAGTAGTAGTAGTTCTTCTACTGAGAACTCTGATTCCAGTGAAGTGTGCAGCAACTCTGAAAGTAGCTCTAACGAGAGGTCCAAGGATAAGTCAAAAAAAGGATCCTTGACTAAGAAGATTGAAGAGATGGCTAGGCAGATTGCCGAGATTAGCCACACCAGACAACCAGTTCAGAAAATGGAGACTTGGTATTCAAAATGCAAATCCAAGGATCGTATTTCCAACGAGTGCCCACAGTGTACTTATTGTAAGGCCTTTGGCCATTTATGGAATAATTGTGGTATTAGGATTCATCACTTTAAGAAGGGCAAAGACCTTTCAGTGGTAGCCTATTCTGAACCAGTGAAAGTGAAACCTGCCAAAGCCTCTCAGGAGGAGAGACCAGGTACCAGTGGTACTAGTCAAGGGCGCGCCAGATACCAAGCGGGTACTGGCCGAGGCATAGGGCGTGGCAACTTCCAGAGCCAGAGTTTGAATTGCTACACTTGTGAAAAGCATGGACATTTTGCGGCTCAATGCCCAGACGCACATGCACCTGCTGCTATTGAGGCAAAGGCAAGTAATTACTGATTGATTTACTGCCCGTCTCACAGGAGAGCGTTCCCACCTAGTGAAACTGTCTCAGCAGTCTACAGTGACTGTGCCCGTGCAAATGTCAAAGGAGAATAGTATTGCCCCTTTGTCACCTTGGGACACACTCATGGAATAAGTGTGGATGATGATGGCAATTAAAGCAGCTTACCCTTGTTCTTGAGCTTTTGTTCCTTGAGCCTCAATGCGGAGTTAGGATGGGTTTTCTGGGGGATGTAGGGTTCACAATTTCATGAATGCTTATTAAAGAGCAATCAAGAAGGAGGGCTTCCATTAAACTCTTTAGAGCTTCACATACCTCTTCTCCTACGTGGTACAAAATCTTGCAGCCACTCACCCATCATGTATTGCAAACATTATTAGCATTGTCAACTGAAGGGTTGTTAGCTCCCTCCTCTGTGGGAGCACCAAGAAATGATGGTGGGAAATTGCAGCTAGCTAGGGGTGACCTCTACACCTCCATCTGGTCATAGCCACCTATCAACTCAAGGGATGATGCTCTACCTAAAGAGAAATCAGGATAGGAGCATGTGGCTAGGACACAAAGACAAGATCATAAAACACACTTCACACCATCCACTAGCTCACACCACATGTGGTATGTGGTGGCAGAGAAACAAGTTGGAAGAGAGAGTGAGCAAGAGAGAGTGTGTGGGTTTAGGTGCATAGAGTACTATTCATACAAGGGGTGGCAAACTTGCAAACCTCAACAAACAAAAAAAAAGAAAGAACAATCATAGAAGATAATCACAGGAATTTGCTAGCATAACTTTTACAAAAATTGGCACAAAGAAAATAGTATATTATTTGCATGGAAAAGATATAATGGGTAGAGAAGGTAAAGAGAGAAGGGAGGAGACCATGGGTGCATCATTGATGGATGCGAGGTCACGGCAAGGAGTAACAAGTGTGGCCTTCATTCTCCTTGTTGATGTCAAATGTTGAGTCCTCCATTGCAATTGCACAAGGGTGTGTGTGTGGATGGTGATGAAAGGATAGGGTCTGCACTATGATTTATGTGTTCCATAGCTCTCCTTATGTGCATGCATTGTGTGTTGCATAGCCTTCTTAAGCCTTGTAGTGTGATGGTGTGGATGGTGACTCTCAAAACCCTTTGCATAGACTAACACTTTTAGCTATGCTAGAAGTGTGGAGGCATGGTGCTTACACCTCAAAGTGCTAATGATAACCTCTAATACTTAGAGCTTGTGCCTTGGTGAAATTGTTTTTTTTTTGGTGATGGAGACTCCTCCTTATACATGAAAAGAGAGTGGAATTTTTCATTGTTTTTGTTGAGCTAAAACAAGGGCCATGTGATCATGGGTCAACCTTGTTTGGCTAGGTGTGCACATACCATATTAACAGTCATATGAGAGAGAAAGGAAGGAGAGAGAGAGAGAGAGAGAGAGAGAGAGAGAGAGAGAGAGAGAGAGAGAGAGAGAGAGAGAGAGAGAGAGAGAGAGAGAGAGAGAGATTTAAGGGATGGGGAATTTACATATTTGCTAGTTACACTAGCTTATTGAAAAAGAGAGAGTAGGTAATTTACAAGGGATTTGTCGGAGGTGGGAAGTTGTTGAAGAGGGTAAGACTGTCAGACTTGGAAAAGAACACTCCAAAGTAGCCAAAGCCACATTGAAGAGCTTTGTGTCTCTTGCAATAATGAAAGAGATTTGCATGATTTCACTCTCTCTCCTAGAGGAAGAATGACTAGAGAAAGATGAGAGAGTGATTATCGTCATGCTCCCTGTACTTGTAGAGAGAGAGAGAGTCTACAACGTGTCATCATGATGAAATCCTTGACAGAGGTAGAAATTTCTCCTTTTATTACCAAGCTTAAGGATGATATTTTTTCTTGTGTTTTATGTGGGAATGTGATTTTGATTGTATGTACATATGCGTATATGTAGGTAAGTATGCATTTGTGTGTGAGAGAGAGAATGAGAGAGAGAGAGAGAGAGAGAGAGAGAGAGAGAGAGAGAGAGAGAGAGAGAGAGAGAGAGAGAGAGAGAGAGAGAGAGAGAGAGAGAGAGAGAGAGAGAGAGAGAGAGAGAGAGAGAGAGAGTATGTACGTAGTAGAAGTTGCGAGCTATGGAGGTGTAGGGAGACATGAAGATGAGCAAGATGGTGAGAGGGCTGAAATTTGTAGGTTTTTGTAGAGGGAGAGAGAGGAATGTGTGAGGGAGAGAGAGGAATGAGTGTGGTTGTGAGTGTGGAGAGGAGAAGGTGAGAAGAGTTCAAGGCTGTCACAGTGGCAAACTAGGGTTCACTATTCAGATCATATCTTGGCACCCCGATTTTCAAAATTATAAACAAAATATAGGCAAAAACTTTAACTGATGGGCTACATTTCTCATGTTTTAAGTTTGTCAAATTCCATGTGGAACATGCCACCAAAAAATCCACAAAAGAATGTGTACCTTGTTGCCACTAAAGTCTTTGGTGGTCCTATCTTGGTTGACACTTCCATTATGCATTCCTAGAAGTCTTCATTTTTGTGTGAAAGCACCAACAAGGGCCTTGAATTTTCTCATGAAAATACAAATGAGGTCTCCCTTTATTAACAGGTAGGTCAGTTGGTAATGGTCATAAATTTTTTCATAAATGTAAAAGCTACGAAGTAGAAGAAAACTAAGATGAACGTAAATAACAAACATGAAGAAACTAGGTGAGTTTCTTGCGCAAAGGAGAGAGATAAAAAACTTGTCCATATATGGTTTCAAGACACTGTCCATAAACGTCATGAAAGTAGCTCATGCATTACTCAACACGAAGGGCATAACCAAAAACTTATAGTGTCCAAATCTGATTTGCAAAGCAGTTTGGGTTTATCAGCAAGCCTAATGCGTACTTGCTAATACCCTGACTGCAAATATATATTTGTAAAGATACGAGCATGGATGGTTCATCAAATAACTTATCTACTCTAGGAAATGGATACTTGTCCTTAATAGTAACCACATTTAGGCCTTGATAATCTATGCACATGTGCATACTACCATCCTTTTTCTTCACCAACAAAATTGGAGAGGCCCATGGTGAAGAACTCAATTGAATGAACCCTACCAAAAAGTTGACGTTCCATCTCAATAGCCTCAAAGTGAATCATTTTTTAGGGTGGCTTACTAATGGGGTTACTACCTGTAACCATGTCTATGCCATGTTGCACAAAACATGTCGGCAGTAACCATGGTGATATATCATTTGGAAACACATCCCTGTATTTTGTTGATAATTCTCTCAATTTATTTGCAATATTTTCTTGTTATAGTGATAAAGAAGTATCTAGAGGTGGAAGAGAAGAGAGAATAATGTAGCATTGAGAAATTTTCATTTATTAAAACATAATTACCATTTGACAAAAAATGACACAGAGAGTAACACAAAAAGAGTTCTTGTATTTCATCTTGAGAACAGAGATTCATAAGATTGGTTGAACAAATAATTGGCGAGGAAGATGGATATTTTTCTCCCAGTAGTAGCATGTGCGAACCATTGGATCTAAATATCACTATTATGCTCATAGCTATGCTTTAATGGACCCTAATCCAGGTAACCACTCTCGATGGAGTACCACATCTTCCCGATCCACATTCATGACTTAGAAATTCAAGGACATATGATATCCTTGAATCTCCATTGGTACATCCTTTACTTATGTATCCCACATCTCGGTATCATGTCTATTAATCATAGCTACCTTGTAGCTCTAGGAACTAGGAGTCTGGGGTAACTTGAGCCATTTCACTAATTTATAATTGATGAAATTGTGAAAATCACCGTCCTACCTTAGATAAACCCATGCATGTGCACCCGCTTGTTTGGACCAAAGGTTGGTTGCCACATGGAGGCCATAGTATAACACTTGTGCATCACTTTGGTGTGTGTTAATTCCACATTGGAAAAGCTAGAAGAGGACTTGATAGGAAGCAACTGCACCATGTGCACTACTTTCTCTTTACATTGGGTAGCAAATTTTCCACAGTGGCATCCTTCATGGATCCGGTTGTTTGCTTGATCAAAACACGGTTTAGCAGGAGGTTCAATGAAACCAAGATTAACATTTTGATTTTCCACATTGTTGTCCATTTGCAACCATCATGTGTTACCTACTCCTATCCAACGTAGTGTGTAGACTCCATTTAGAACACATACGAGCATGGTAAACGAGTTATTGCAAAAAAGATGTACCCAAAAGAGTACCTCTTTTCGCTTTTCATAAAAGTAACTAGCTAACATAACTTATCCGCAAAATATAAGTCCTTGAATTGTTCTCAATTTGCATAAATAGACAACCCCACCATAACTAGTGTCCAAGGTTGAGAACCTGACTTAAATATGAAGGGACTAAACTACGTCACAAACATGGTTCATTGTATTGTAAGCAAACTCCAACTAGAGCGATACATTCTTGATATTTGGATTACTTGGTGCTAAAGTATGTGCTTTGCATATCCTTTAGCACAAGATTACACTTGTAATCCTCTTTGGATAAGTGACAGTACTGAGGTGTGTTTCCCCTTGATTTACAGATAGTCTTCCAAAATGTCTGGGAACGGGGATCACAATGTTGTACAATATTGCTAAGGAAGCAACAATGACATGCATAACCATCTTGGTTAACTTGAAAGATCCACAAGCACCCAAACCGAGCCATGACCTCTATTGGTGATTGGTAGATCCAAAAGTAATCTCATAGAGAGACTGCACATAGAGTGCAAAATGCTTCATAAGCAACTAATGCTATGAAGATGAATGCCACTCCAAATCAGCCTTTGCTAAACACTAGGGCCCATAACACCTAGTGTGCATGCATTTAGTAGAAACAAATTTGAACCTCCATATCCATGATCATATTTTCCAATACTTATGGCAAATGTGATGCTCCTAGCACACATTAAAGAGGAGTGTAAATAGTTATGAATAGAAACTAAATACTTTCTACTGCAATCATTTGCAAGCCTTGCTGAAAAGTTTGCACCTTAATAGACGGTAAAACATTAATCACTTCTACGTACCAACAATGAAACCTTTTCATTAACAACTAATAGCCTTGCTATATGCACAAACAACTAGCCGTTAATGTTGTTTAGCCATACTTGTAACCTTAACAAGTCATTCTATGTATCCGATAATTTTTGGCCACTAAAATTGTTCCTGATATGACGTGCTAAAAATGGTCTAGAAAACGTATTTGACCAGCACCTAGGGACATCGTTGCGACACATAATTGAAGTATCGGTGCTAGTGTCAGTCCCAGAGACTCATATTCTCCACATGTGGAATATGTCTCAAGTAAAGATTTCTAAAAAAAGAACATCGTTCAAGTACAAGATGTACTGGATGTGGAGGTAACTGTAAAGACGCATGTGAAATGCATGAGAGAGACCCTCATTATTCATGCTCCACACTGGCTAAACCAAACTCCTTGAGTTCCTAGACCATGTTGTATCCCATGTGACAATGTAATCAAACCCTACAAGTGGGTTTATAACTGCAGAATACCGAAATTGATTGTCGGATATACAGAACGACTTGTTAAGGTACAAGTGTTGCTCAACAACATTAACAGATGGTTTTTTATGTATATAGCAAGGCTATGAGCTGTTACAGAAAAGGTTTCATTGTTTGTACGTAGAAGTGATTAATGTTTCACGTTCTATTATGGTTCAAACATTTCAAGAAGACTTTCAAATGATTGCAGTAGAAAGTGTTTAGTTTCTTTTTAGACCTATTTACACTCCTTTATAATGTGTACTAGGGCATCACATTGGCCATAAGCATCGGCAAGTATGATCATGGATATGCAGGCTCTGATTTGTTTTTGCTAAATGCATGCACACTAGGGGTTATGTACCCTAGTGTTTAGCAAAGGCTGATTTGGAATGGAATGCATCTTCATCACATTAGTTGCTTATGAAGCATTTTTATTCTCTGTACAGTATCTCTATGAGATTACTTTTGGATCTACCAATCACCAAAATAGAGGTCATGGCTCGATTTGGGCTTGCTTGTGGATCTTTCAAGTTAACCAAGATGGTTATTTAGGACATTGTTGATTACTCAACAATGTTGTATTATATACCCATTTTGAGTCATTTCAACAATGTCCTAAATAACCATCTTGGTTAACTTGAAAGATCCAAAGATAGCCAAATCGAGCCATGTGCTAAATTTTGGTGATGGGTAGTCCAAAAGTAATTCATACAAAGTATGTACAGTCTAGTAAAATCTGCTTATCATAAGTTAACTAATGTGCGACTAAGTTGCATTCCATTCCAAATCAGGTTTTGCTTAAACACTATGGTACAAAACCTAGTTGTGCATGCATTTAGCAAAAACAAATCAGAGCCTGCATATCCATGATCATACTTGCCGATGCTTATGGCCAATGTGATGCCCTAGTACACATTATAAAGGAGTGTAAATAGGTCTAAAAGAAACTAAACACTTTATACTGCAATCATTTGAAAGTCTTCTTGAAATGTTTGAACCATAATAGAACGTGAAACATTAATCACTTCTACGTACAAACAATGAAACCTTTTCTGTAACAGCTCATAGCCTTGCTATATACATAAAAAAACCATCTGTTAATGTTGTTGAGCAACACTTGTACCTTAACAAGTCGTTCTGTATATCCGACAATCAATTTCGGTATTCTGCAGTTATAAACCCACTTGTAGGGGTTTGATTACATTGTCACATGGGATACAACATGGTCTAGGAACTCAAGGAGTTTGGTTTAGCCAGTGTGGAGCATGATTAATGAGGGTCTCTCTCATGCATTTCACATGCGTCTTTACAGTTACCTCCACATCCAGGTACATCTTGTACTTGAACGATGTTCTTTTTTTAGAAATCTTTACTTGAGACATATTCCACATGTGGAGAATATGAGTCTCTGGGACTGACACTAGCACCGATACTTCAATTATGTGTCGCAACGATGTCCCTAGTGCTGGTCAAATACGTTTTCTAGACCATTTTTAGCACGTCATATCAGGAACAATTTTAGTGGCCAAAAATTATCGGATACATAGAATGACTTGTTAAGGTTACAAGTATGGCTAAACAACATTAACGGCTAGTTGTTTGTGCATATAGCAAGGCTATTAGTTGTTAATGAAAAGGTTTCATTGTTGGTACGTAGAAGTGATTAATGTTTTACCGTCTATTAAGGTGCAAACTTTTCAGCAAGGCTTGCAAATGATTGCAGTAGAAAGTATTTAGTTTCTATTCATAACTATTTACACTCCTCTTTAATGTGTGCTAGGAGCATCACATTTGCCATAAGTATTGGAAAATATGATCATGGATATGGAGGTTCAAATTTTGTTTCTACTAAATGCATGCACACTAGGTGTTATGGGCCCTAGTGTTTAGCAAAGGCTGATTTGGAGTGGCATTCATTTCATTTCATTAGCATATGAAGCATTTTTATTGCATTGTGCACCTCTTCTATTAGATTTTCTATGAATACCAATCACCAATTAGGTCATGGCTCGGTTGGGTCTTGCTTGTGGATTTTTCAACATAGAAGATTGGTTACCATGTCATTTGTTGCTTTATTAGCAATTTTGTAAAACATTGTGATCCCGTTCCCAGATTTTTTTGAACATTTTCTGTAAATCAAGGGGAAACCACCTGTATGTACAGTTATCCAAAGAGGATTACAAGTGTAATCTTGTGCTAAAGGATATGCAAAGCACATACTTTAGCACCAAGTAATCCAAATATCAAGAATGTATCGCTCTAGTTGGAGTTTGCTTACAATACAATGAACCATGTTTGTGACGTAGTTTAGTCCCTTCATATTTAAGTCAGGTTCTCAACCTTGGACACTAGTTATGGTGGGGTTGTCTATTTATGCAAATTGAGAACAATTCAAGGACTTATATTTTGCGGATAAGTTATGTTAGCTAGTTACTTTTATGAAAAGCGAAAAGAGGTACTCTTTTGGGTACATCTTTTTTGCAATAACTCGTTTACCATGCTCGTATGTGTTCTAAATGGAGTCTACACACTACGTTGGATAGGAGTAGGTAACACATGATGGTTGCAAATGGACAACAATGTGGAAAATCAAAATGTTAATCTTGGTTTCATTGAACCTCCTGCTAAACCGTGTTTTGATCAAGCAAACAACCGGATCCATGAAGGATGCC
This sequence comes from Adiantum capillus-veneris, assembly GCF_014529385.1. NCBI lineage: Eukaryota > Viridiplantae > Streptophyta > Polypodiopsida > Polypodiales > Pteridaceae > Adiantum > Adiantum capillus-veneris. The sequence goes on from NC_140935.1 coordinate 98,090,420, forward strand.
ACTGTGGAAAATTTGCTACCCAATGTAAAGAGAAAGTAGTGCACATGGTGCAGTTGCTTCCTATCAAGTCCTCTTCTAGCTTTTCCAATGTGGAATTAACACACACCAAAGTGATGCACAAGTGTTATACTATGGCCTCCATGTGGCAACCAACCTTTGGTCCAAACAAGCGGGTGCACATGCATGGGTTTATCTAAGGTAGGACGGTGATTTTCACAATTTCATCAATTATAATTAGTGAAATGGCTCAAGTTACCCCAGACTCCTAGTTCCTAGAGCTACAAGGTAGCTATGATTAATAGACATGATACCGAGATGTGGGATACATAAGTAAAGGATGTACAATGGAGATTCAAGGATATCATATGTCCTTGAATTTCTAAGTCATGAATGTGGATCGGGAAGATGTGGTACTCCATCGAGAGTGGTTACCTGGATTAGGGTCCATTAAAGCATAGCTATGAGCATAATAGTGATATTTAGATCCAATGGTTCGCACATGCTACTACTGGGAGAAAAATATCCATCTTCCTCGCCAATTATTTGTTCAACCAATCTTATGAATCTCTGTTCTCAAGATGAAATACAAGAACTCTTTTTGTGTTACTCTCTGTGTCATTTTTTGTCAAATGGTAATTATGTTTTAATAAATGAAAATTTCTCAATGCTACATTATTCTCTCTTCTCTTCCACCTCTAGATACTTCTTTATCACTATAACAAGAAAATATTGCAAATAAATTGAGAGAATTATCAACAAAATACAGGGATGTGTTTCCAAATGATATATCACCATGGTTACTGCCGACATGTTTGTGCAACATGGCATAGACATGGTTACAGGTAGTAACCCATTAGTAAGCCACCCTAAAAAATGATTCACTTTGAGGCTATTGAGATGGAACGTCAACTTTTTGGTAGGGTTCATTCAATTGAGTTCTTCACCATGGGCCTCTCCAATTTTGTTGGTGAAGAAAAAGGATGGTAGTATGCACATGTGCATAGATTATCAAGGCCTAAATGTGGTTACTATTAAGGACAAGTATCCATTTCCTAGAGTAGATAAGTTATTTGATGAACCATCCATGCTCGTATCTTTACAAATATATATTTGCAGTCAGGGTATTAGCAAGTACGCATTAGGCTTGCTGATAAACCCAAACTGCTTTGCAAATCAGATTTGGACACTATAAGTTTTTGGTTATGCCCTTCGTGTTGAGTAATGCATGAGCTACTTTCATGACGTTTATGGACAGTGTCTTGAAAACCATATATGGACAAGTTTTTTATCTCTCTCCTTTGCGCAAGAAACTCACCTAGTTTCTTCATGTTTGTTATTTACGTTCATCTTAGTTTTCTTCTACTTCGTAGCTTTTACATTTATGAAAAAATTTATGACCATTACCAACTGACCTACCTGTTAATAAAGGGAGACCTCATTTGTATTTTCATGAGAAAATTCAAGGCCCTTGTTGGTGCTTTCACACAAAAATGAAGACTTTAGGAATGCATAATGGAAGTGTCAACCAAGATAGGACCACCAAAGACTTTAGTGGCAACAAGGTACACATTCTTTTGTGGATTTTTTGGTGGCATGTTCCACATGGAATTTGACAAACTTAAAACATGAGAAATGTAGCCCATCAGTTAAAGTTTTTGCCTATATTTTGTTTATAATTTTGAAAATCGGGGTGCCAAGATATGATCTGAATAGTGAACCCTAGTTTGCCACTGTGACAGCCTTGAACTCTTCTCACCTTCTCCTCTCCACACTCACAACCACACTCATTCCTCTCTCTCCCTCACACATTCCTCTCTCTCCCTCTACAAAAACCTACAAATTTCAGCCCTCTCACCATCTTGCTCATCTTCATGTCTCCCTACACCTCCATAGCTCGCAACTTCTACTACGTACATACTCTCTCTCTCTCTCTCTCTCTCTCTCTCTCCTCTCTCTCTCTCTCTCTTCTCTCTCTCTCTCTCTCTCTCTCTCTCTCCTCTCTCTCTCTCTCTCTCTTCTCTCTCTCCTCTCTCTCTCTCATTCTCTCTCTCACACACAAATGCATACTTACCTACATATACGCATATGTACATACAATCAAAATCACATTCCCACATAAAACACCAAGAAAAAATATCATCCTTAAGCTTGGTAATAAAAGGAGAAATTTCTACCTCTGTCAAGGATTTCATCATGATGACACGTTGTAGACTCTCTCTCTCTCTACAAGTACAGGGAGCATGACGATAATCACTCTCTCATCTTTCTCTAGTCATTCTTCCTCTAGGAGAGAGAGTGAAATCATGCAAATCTCTTTCATTATTGCAAGAGACACAAAGCTCTTCAATGTGGCTTTGGCTACTTTGGAGTGTTCTTTTCCAAGTCTGACAGTCTTACCCTCTTCAACAACTTCCCACCTCCGACAAATCCCTTGTAAATTACCTACTCTCTCTTTTTCAATAAGCTAGTGTAACTAGCAAATATGTAAATTCCCCATCCCTTAAATCTCTCTCTCTCTCTCTCTCTCTCTCTCTCTCTCTCTCTCTCTCTCTCTCTCTCTCTCTCTCTCTCTCTCTCTCTTCTCTCTCTCCTTCCTTTCTCTCTCATATGACTGTTAATATGGTATGTGCACACCTAGCCAAACAAGGTTGACCCATGATCACATGGCCCTTGTTTTAGCTCAACAAAAACAATGAAAAATTCCACTCTCTTTTCATGTATAAGGAGGAGTCTCCATCACCAAAAAAAAAAACAATTTCACCAAGGCACAAGCTCTAAGTATTAGAGGTTATCATTAGCACTTTGAGGTGTAAGCACCATGCCTCCACACTTCTAGCATAGCTAAAAGTGTTAGTCTATGCAAGGGTTTTGAGAGTCACCATCCACACCATCACACTACAAGGCTTAAGAAGGCTATGCAACACACAATGCATGCACATAAGGAGAGCTATGGAACACATAAATCATAGTGCAGACCCTATCCTTTCATCACCATCCACACACACACCCTTGTGCAATTGCAATGGAGGACTCAACATTTGACATCAACAAGGAGAATGAAGGCCACACTTGTTACTCCTTGCCGTGACCTCGCATCCATCAATGATGCACCCATGGTCTCCTCCCTTCTCTCTTTACCTTCTCTACCCATTATATCTTTTCCATGCAAATAATATACTATTTTCTTTGTGCCAATTTTTGTAAAAGTTATGCTAGCAAATTCCTGTGATTATCTTCTATGATTGTTCTTTCTTTTTTTTTGTTTGTTGAGGTTTGCAAGTTTGCCACCCCTTGTATGAATAGTACTCTATGCACCTAAACCCACACACTCTCTCTTGCTCACTCTCTCTTCCAACTTGTTTCTCTGCCACCACATACCACATGTGGTGTGAGCTAGTGGATGGTGTGAAGTGTGTTTTATGATCTTGTCTTTGTGTCCTAGCCACATGCTCCTATCCTGATTTCTCTTTAGGTAGAGCATCATCCCTTGAGTTGATAGGTGGCTATGACCAGATGGAGGTGTAGAGGTCACCCCTAGCTAGCTGCAATTTCCCACCATCATTTCTTGGTGCTCCCACAGAGGAGGGAGCTAACAACCCTTCAGTTGACAATGCTAATAATGTTTGCAATACATGATGGGTGAGTGGCTGCAAGATTTTGTACCACGTAGAGAAGAGGTATGTGAAGCTCTAAAGAGTTTAATGGAAGCCCTCCTTCTTGATTGCTCTTTAATAAGCATTCATGAAATTGTGAACCCTACATCCCCAGAAAACCCATCCTAACTCCGCATTGAGGCTCAAGGAACAAAAGCTCAAGAACAAGGGTAAGCTGCTTTAATTGCCATCATCATCCACACTTATTCCATGAGTGTGTCCCAAGGTGACAAAGGGGCAATACTATTCTCCTTTGACATTTGCACGGGCACAGTCACTGTAGACTGCTGAGACAGTTTCACTAGGTGGGAACGCTCTCCTGTGAGACGGGCAGTAAATCAATCAGTAATTACTTGCCTTTGCCTCAATAGCAGCAGGTGCATGTGCGTCTGGGCATTGAGCCGCAAAATGTCCATGCTTTTCACAAGTGTAGCAATTCAAACTCTGGCTCTGGAAGTTGCCACGCCCTATGCCTCGGCCAGTACCCGCTTGGTATCTGGCGCGCCTTGACTAGTACCACTGGTACCTGGTCTCTCCTCCTGAGAGGCTTTGGCAGGTTTCACTTTCACTGGTTCAGAATAGGCTACCACTGAAAGGTCTTTGCCCTTCTTAAAGTGATGAATCCTAATACCACAATTATTCCATAAATGGCCAAAGGCCTTACAATAAGTACACTGTGGGCACTCGTTGGAAATACGATCCTTGGATTTGCATTTTGAATACCAAGTCTCCATTTTCTGAACTGGTTGTCTGGTGTGGCTAATCTCGGCAATCTGCCTAGCCATCTCTTCAATCTTCTTAGTCAAGGATCCTTTTTTTGACTTATCCTTGGACCTCTCGTTAGAGCTACTTTCAGAGTTGCTGCACACTTCACTGGAATCAGAGTTCTCAGTAGAAGAACTACTACTACTGGATCTTCTCTTTTTATGGCTCTTTTTCTTCTTGGCCTGCTATTCCAGCTTCAGTGCCCACTGTACCAGATCATTGAATTTCTTGGTTGGTGCTGGTACCTCTTGCTCTCTAAGATTCTTGATTCGAAAGCCATTCAGAAAACATGCACGCAATCGCTTCTCTGACGACGGTTCTTGCAACTACCTTGTTAGCTCCTTGATTTTCTCCACATAGCTTCAGACTAACAAATTCCGCTTAATCTTATCCAATTCACAAAGAATATCTTCATCACCTCTATTGTTGGAATACTCAAGTCTGAAGGCTTTAAGTAGTTTGTTATAGGATCGAAGTTGACAAGCGAGGTAATGGTAGTACCACTTTCTCGCTGCCTCCTTCAAGGTTTGCGGAAAGTATTCCCCCAATCATCCTCATCAATATTCTTCAGCTCTGCATACTGCTCAAAAGCCTGGATGTGAACATGCGGATCATCCTTCTTGCCCCCTTTGAATACTGGAAAGAGATTTTCAGTGAGGATGTGTAATCATTCCGATTACCACCGGTCCTGCCGCTTCTCTTCTTAGAGTCTGAAGACGCTTTGGAGTCTTCTTACAGTTGCCAATATCTACATCCCAATCAATATCTGTTTCTGTCTCTGTGTCAGTGTCCTCTCTGACCTGTCTACTGGAAGTGTGGCGACTACCTTTACTACCTTTGGTACCCTCATTCCCCTGCCTGGACCGAGAACTTTTGGCCTTCCGTGCTTCTCTTTCTGCCCGTCTGCGTCGAGAGTGACTGGAATGCTGTGAGTCCTGCGTCTCATCAGCCTGACTATAATCCTCATGAGCCTCAGTGTTAGTTACCCTCTCTTGCTTAGGGTCAGATTCTCTTCCCGACTCCTCAGGAATAGGATCAACACGGATGGTTGATTTTTAGCCACGACTGGTTTTGGGTGGCACTGCTGTAGCTAAGAACTTCCAACTGGAAGAAGAGTGTTCCAATCAATGAGCTTCAACTCTAGCCACCAAGATTGCCAAAATGGAATTGGAGCTGATATCTTGAGATAGCTAATTCCAATGTTAGAAGATTTCAGCTAGTCTACTGGTGATGTATTAGTTCAGACAGTAGACTGGACAAAGGAACAAAAACTGAACTGGAATACATCTACTGGAATAAGAACCAGACTAAGTACTGAGAATGATATTCAGATTTAGATTCAAATTAAGAGTACTGAGTACAGAGTAAGTATAACTGGAATATACTGCTGTAATTGGAATTACAGATGAAGGATTACAATGAGTATGATGTGGCTTATGAACAAAAGGATAGACAAAGTACAACCGACAACAACTGCCAATGATTGACAACTTGAGTACAATTGCCAACAAATGCCACCAGAGCCAGCTCCAGTACAGGCAATCACAAGGAGCAAAGGAGTAGTAATTGAAGAAATTCCAGATACTCCAGAAAAAATCAGTCACTGCTGACAGCAGCAAATGGGCTCAACAAAGAGAGGTCTAGAAGGCCAAGGGTAAAGAGAAGGTGGTATATGAATGGGAGGAGCAGAGTGAACTAGCGGCTAAATCAATGAGGATTTAGCCAAGAAGCTGCCAGAGCAGCCAGAAAGTTCTGAAGCCCAAGTCATTCAAAAGATACCAACCCAATCGACTGAGAAAGATCAGTCAATGCCTGGTATACATGAGACCATGCTGGCTGCGGTACAAGGAATGATTGGAGAGCTGGGAGTGGAAAGAAGAACTGGAGGCACTACAAGGGAGGAATGGTAGTGTGAAGATACGACCAGTTCTTCGAGCTCTGACAACCAGTCTGATAAGGAGAAAGAAGAAATCCATGTTAAGATTTGTGATAGAATTCAGAAGCTTACTGTGGAGTTGGAAGATATCAGAAGAACCTTGCCTGAAGTGGCAAACTTCATCAGACAGCACAGGGAAGCTGAAGTGGAGGCCAGAAAATTTGATCTGATGGCTGTTCGAGATGATGAAGTACCTCTCATTCAGGTGGATTACAAGGTTCGAAGCAATGGGAACCTCTTTCAAGTGTTATCTTGGATGGAGGAGCAAGAATCAATATAATGGGAGTCCATCTCCAACAAAGGATGGGCATCACGAATCTAAAGCCACCACCATTTAAAGTGAGAATGGCAGACCACAGAGTAGTACAAGCTACTGGCATGATTGAAAACATGCAGATAAGAGTAGGTAGGGAAAAAAAATTAAAACCAGCTTCTTAGTTATGGATGTGCAAGGGGCATATGGGATGCTGCTAGGGTGCCCATGGTTGAGAACAGCACATGTTGTTCATGACTATGCAAATCAAACCTTAACCATAGAAGGGGCCAGCAGTAGAATTCAGATCCATATGAACAATATTAGGAGCTGGAGAAAAGAGTTGAGGCCGAAGGAATTATGCCAAAAATACAAGGCAAAGAAGATTTGAACGAATGTTAGCAACTCTGAACATATTTCCTCTAGCAGAGATTGACTTGAATGCAGTTTTACTGAATAAAGAGCAGGCCGACAAGCAGAAAAAGCAATTCCCAGGTCAGTTTACTGAAATCAATACAGGGGAAAGATCAGTCCAGTTAACTGGGAGGCTGGAGGAATCAGCTGAAATTGGCATGGCAGAGGAGCCAGTGCATTTTGGAGAGCACACAGTGAATCAGAATGTTGATTCAAAAGTGAATGGTCCATCTTGGGATTATGCTGAGGAATCGACCAAGAGAAAAGGAGGGGGGCCTAATTGGTTGCTTCCAGAGGACCAAGAAGTTGAAAGAATGGAACCTAGGCTCTGAGGATAGTCCTAGGATGATCAAGGTTAATAAGCATCTCAATCCTATAATGAAGGAAAAGGCACGCGAGATGTTCCAGAACTACAAAGACATATTTGCCTAGGAACACACAGGCTGAAAGGAGTGGATCCCAAAGTATTCCAGCATAGGATACGTTGAAGCCAGACGCTCGGCCAGCATGACTGCAAAGATACCGAATGAACCCCAACTATGCTAAGAAAGTCAAGGAGGAGATTGACAATCATCTCAAGGTTGGGTTCATCATAGAAGTGGCCAGTAGCGATTGGTTGTTTCCCATAGTCATAGTTCCCAAGCAGAATGGGAAATTGAGAGTTTGTGTTGACTATAGGAAGCTCAACGCCCAAAACTATCAAAGATCCATCCCCATTGCCTTTTACTAATATGTTGCTTGATGAGATTGCAGGATACAAAATGTATAGCTTTATGGATGGTTACAGTGGCTATAACCAGTTATAGATCGCTCCTAAGGATAGAGCGAGAAGACCACTTTCATCACAAAGTGGAGAGATTTCATGCATCTGGTGATGCCTTTCGGCCTGTGCAATGCACCAGCTACTTTTCAGCGGTGTATGATGAAAATGTTTAATGAGTTCCTTCATCGGTTCCTCACCATTTTCATGGATGATTTTACTGTATATTCAGATGAGGAACAGCACTTACTATTCCTAGGAATGGTTTTCAAACACTGTTAGGAGAAGCGGATTTGTCTGAATCCATTTAAATCCGTTTTCCTAGTCTAGAAGGGACAGCTATTGGGACATGTGGTATTCCGTGTTGAGATGTCGAGCTCTACATCTTGAGCTGGCATCCACTACGGGTCTTGGCCGCTTACGACATTTACTCACTGGCGTGTTAGGTGACCGACACGGAGGATCTCTGCCAGTGATTCTACAGTTGGACTACACTTATAGTGCCAGCCTAGTACGCTTCTAGCAAGTTCACACTTAGTGACCGCATGTACATATGTGCTATTTTTCAGTTTTAGCACTTAGTCATTTAGTACTCTCTTTTCTGTGAGAAGAAGAAGAAGCTTTCCATCTCTGTGTGGTGTGTGCTTATCTTGTGTAGCTCTCTTGCATCCTCTTTCTTTACATGGTATCAGAGCCTGGTGCAGGCAAGAGAGGCTAAGAGAGCAAGAGCATCACAATCCCTTCGTACAAGTTTCTGAACAGGTCTCCAAAGTGTAGTACACAGAGATTTACTGTACAAGTACAGTGGTTGTATGTACGCTTGATTGTGGACACTCGTTGAGTGTAGAAAGTGTTACAGGTACCACGATAGCAGGTTCAGCAGATTTGCAGGTTTTTGCAGATTGCAACTATTTTGTCTTAGTGCTTCAAGATGTCTGACGGTTTCAGTCAGATTTTTACTGAGAAGCTTGAGAAAAATAACTACCCTGCATGGAAGTTAAGAATAACTAATTTCCTAAAAGGAAAAGGTTATTGGGACTATGTAGAAGGAGACAATGAAAAGGAACCAGAGATTCCCGAGGCAAATGCTACAGCAGAACAAAGAAAATCTTTGAGGGACTGGCAACAAGGCCAGAGCAAAGTGATGTATTGGCTTTCTATGAGCATCACAGATGGCATGATGGGCTATCTACAGGATGCTGAAACCCCCGCCATTGCATGGAAAAACTTAGGCAGAGTGTTCGAGGTGAACACCAAGGCCAGAAAAGCTTCAACTAAAGTCGGAGCTAAATCAGGTTAAGAGGAACAACCTCTCCATCAATGATTATGCCTTGAATATCAAGAGTATCATTGAGGCTCTTGGATCTATTAAAGTCTCAGTGGAAGACGATGACATTGTCCGTGCATGCTTGGATGGTCTAGGAGATGAGTATGTACATTTCAGGTCTTCCATGAATACAAGAGACGACATCCCCGTGTTCCAAGATTTGATTTCTATGCTTATTCTTGAGGAGAATACCCTTGACACATCTTCTTCTCATGGCAGAAATATATTCTGAACAGGCCTTCTATTCTAACTCCAACAGAGGTAGAGGTAGAGTTCGTGGTCGAGGCCCAAGTGGTTGCAGGGGCCAATTTCGAGAAGGTCAATCAATCAAAACAATACAAGTGGCAGGGGAAAACCAGTCTCAAGGCAGGGGGAGTCAAAGAGGTCGTGGTGCAGGATCAAGCAGGAAGAAACATATTGCAGATAGCAGAGAATATTGGACTTGTGGTGAAAGAGGACACATGTCATGTGACTGTCCAAAGGGAAAAGCAAGTGGAAAGAGAGAACAGGGCAACTATGCATCTACTAGCAGAGATGCAGATGACAGCAAAAAACGAGCGCATGTTTGTTTATGCAGCATGTAATGAATACAATGACTGCAGAGAATTCACCCAAGATGATGTTTGGCATGTGGATTCAGGTGCCTCTAATCACATGACGTCTCGTGGAGAGTGGTTTAGAGATATGCGCAAACCAGATGTGTCAGGCTATGTGCAGACAGGAGATGAAACAGCTCACCGCATTGCTCATGTAGGGGACATACCTCTAAATACGAAGAGTGGGAAATCAAAGTACTTAGCAGATGTACTTCATGTCCCAAACATTACAAAGAATCTTATTTCTGTTGGACAAATGGTTGAGCAGGGTTTGCAGGTTCGCTTCAATCCAAATGGCTATTATGTAGAAGATTTCCAGAATGGTTGTAAGCTGATCATAGAGGGCAAATGTGTGGGCAGAATGTTTACGCTGAATGTAGACATGCCTAAGGTAAAAGTTGCATTATTTGCACAGGGCACAGGGGTTGTGGATGATGTTGACGTTTGGCACAAACGCATGGCCATGTCAATGAGCAGAGATTGCGCAGCATGCAATCAAAACAGATTGTAAAAGGTTTGCCCAAATTCAAGGTGGATGGTATGCATAAAGTGTGTGCCGCATGCCAGTTTGGAAAACAATCAAAGAGCTCATTTCCCACATGAGCGAAATGTATGTAAAAAGCCACTTGACGTGGTGCACACAGATGTTTGGGGTCCAACTGATACTGCAAGTATACATGGTTGCAGGTATTATGTCTCTTTCATTGATGACCATACAAGGAAATTATGGGTCTACTTCATGCGTAACAACAGTGAAGTGTTTGGTCACTTTCAGGACTTCAAAGTCCATGATTGAGAAGGAGACAGATATGCAAATCAAGACATTGAGGTCAGATGGAGGGGGAGAGTACTTCTCCAACGTTATTTTCAGATTTTCTGCAGTGAATGCAACCATGGTATACGCACGGCAAGTTTACATGCAGATATAACTCCACAAGCAGAATGGTTGGTCGCAGAAAGGAAAAACAGGCACATTGCAGAGGTTGCACGTGCGCATTGATGAATGAGAAGAGAAATGCCTCATCATTTCTGGGCTGAAGATTTAAATACAATTGTGTACATTATGAACAGGACACCTACAGGTGCGGGCATGATTGTAACACTGAGGAAAAGTTTGCAGGTACAAAGCCTGATTTGTCACCACTTGAAAGTGTTGGCTGCATAGCTTACGTGCATGTACCAGGATGAGTTGCGTAGGAAATTGGATCCTAAAGCAGAGAAATGGATTCTGTTTGTGGGGGATATTCCCTTGAAAGAAAGGGATACAGGTGCTACAATCCTACTACACGAGACTTACGATGTGAGCAGAGATGTAGTCTTTGATGAGATGAGCAGCTGGTACAGTAATGCACATGGCACTTATTGGGGCTGATGTAAAAGTTGATGTGGTTGTACAAAAATGTGAGGCTACATTCACAACAGTGGCAAGAAAGCTATTGGTTCTAAATGGGTGTATAAAACTAAGCATAAGGCTGATGGTAACATTGAGCGTCACAAGGCAAGGCTGGTCGCAAAGGGTTATGCACATACATATGGCATAGACTATGAGGAGACCTTTGCTCCAGTGGCAAAGATGACGGACTGTGAGAGCTGTCATAGTAGTGGCTGCATCTAGAGGATGGATTATGCATCAAATGGATGTAAAGAATGCCTTCTT
>NC_140935.1:98101980-98187879 GCF_014529385.1 Adiantum capillus-veneris
GAGCCCAAACTTGAGTTGTGAAAGCTTGAGACTTTGTGATATTCTTACCCGTTCGTGCACGCTTTCCTTGTTTTTGTTTTGGTGTTGGATCTTGTGTTTTGTCATTAGAAATCTTTGTCTTCTTGATCCATATCTGGTTTTGGCTGATCTGGCTTTTTGGTATCCAGATTTGTCGAGCTTTTTAGCTTTGACTTGTTGTCCTATTCTTTTGACCTGTCATTGTTGTTGCTGAAGGGGTTGTGATAGTGATGGTCTGAGTTGATGATAGGGGATGTCGTAAGATTCATCACTATCGCTACTATCCTCAGCAAGGTTGACTTCTTATACTTTCCCTTGATTTTTGGTTGGTAGTTGAAAAGTTACTGTCTTATTTGCTCATAGGTGATAGTTTCTTGGAGGACTTTTCTAGCCATTGATTAGAGCATTGCTAGCTATTGCTCTGGTCGTTATTCCTCCTAGCTGAGTCTTTGCATCCTTATTAGGAGCCATGTATGAGGATGCTTGTGGTGGAGTGTCTTCACCGAGGACTTTGGAATCCACTTTTGATGCACTTTATTCGTGTAGAGATGACATTGATTCCCGGTCGTTGATCTTCTTGCAGCTCGCAGTGTTCTACAGAGTCATAGAACTCGTCGTCGTCTTCATCTTTTGATTCTCTACATTTCTTTGTTTGCTCCTTATTTCGAGAGATTGTTGATGTCTGGATCTCTTCGTTTTCTGGATTACACTCACTGCAAATTAAGGAACGGACATCATAGCCATTTTCATCACAAAACTTTGTTGTGGGAGCATCCTCCCGGTGCAAACGTCCAGAGTAGCCAAGATGTGTTCCTATCCAAAAGGCTCTAACTCTTCTTCAAGAAATGGTTCTAGAATATAGTCCTTATCCTCTGTAACCCGCTCTAGGATACATTCCTCACGTTTCAAGCTACCACATTGTGATGCTCCACACATCCATGTTCTTTAGGCTTACCTAACCAAGCTGGAAGTTCTGATCCTGCTACTGTGGCAGAATCAAACTCCTCAACCAGTGTTCTCATCACATCCTATAGCTATGGTCCCTCAGTTTTCTTTGTTTGGTTTCCATATGTCTCAGGTATACATGGTCATAACCCAATCTTGGACCATTTTCAATTGTCGCATGAATGGTCTTCCAGAATGAATGTCATAGTTGTTCTTCTTGCAAAGTCAAAAACAACAAAAGTGTGTTTCATATTCAATGCCACAAAAAGTAACAAGTACTTTTTCTAGCAGTCCTAGGGCTTTTCCTTGTGTCTGTCTGCAAGCTGCAGGGTCATTCGTGTGGATATCAAGGCAGGTTTTCCCCATTTTTTCCAAACCTCTTGGTTGCAATGGCCACACCAGTTCCACTGTCAAGGATTTGCCATGGTTTTCACATTATTGAATTCCACAGGAAGGGTGGTGTTTCCATCTCTCCCTCGTAATACTCGCCTACCTTGTTTAATGGCACTGGCCTGGTATTTAGTTGAGGCATTTCAAGCTCTTTGATGCCTTCTCGATTTGAGTCATTGGGGTTTTTACACCAAATTTCTCTAGACATTTACCCACATTAGCCCCACATGTTTGGTCTTATTCTGAGCAACTCGGCTAACATTGTTGTACAGGTGACTGGGGTAGATGAATATCTACTAGCCCCTTTGAATCGATGTCTTTGTTGGGAGACAGTCTCTGTGATGGGACTGCAACAACATCTGACTTGGTCTCGTACTCTCCCATGTAGGACGGTAGTGTTCTTAGCGATTTGGTTGACCATCCATAGATTGTACAGATCCTTTGTCGCCCCAATACGATCGCACGTCTAGATTCATTTGAGATCCAGTCTCAAATTCCTCTACTGGTGGATAAAACATTCCTCGTGTTATGGAATTGATATCTTATTATTTATTGCAGCTATGACAGGTGGAAAAGGCTTGACCGAGATAAAGATATTGCAAAAAAGATATCATATTTTATATACATTTTATTATTCAAGTGCTCTTTATGAGCTTTGGCCATTTATGACCGGCCGGCCAGTTTGTACTCACTATGACCATTCAAGAATCTGTAATTTAAATACGTGCAAGAGGGAAATGGTCACTCTTACACGGGGGGAGATTGCACCCAGTGTCTGCGTTGCTCTTCTCATCATCTCTCCTCTCTTCTCTCTCGCTGTGCCGACATAGCACTTCGCTCTAGGAGGTGCGTGTGCACGTGCCCTATTGCTCTCTCTCTCGCACTCTGTCTCCTTCTGTTCGTGTATCTCGCGATTATGCATCTATGTGGTTGCCAGGTATGTCGATTAGTCTGTTTTATGCTTTTGTAGTATGCTATTTTGGGTATTTTGCAGGGAACTCCACGCCTCTGTTTGTAGGAGTGGTATCAGAGCTATGGCTACGCTCGTGGTTATGCAATGATTATAGATATGACGCACTTTATCATTGAAGCTAAGTGTTGTCACTTTTTTTTCACATTCTATTTTAAATGATTATGTCCTCTTTCTTTGTCATAGAATGTTTTGCTTTGTTTTTTCTTTGGTTGTCTATATCTAACTTATTGATTTGTGATCAATTCATATCTAGATATAGCACTTTGCACTGCATAATAGAGAGATTAGCTGCTTTTAGTAGATGCATACTAGGAAAAACTCAAATCGGTTGACTACTATGATTAAGCAACTAGTGTATGTGCGGTTGCAATAAGAGTACCTTGCATATGAATAATCATGTTAGATCGATTACTAAAAGACGAGCTTATTATAGAGATTTTTTTTCCATTGTAGTAGGAACTACCTGACACAATTGTGCACAATGCGACCGATTTGAGGTGACCTTATGGTGGGAACCACCTCATAGGAGGGCTTAATTTCATTTAATTCACTCTATTGTTGTCTGCGGACATCATTGTCATCATCGCCACTGTGATGGTCATCGCCATCCCCAACGTTCCAAGACCTAGCTTGTCGCCCTAGCCTGGTCATCAGCCGGAGATGACATCAACAATGCTCGACAGTTTTTCTCTTGCGTCATCATGTGACGAGATCGTGATGCTGTAAGTGGGAATGCAAAGCTTAACGAGACGAGCAAAACCACTCTTCCACAACCGGGCGCAACCAAGTGTGTATGTGTGGTTGGCATGCACCCCATGCACGCAGAAGCGTGTGCGTCTCCCTTGTCTGCAACTAAAGGCAGCTTCACCACGCATGCCAAGGACGCCACCTTCCCCCCTTCTACCTACAGAGGGCTCGCAGTAGACCCTGTGCCAACCGTAGCTACCTGGCAACCCACCTCCGTCGGCTTTCCTCTTCCCATTCGGCTCTTCAGCCTGCAACGACTACCCGGCTACTTGTTTTGTGCAGTATCAACCGCTCTTTTTTTATAGCTTACCTACTCCCCGTCACCCATCCAACTCTCCTCTCCGGGTTCCTGCTTTATCTGCGCCGCCCTCCACTGGAGTGGACCACCCTCCATCATTGCATGCATGCCCTGCCACCCTTCGTCCTCCTGACCACTCTAGGGCTTGGCTCCATCTACTACCACATAACTCAGCCCTGATCTATAGAATCACTATGAGTTGCATAGTTCCTACCCTACGTCTCTCTCTCTCCAACCACGTGGTCGGCTGCTGTCTGGAGCATACCTTTACCAACCAAACTTCTCCCTCTTTCCGGCTGCCATGCTGAGGCTGTTAGTTCACTATACGTAAGTGCACAACTGTGTGGGCGCCGCCTTTTCTTTAATTCCCATGCCACACACACAGCCCCTACTCAGCAGTAGACCAACCCACACTCCCTTTTCTCTCTCTCTTTCTTTTTGCTGAGAGCCCATCAAAGCTAACCTTCTTTGTCTCTCTCTCCTCGGCTGTGTGCTTCCTTGATCATCACTTTGGTCTCATGCAGACCAGGAGCCACCGCACATCGTCTTTCACTCTGTCCATCTCTCCCTTTCTCTCTCTCTTTCTCTCTCACCCCACTTCCCTACGTCCTGTAGCAGCACACATACAGAGGAGACATCTAGAGATCAACAGAAAGAGTGTGGCAGACAGTCTCATAAGCTGGATCAAAATGCCGCTGACCTCTGTCGGCTACCTCTCCTCTTAGCTTTGTGTCGAGTGTCCCTCGTGTTGGCTGCAACTGTTGAGCTATATATAGTGTCTCTATATATAACACCTGGTCCCCTCTATATAACCTCATCTCGTGTAGTCATTGGACACACTTTGGGGCTTGTACATGTTGGTGTCGTCTTTCTCTCCTCTCGTCTACATGCACTCTCTCCTCCGGTTCAACATGGTATCAGAGCGCTATGGAGAGCATAGACATGACAGATAAGTTTTCTTGTGATTTTTTTTTCTTAAGCTAGTTCAATTGTGTTGATGGTTTAGAGAGAAGCACAATCGACGTCTTGGAACTGCAAGACTGAGCGTAAATCAGCGCTATGACTATGGATATTTAATCACAAAATCCGTATGGAATAGGCTTACAGTTCTCGCTATGAAGTTTCTAGATAATTAGCATGCATTTAGGGTGTGTGAACAGAAGAGTAGCGACTAGAATATGAGTGTATGAGTGTATGGCATAGCACTTTCTGACTCTGCCAAACATCACAAGGCAACGGTTTTTGAAAATTTTTTGGAATTCTGGTTGGTTATAGTTTTGCATGTTGGCCCCGCACTGCCCTGCTCTTGTCAGCTTGCTCTTAATGCTTTAAGGCACTAGCACCTCCTGTCTGCTTGCCAGTTCAGGAAACAAAGCTTCAGATAGTGCTGCCTGTATAATCACGACGAACCGTGCTGTCTTTGCAATCACGGCTATGGCTGAGCGGGGTGTGACGAGCAAGTAACTCTAGCCAATCCTAGCTGGGATGCTATTTTACGATAATATAATGTTATTTTTATAGCTTCTTTCGCGCTACCCGTAAATTTCTTTGGAGCCATATATAGACTCCGCTATAGGTTTTTCATCAAAAATATTGCAAAACAGACTGCAGCGCTTCCTGTGCGTGTCTGTGTGTGCAAACGCCTACTCATGCTCATCACGAGCCAGGTAGCGAGCAGTGGTTATCCGGACACAGGTTATCCGGACAGGAAAAGAATTCGCCGGGCAGGAGCCATCAAGGCTGCAAACTCACCGGTCCATCGGCCTCCGTCTGCACTTGCACTGCTCATCTGTACGCAATTGGCGATTGCTTTATTTAACTCATCTCCTCTGGGCTTCAACGTATATCTTGACACTGATCAATGTTCATCACTTCTATCTATCAGTAGGACTCGATCTTGATTCCTTTTTGTCACTTCTATGTGAAAGTTGTACGTACAAGTCATGCTAATGTTTTGGACTTGCTTCCGTCACTTCTATGTCAAAATTTAAAAAGTGATGTTTTTGTTATTTTATCATCGATTGTTAGAGCATCAATTCTTGTAATTTGTTTCTACCTCAATGATAGCAGGGTCACACAAGTTGATGCGATTTATAGCATGAATGTTACTGCTCTCATTGCAATTTGTCATAAAATACTCGTTTTATGTGATCGTACACTAATGTGTGTGGTGGTTTTCATTGTTGGAGCTATATATGGCTCACTCTACTCAACTTGGTCTCACCTATATATTTGTATCTTGTCCTCAATATGAATCAGTCTTTCGGAGCGTATATGGTGTGTCTCTTGTCTCGTCTCTCTCTCTTTCTCTCTACATCTCAACATGGTATCAGAGCAGTAACGATCATGCGCCGATTCAATTCATGGTGACAAAACAGTATGTGTATGCGATTTGCATGTAAGATTCAAAAATTGCTACAAATTTTATTTTTGAGCATTGATTCTTGTTAATTGTGGTTGTTTTGTGTTAAGAAGAATATGATTAGTGTTTTGTGTGACGTTTATTGCTAATCAATCTAATCGTTGATTACGTTTTCTTGCTGATGACACCCTGAACTTCATCTCAATTTTTCTTGCTGTTTTGCTCAAAATTTGGAGAAACGGGAAAAGCGCAATGGAGCGTAGCGCAATGGAGCGTAGCGCAATGGAGCGTAGCGCAATGGCACTTTTCATCCAAAACTTGTTCGTCTCCTCGAGCTCTTCGATTTGAGTTCTAGGTTTGCGTCAATCGGAGTTCGCAGCAGAAAGTTATGCTGTTTTTACTGCAATTGAGCTTGACGCAGCTTTCTTCGTCCTACTTCTTCGTGAAGCGTCCGCGATCGTTTTTCTTATTTTGGCGTTAACTTTTTCGAGAAGATTTAGCTTTTTGCTATTCATATTGTGGCCGTCAATCTTGCGTCTCACGCCACTCTATTTTGAGGACTCTTTTATTATTAACGTCTCCTTTACCCTGCCCGTTTTGAGTGACGTCTCTCACATCTTTGGAAGTTCCTTGAGCGTCCTTCTTACGTTTATCGTTGACAGAACGCAGTCCTCATATCTCTCTCATTCTCAATTGCGGCCTTCACCATATATGGTGTGCAAATTCTGTGATCTTATCTTATACGTCTTCTCGCAACAAGATATGGCTATGAATATTCTCGTCAACGGCTTTCCTTCTGGCCAGCGTTCTGTTCCTCCTTTCCAAGGTCAAGGTTTTCCAGGCTGGAAAGCAAAGATGTTGTTAATTCTTGAAGGCGATGAACTCTCCGATGTTGTCCTTGGAAATCGTGTTTGTCCCCCTCAGCCTGTTGATACTGATAATGATAACATGCTTATCACTGAAGGACCTATATTTGAAGATTGGAATGTTGCCTATACGGATTGGCAACGACGAGATAAAGCAGCTCGTCGGTATATTCTTTCTGCTCTTACTGATTCCCTTTTGCTTGATATGTACGAACTGCCTACTTCCCACGACGTATGGAAGTACCTTATTGCAAACTTTCAAAAGAAATCTGTCACAGAAATACTTTATTTGAGAGGGTTGCTTAACAAGTTACAATATGAAGTTGGTACTGCCATGACGGGACATATTGCATCTTTCAAATCTATTATTAATCAACTTGCTGCTGCCGGTGATCCTGTTCCACAAAAGCAACTGATTACACTTCTCCTTGATACGGTGAAGGACTCTTCTTATGATAACATTGTTACTATTCTCTCTAATAAAGATGGTCTTGATTTCGACCAAGCCTGCATGTCTTTAATTGAATACTCTCAACGTCAAGAACGTCGTAATGCTAGTCATGATACAGCTATGATTTCACACGAGGAGAGTGAGTCACAACAGATGGAACGGGCTTTTTATGCTCGAAGGCGTCCATTTCAACGAGGAAACCGCAGAGGTGGCCGTCGCGGTAATATTTTCTCTCGTCTCAAATTTCCTAATAAGCAATGTTCTTACTGCAACAGAAATGGCCATACTGAAGATGATTGTTGGGCACGTCAATATGATGAAGAACACAATATTACCACAAAACAACCACGTTTATCTAGAGACTCTTCTTCTTCTTCTTGTGAATATTGTGGACGATCTGATCATCCCACTCATATGTGCTATAAGCGTCGATTCGACACAGATCGGAATAGAGCATATGCTACTAAACATCGAAACAACATTGTACCAGAAACAAGCTGCGTCCTATGTTCAGTTGCTCCAGACAGAATACTTCATGTACGCGATGGATCACTTTTTATTGTCGATTCTGGTGCTACAGGAAATATGACATATCAGTCTAAGTGGCTCCATAACTATCATCCACTGCCAGTTCAACGTGTTGTTTATCTTGCTAATGATACTACTTGTCAAGTAAAGGGTATTGGAGACTTATATCTTGGTACCTTATCTTCTTCCACTCGAATTTTGCGAGGAGTATTACATGTACCAGATATTCAACATAATCTTCTTTCAGTTGCTAGACTTGTTAAACTTGGTCTGTTTGTTGGGTTTGATCATACCAAATGCCGAATTGAGAAAGATGGACAGACTATAGCCACCGCTCCTCGAAATGGTAATTTGTTTGAACTCTCTCTCAATGATGCTGTAGCAAATGTTGTCACTGCTCCAGGTGATCATGATTGCAAAGTATGGCATCACCGTTTTGTTCATGCTGATTTCTCAAAACTCCTTGATCTTCAACGTCGTGATCTTGTTCATGGCATGGATCTTAAAGCCCATCCTCATATGGGAATTTGTGAATTTTGTGCTCTTGGGAAACACAATCGCAAACCCTTTCCTCTTTCAAATACAACTCATTCTCATGACATATTGGATCTTGTTCATACTGATATATGTGGACCTCTACCTTCTTCAAGATCACAATATCGCTACTTCATTACTTTCATTGATGATTTCTCAAGGTATACGACTGTATTTCTACTTAGACAAAAATCTGAAGCCTTATCTGTTTTCAAACAATTCCACAAGGCTGCGGAACTTCAAACTGGTCGTCGCCTTAAGAAGCTTCGTAGTGACAATGGAGGCGAATATGTTTCTCGAGAGTTTGTGAGTTACTGTGCTGACAGTGGAATTCATCATGAACACACTATTCCATATTCGCCTCAACAGAACGGAGTTGCTGAACGAAAGAATCGCACTATTCTCAATGCTGTAAGATGTATGCTGATTCATTCAGGCTTATCTCGTGTTTTTTGGGCTGAAGCTACTTTGACAGCAGTATTTATTCAGAATCATCTTCCTACTACTGCACCCTCTGGTAAGATACCCATCACAGCATGGACAGGTGACATTCCTTCTGTATCTCATTTTCGAACCTTTGGATGTATTGCTTATATTCATGTTCCCAAAGAAACACGAACAAAGCTTGATGCTCCTGGTCTTAAAGTTATTTTTATTGGATATTCTGACACTTCCAAAGGCTACAAATTCTATGACCCTTCCTCCAAGAAAGTAATTGTGAATCGTGATGCTACTTTTAACGAACAGCTTATGGGAGGCTCATGGTCCATGGATGATTCTGATGATACTAAATCATTGCTTCAAGCTTTTCCATTTCTTTCAGAAGATGAAACTCTTCCTATAGAGAAACTTTCCTCTTCACAACCATCCATTCCGAATGTCGCCAATGATGATATTGATATTTTTGTTGATCTGCCTATTGATTTTGAACATGGCTCATGTCATGTTTATGATGACGATATTGCTGATAATAGTTTTTGTACTTCCAAAGATCCCATTACTTATGATGAAGCTATCTCTTCACCACAAAAGGATCAATGGCAAGAGGCTATGGAAGCAGAGTACGATTCTCTTATCTCTAAAGGTACATGGATACTAACTGAATTACCTCCTGGTCGTACAGCTATTAAATGTAAGTGGGTGTATAAGACAAAAGTAAAAGCAGATGGATCTTTTGACAAGTTCAAGGCGCGTTTAGTTGCAAAAGGTTATTCCCAAGTAGCTGGTGTTGATTATCAAGAGACCTTTTCACCAGTTGTTCGCATTACAAGTGTTCGAGTTTTATTGGCCTTTGCTGTTCAATTTGATTTAGAAGCTCATCAAATGGATGTGCGAACTGCTTTTCTTAATGGTGACTTGGAAGAGGAAATTTATATGGAACAACCAGAAGGGTTTGTTATTCCAGGTAAAGAAGACCTTGTTGCTCAACTCCATAAGGCACTATATGGTCTCAAACAAGCTTCGCGAGCCTGGTATACAAAATTTGATCTTTTTCTCACCTCTAAAGGATTCATCTCTTGCTCGTCAGACCCCAACTTATACATAAAACGCCAAGGTAGCAGTTTTGTGATTCTTGCTCTTTATGTGGATGATACCATCCTTGTTTCCAATGATTTGGGATTTCTTCAGCAAGTGAAAAAGTTATTGTCTTCTGCATTCGATATGGTGGATCTTGGAGATATTCACTCGTGTCTTGGGATTCAAATCCAACGGAACCGTACAAAAGGTATTTTATTCCTTCGACAGTCAAAGTTTATTGCAGATACTATTCAAAAATTTGGTATGGAATCTGCACATTCAGCCAACACACCTTGTCTTGCAAGCTCTACGAAGAACACTTCTGACAATGGCGGTCAACTTGTCACAAATCAACCTTATGCTAACTTGATTGGATGTCTTCAGTTTGTTGGCATGAACACTCGTCCTGATATTTTGTTTGCTGCTAATTATCTTGGACAACATCTTGCATGTCCTTCTCTTAAGCATTGGTCTGCTGCAAAGCGTGTGTTGAAATACTTGAAAGGCACTACAGATTTTGGTTTAGTCTATCGACGACAACTCACATCGAATTCTATGCAATCTCTTTCTCTTTTGGGTTACACAGATGCAGACTGGGCAAGCTCACATTTATCTATGCGATCTACTAGTGGAAATTGCTTCTTTATAAATGGTTGTCTTGTTTCTTGGACTAGCAAGAAACAACGTTGTGTTGCAGTTTCTACGACTGAGTCAGAATATGTTGCGGCATCACTTGCAGCTCGTGAGTTGATTTGGCTTCGACAAATGCTGGTTGATATTGGTCACTCTCCTCTTTCTAGCACACCCTTGCGGTGTGACAACCAAAGTGCTATTAGTCTTGCAAAAGACTATGTTCAACATAATAAGTCAAAGCACAATACTGTCCATTATCATTATGTCAGGTATGAAGTACGCAAAGGAACCATTATGGTTGAACACTGTCCAAGTGACCAGATGATTGCAGACATTTTGACCAAAGGCCTCAACGAGTCACGTTTCATCCTCTTGCGCTCGGAGCTTGGAGTTGCTTCGACCTCACTCTTTCTAGATTAGCTTCTTTGCTATTGTAATAGCTTTGTACATATGACATTGTAATCTTTTAGGTACCATGCACTATGCACACTCCACATTTGCACATTGTGATCTCTAAGTCACTTGAATATTTGTACATAGATGCACAATTCACTTTCACATCATCATCGCTGGTTCATATTTTCACATTGTATAGGGGCTTGGGTTTTTCCCTTGAACTCCCCAAGGGTTTTTTCATCCAAAGCTAGAGACCTTTGTTTGAGTGGGGGTGTTGGAGCTATATATGGCTCACTCTACTCAACTTGGTCTCACCTATATATTTGTATCTTGTCCTCAATATGAATCAGTCTTTGGGAGCGTATATGGTGTGTCTCTTGTCTCGTCTCTCTCTCTTTCTCTCTACATCTCAACAACCTTTGCTGTCAATTCTTGGCATTCTTTTTCCTTGGTGGTCAACTCCGTCCTGACGTCCACCAGATCTCTGATCAGAGACTGAGCCTGCTGTCACTCAATGTCTCTTTCCTTCGTTGTGAGCTCCAATTCTGCCCGTAGGCTCTCTAACTCCTCTTGCCGAGATGCTTGCTTTTGCTGAGCCTCCTGTACCTGCTTTTCTTTTTCTCTCAGGACCACGTGCTGGCATTGGAGTTGTCTTTCTAATTCCTATAAGGTTTTCTTGTAGTCAAAATCAACAATAGCGTGAGAGGCTTCTTGGTATCCTATTGCTTCTGTAGGAGGCATAGACTCTTTTTGTGAGGATGAAGGAGAAGGAGATGGTGGTTTTTGGGTTGATGGAGAAGGAGGAGGAGGAGGAGATTTTGGCGAGGGAGGAAATGGTGATTTAGGTGAGGGAGGAGGTGGTGATTTCTCTGCTTCTTGTACACACCTCTTTTTCGATGCATCTTTCCTTGGCTGCGAAGCAGACGCGTCCGCTTTTCTTTTCTTTAAAATCTTTTTGATTCTTTGGCGAGTCAAATCCGCTGCCCGTCGTGCTTCCACATTCCTCTCTCTTTGAGCTTTCTTTAGTTGCTCTGCTTGGCTCGTATCATCAGTCGCTTCTTTCTCCTTTGTTCCTTCAGTGGACTGAGAAGATATGTCCACTTCTGCAATCTTTTGTTCCGCGGCTATCCTTTGTTTTTCAGCCTGTATTCGAGCTGCCTCTTCTATTCTTGCCTGTCTTTCCCTCTCGAATCTTCGTTTTTCTGTTTGTTGTGTTGTATCAGCTCTCGCTTTTCTGTCAGCCCGCAACTTGGTCCTTCTTTCCTCAACTCTTTGTTGGGCCTCTACATATGCTTTTTGAAGGTCGGATTGCGAAACTATACTTCTTTCCCTCTTTCTTTTCTCAAGTGGTGTGTTGGTGTCTTCCTCCTCGCTTTCTTCAAATTCTGATGGTCCTTTGTCTTTAGACCCTTGAGAGTTTCCCTCGTCTTCAGTCTCCGTCGCTTCTTCATCACTCGAGCTTTTGTTGGATGCCTTTGCTGAGCGCGATGATGTTGCGCTAGTGGTCGTCGTTACTGAATGAGCAACCAACTTTGCTTTCTGAATCAAGGCCGTTTGAGAACTGGCTCCTGCAGGTCTTCAATCATGCCCAAAGCTTGGTATGCTATTCTTGTTAGCATTGGCCCTGCACTCATGTAGCTTTTGTTTATTGCCGAGCTTTTCAAATTTGCTTCGATCAAGTTCTCCAAGATGAAAGAACCATAATCGCATGGGATGGTTCTGTTTTCAGCTGTTGCTAGAGCCATGACCACTGCAATGTGCAGGATCGGCTCAGTGTAGCGAGGAGGCTTTTGTATCCTGAAATGTTGAGAGATTAATCTTATTGGTAACTCCAGCTCACCGTATATCATGTCACTGTTTGTACTTGTTTCCTTTTGCTTTGATAAATGCCTTCTAGTTATCCAGTGACTTGGTCTTTGCCAGCAAGTCGTGTTTCCCTAGAAGGAAATGCAAAGCTTCGTTCATGATTTCTTTTGTGATCTTTACTTTTACCTTTGATCCATCCTTGTCAATGAGCATTGCTTGCCCATCATACTGTATGAAGCTCATGAGCTTGTGGGCCCTCATGTAGCCTGTTCCCCATGGCTGCAATATGAAAAACTGCTCCAAGTACACAGCCCGCATGACTTCTGTGACGTCCGGCCTTCAGTGGAGATTCCATATTTCCCGTGGCATGATAGTCGTCTTTACCATATCACCATCAGCATCCCTAAACTTCGCGATGAAAATGTGAGCAGGGATCTGAGCTAGTATTTCATCCGAGATGTGAGCTTTTTTGTTTGTAGAGAGCTCATCCACTTCATATGGTGCTGCTGTCCACTGCCTTGCTTGATTTTTGCAAGGCATTCTGTGTCATTAGAATCACAAGCTGTCAGGATTTTCCTTTTGCAACAAGTAGCATTTAGACTTTTAGTAAAAAGCAGTTCAAAAGTTAAAACTGATCATAACTTGAATAAATCTCATCCATTATTGTCCATATGTCACTAGTGGGACTGGGACGACTAGAGCTATGACTGATTGAAATCTGAGCCAAATCTAGGCCTGAGGTACACCTATCGCGATCGTAGTACAGAGGCCAAAATGAGATCTGATCACATGAGTGGTTTGCTGATAGCTAGAGGGTCATTTTGGTCGACTCTGTCATTTATTTGAACCACTTTTGAGTTTATAAGTCCCAATTTTGGGTTACAAGGGAGTTTTGGACTAGACTTTGATTTTTCATGGTTTTTGATGTCCAATTGGCTTGAAACTTGATGGGTGACTTGAACAAGATGCGTACAAGGGATCTGTTAGGTTTTGGTCAAAATATGATGATGAGGTACACCGATCGCGATCGTAGTACCTGGGCTTTTTTGGGTGAAAACTGGATGGCTTTGGTCCCCTATGCCTGCCTAGCCCACTGATGATTTATTTCCAAGTTTGGACTTAAAATGAACAAATTAGAACAATTTTTCACTGTTTGACCTTATTTTACTAAGGCTAACCATATTGGGTTTTCCTGATGAATTCTGGTTGGATCCTGGAGTTAGATGATGTTAGTTTTTGAGCTTTCACTGCTTCCAAAATGTGTTGCTACCATCAGCCTAGTACTCCGCTGTCTGATTCTGACTTGATCAGGCACTTTTTACCCCGTCTTGGGAGATTTTCCAGACTTGTGCATTTTTTCAGGTTTTCTTTTAATACCAATGGGATAATTGGGCATCTCTAAGTCGCCTTTTAGTCTTTGACATTAGTTCGGCTAAAATTCCTCGCTTGTGTGATCACTCGAGACTGAAATGGTCATCTCCATCCTTGTGGAAGATTCTGAGCTCCATTCAGGGTTTTCTACTACTGTGATGACTCCTAGTCGGACAAGTATGCCTTTCAAACCACCCGTCATAATTTTCAGTCAAATTTTGATAGTTGTAGGTCAAATTTTTCCGATTCGGGTGTGTTTGTCAAATTTGGTCCATTCCATGAGCAAAATTTGTGCATTTTCCATGAAAATTCAAGAGAGTGTATCCCTCACTGAGTTCTAAGCCTGGGCCAAGCCAAAAGTTGCAGAACCTGCATTTGGGGGCATCGATCGCGATCGTTGCATAGTTTCCAAATTGAGTTTTGACACCTGCAGGTTGTTGGTAAAGCTGACGGGATGCCTTTTGCAATTTCTGTGCCAAGCTTGGTCAGTGGGGTACACCGATCGCGATTGTTGTACCACCACCAAACTGAGATTTGATCACATTGATGTGTTCTGTGCTTGATAAAATTTTTGTTTTGATGCCTCTAAGGGCGCTTGACCTATTTGACTCAATCCGACTTTGATTTGATCCATTCGCTCGTTTGTGCAATGATTCGCGCTTGCATGCGTAATAGACTTGACCTTTACTTGATAAGGAACATACCTGTGAAATCTCGTATGAAATGCTGGTTCCGATCGTCCGTACGGGGTAGAAATGTGGCAGTTCGCTCTAGGTCAAGAAGCTCTCTTCTTCTCTCTCAAAATGTGAAAATGAACAATGAGCTAGAATTTGGCTTACCTGACCTATATCTTTCCGAGGTTTTCGTGACATAGGGCTGATTTTCCTTACCTTTGATCCTGATATAATCTGCATACCATCTGTGGGTTGAACCGTTCGTCATTCTGGCGTCGTATGACCATTTGATGCGATTCTGGCGAAACGTGGTCATGATCATTAAGGTTGAAAATCGACATCTTCAGATTAGCTTCATATATTCCATGCTTGATAACCCTATCATGATACTTTGGCGTTTGCTTTCAGAACTTGATTCCGACACTGTGGGCGATATTTTTTAATTTTTGGAAGATTATAAACGAAAATCAAACAAAATAAATTGAAAATACTTATTAACTGACAAAAATTAGCCAAAAATTATTATACTCACCCCTAAGCATATATTTTCACTAGAAGCATCCCAATGCTCCAGATTTTGTCATTATAGCTCATTATTATGCTAATTGGATGATAAAAATGCTAGATTTTGATCAAATTTGTTCAAAATTGAAGTCTAAAAAATGAAAAAAACAACAAACACACGCATTATGTACATATATACACGTTGGACCCCTTAATGGTCCTGACTGCTGCTAGATTTAGCAGTTACTCCCCCCTTCCTAAACTGAGTCGTCCCGGACGAAGGTTGTGTGCATGTACATGGGTTTTGAAATCTGTGTCTATGCACGGCCGTGTAATGTGGCCCTATCCTCATGTTTGAGACAATGCATTGGAAAACAAATTCCTGTACAAGATGCAGGGGCTGAATGTAATTTTCAGTGGCTTTGGATGGCGAGGCTAGCTATTTATGGAATAGAAGAGCTTGCAGTTCAATTGCTCTCTCCTTGATTGCTGGTTTTTTTATGGCAACTATTTTTGGAACCCATTTGTATTAAGATTTTTTTCATATTTGCCGATTTTGATATAGCTTCCTGAATTTTCTTAGGTTTCCATTGCCTTTTTGTTAGTTCAGGCTTCCTGTGTTCACTTTTTGGTCGCCGTTCGATCTTTGTCCCTGAATTTTTGGTTGTCTCCAGCTTTGGTTGCCATTTCCATTTTGGATTAGCTCCTGAAGGTCTTTGATATGGTGTTTCGTTTGTCGGGAGTTGTGCCTTGGGTCTCCATATCTGTCTCTATTTGTTCTGCATGACAATTTTCTTTATCCATAGTTTCCAAACTGCCGTTTTCTATGTTTCTGGCCGATGAGCTGATTGCTTTGTGTCAATGGGGATAATCGGCCACGAGTGATCTGTTTTGGCAAATGGAGTCATGTACGTGTTAGAGTTGTGTGTGTACATCAGCGCATGTTCTGACCATTCGGTAACTGCATTGTACGCTCTCATCCATGGAACTCCCAAACATAGTGATTCTCTGATTTTTCCGTCTTTCATTACAAAAAAATGATGAGGACAACTATTTCCATCAATATTGATTTGTAAGTTTACTATCCCCAATGTTGGCATTGTTGCCCCGTTTGCGGCTTGTAAATCTCGTGTGGATTGCACTAGAGGTTCGTCGGTAAGCATCTTGTAAGTGGAGAAGTTGACCACATTGACTCTTGTCCCTGTGTTGATCAATGCTCGGTAATATCTGCCATTCGGAAGTTTGACATTGATGCGAACATCAATTTCTATTTCCCATTGTTCGTCTGTGTGAATTATAGAAAGAGGAATTTGAGCATTATCTGCTGGTTGAGAAAGTCTTTGTTGTTGTAATTTTTGTTTCCGCTTTAAAATCCTGATTCTGGCCTCCTCCTGTGCTTGAGCTTTTGTCTCATTTTCTTTGTTCTTGCGCTCCTTCGCAGCGTGGATTTTGGCGAGCATCTCTGAGGTTAGTGGTAGGTTGTACTTCCTTAATCTGCAGCCACTAATCCAATTAGGCATCTCCTCTCCCTCTAATGTCGCAAGCTTAATGGCACCGCTAGATGATATGTCATGAATCACATAGGGTCCATTGCCTCACTTTTTGAGTTTTCGAGAATGTTGTTTCAGGGTATACATTAAGACGTAATCCCCCATAGCAAATTCCTTGCTGATAACATGTTGGTCAAAGAATGATTTCATGTTTTGTTTTTGCACGTAGATTGATGCAACTGCTCTCAATCTAGTTTCATCTAGTTTTTCCAAGTTATCTATTTGATCGGATAATTCATGGCCCGTCCATTCTAACTCTTTAGCTATGCGAAGTGTAGGGATAAGAAATTCAAGTGGCAAAATTGCTTGAATTCCATAAACCATGTTGAACGGAGTCGTTCCGATTGAGGTTTTGTACGCTACTCTATATGCCCATAAAGATAAATGCAGCTTCTGATCCCAGTCAGCTCTCGATTCACTAACAATTTTCGTGAGAATTGTCACCAAAATCTTGTTTGTACTTTCTGCTTGGCCGTTAGCTTGTGGGTGATAGGGAGCTGACTTCCTGTGAATTACCATGAATTCATCCAATAGGAATTCGATCACTTCATTGACTAAATGAGTCCCTCTATTGCTCACTATCTCTATTGGTAAGCCATACCTAGTGAAAATGTTCTCATACAAAAACTGTGTTGTCGTTTTTGCATCATCTGTTGCCACAATAATGTATTGAACATGTGTTTTATATCCAAGAGGTGCAATTGGTCCTACAAAATCTATTCCCCATTTTGCAAACGCTCTTGCCCCGATCATTGGCCTCAAGGGCATGTCATCTCGTGCTCTAGGAATCTTTATCCTCTGGCACTCGTCACATCGTTTCACAAACTCTTCGGCGTCCATGAATAGTGTAGGCCACCATATGCCAGCAATAAGAATTGCTTTGGCCGTTTTGTGCTGAGAAATGTCCTCCAGCTTGTCCGCATGTGCTTCCTCTTAGATAGGAACGTATTCCTCTTCCGTCGCATACACTCTCAATTGATTGTCTTTTCCACTTTTATAAAGATTGTCCTCAATCAATACCTAGTTTTGTGCCTCTTTCGTGATCATTTTGATACGTGATCTACTCATCCCTTCAGGCAGTATTCCGGTGGTGAGGTATTCTACAATGTAGTTACTCCATCTGGGTGCTACATATAATTTGAACAGAGTCGCGTGTTCTATCGGCTTTTGAAAAGTGCAGATAACACATGATTTGATATGCATATGAACACTTTGTTGCATTTTTGGCCAATATACACCCATCCTCATCAATCTTTGATACGTCTGTGCATGCCCATTGTGAATCCCCATTGTTTGTACATGAGCTTGGTTTAGATACAAGTCCTATTCACTTCATTCAACACAAAGCCTAAGGATTTGATGCGATCTCTGTTTGTATAGCCTTCCAGGCAGCATTACCAATGATCTAGATGCTGCAATAGTAGATGGTTGTCTTGTCAAATTCAATGACCCAATAGTCAACAAAGGAATTACATCCTCGCTCCATCTTGGAACCATTTCTATGTTGAAGAGATATGCATCTGGCAAATCATCATCAACTCCTACAGGGTTTTCTCCATGCACCATTCTAGATAAATGATCCGCTCTTTGGTGTGAAGTTCCTTTTTTTACTACAACCGTGAAGTCAAACTCAAGCAGTATGATGAACCATCGGACAATCCGCCCCGTACTGCAAGGTTTGTTTACCAAGTAGAGCAGTGCTTGGTGATCAATGAAGAATACAAATTTATTGGAAAGTAGGTAATGTCTAAACTTTTTCACAGCATAGATCATACCCAAACCCTCCCTTTCAGTTGTTGTGTAATTCTTCTCTGCGCTGTTTAGTTGTCTACTAGAGTAACTGATTGGAAAATCCATGTTGTTTTCTCCAGGTTGTGCAAGTATGCATCCTATAGCATATGCTGATACATCTACGTGGACGTGGAATGTAACATTGAATGGCCTAATAACTTGCGTGTAGCGGAAATGAGCATGAACATAGTGGGCATTTCATTAGAATAGATTCCTAATGAGAATTACAAGAGTGCTTGGGTGGAGAGAGCAACAAAAAGCATAACACCTAGTTAGATAGCATCGACAATACTTTCAAAAGAGAGAGAAATTAAGCTATTGACAACAGTTGAGGACTGGATTTTCATGGAGCTGGTCCCCCCTCCAAAAGGCTTTGTATTATGGTTTCTCCCATCAAGAGAGACATTGTACAATACAATTCTTTGTGTTCCTTCAAGACTAGCTAGTGCAATGAAGATGAAAGCTTCATGCACTAAGCAAAACACTTAACAAACAAAACTTTAATTATCCCCGTTCTCATACCCAAGACCTCACACACCTTCGAAGATGGTGAGAGCTAGCAGGGTATGAGAGTAGATTGAGAGGAAGAAGGAGTATCTTACGAGAAAGATGTACATCTCCTCACATATTCACTCATATTAGCATAGCTTTAGCTTAGTAATTAGCTTGGTAGAGGAGATGAGCATGCATTGAAGCTTGGATCTTGGTTGGATTTGCATCCACATGCCAAGAGTGTGTTGATGTAGGCTTCTATCTCACAAGCTTGGAGTAGGTGATGAGCTCTCCATTAAAGCTTGGGAAGAGATAGTCTTCTTTTCTTCACACATAGACTGTGTGTGTGATAATGCCTTGCCAAAAATCAGTCCCCTCTCTCTCTTGGGCGAGCCCTCTTGCTAATTGCTCTTGCTGAAGCCTCATTGGTGTTGGAGCTATATATGGCTCACTCTACTCAACTTGGTCTCACCTATATATTTGTATCTTGTCCTCAATATGAATCAGTCTTTGGGAGCGTATATGGTGTGTCTCTTGTCTCGTCTCTCTCTCTTTCTCTCTACATCTCAACATGGTATCAGAGCAGTAACGATCATGCGCCGATTCAATTCATGGTGACAAAATAGTATGTGTATGCGATTTGCATGTAAGATTCAAAAATTGCTACAAATTTTATTTTTGAGCATTGATTCTTGTTAATTGTGGTTGTTTTGTGTTAAGAAGAATATGATTAGTGTTTTGTGTGACGTTTATTGCTAATCAATCTAATCGTTGATTACGTTTTCTTGTTGATGACACCCTGAACTTCATCTCAATTTTTCTTGCTGTTTTGCTCAAAATTTGGAGAAACGGAAAAAGCCCAATGGAGAGTAGCGCAATGGCACTTTTCATCCAAAAATTGTTCGTCTCCTCGAGCTCTTCGATTTGAGTTCTAGGTTTGCGTCAATCGGAGTTCGCAGCAGAAAGTTATGCTGTTTTTACTGCAATTGAGCTTGACGCAGCTTTCTTCGTCCTACTTCTTCGTGAAGCGTCCGCGATCGTTTTTCTTATTTTGGCGTTAACTTTTTCGAGAAGATTTAGCTTTTCGCTATTCATATTGTGGCCGTCAATCTTGCGTCTCACGCCACTCTATTTTGAGGACTCTTTTATTATTAACGTCTCCTTTACCCTGCCCTTTTTGAGTGACGTCTCTCACATCTTTGGAAGTTCCTTGAGCGTCCTTCTTACGTTTATCGTTGACAGAACGCAGTCCTCATATCTCTCTCATTCTCAATTGCGGCCTTCACCATATATGGTGTGCAAATTCTGCGATCTTATCTTATACGTCTTCTCGCAACAAGATATGGCTATGAATATTCTCATCAACGGCTTTCCTTCTGGCCAGCGTTCTGTTCCTCCTTTCCAAGGTCAAGGTTTTCCAGGCTGGAAAGCAAAGATGTTGTTAATTCTTGAAGGCGATGAACTCTCCGATGTTGTCCTTGGAAATCGTGTTTGTCCGCCTCAGCCTATTGATACTGATAATGATAACATGCTTATCACTGAAGGACCTATATTTGAAGATTGGAATGTTGCCTATACGGATTGGCAACGACGAGATAAAGCAGCTCGTCGGTATATTCTTTCTGCTCTTACTGATTCCCTTTTGCTTGATATGTACGAACTGCCTACTTCCCACGACGTATGGAAGTACCTTATTGCAAACTTTCAAAAGAAATCTGTCACAGAAATACTTTATTTGAGAGGGTTGCTTAACAAGTTACAATATGAAGTTGGTACTGCCATGACGGGACATATTGCATCTTTCAAATCTATTATTAATCAACTTGCTGCTGCCGGTGATCCTGTTCCACAAAAGCAACTGATTACACTTCTCCTTGATACGGTGAAGGACTCTTCTTATGATAACATTGTTACTATTCTCTCTAATAAAGATGGTCTTGATTTCGCCCAAGCCTGCATGTCTTTAATTGAATACTCTCAACGTCAAGAACGTCGTAATGCTAGTCATGATACAGCTATGATTTCACACGAGGAGAGTGAGTCACAACAGATGGAACGGGCTTTTTATGCTCGAAGGCGTCCATTTCAACGAGAAAACCGCAGAGGTGGCCGTCGCGGTAATATTTTCTCTCGTCTCAAATTTCCTAATAAGCAATGTTCTTACTGCAACAGAAATGGCCATACTGAAGATGATTGTTGGGCACGTCAATATGATGAAGAACACAATATTACCACAAAACAACCACGTTTATCTAGAGACTCTTCTTCTTCTTCTTGTGAATATTGTGGACGATCTGATCATCCCACTCATATGTGCTATAAGCGTCGATTCGACACAGATCGGAATAGAGCATATGCTACTAAACATCGAAACAACATTGTACCAGAAACAAGCTGCGTCCTATGTTCAGTTGCTCCAGACAGAATACTTCATGTACGCGATGGATCACTTTTTATTGTCGATTCTGGTGCTACAGGAAATATGACATATCAGTCTAAGTGGCTCTATAACTATCATCCACTGCCAGTTCAACGTGTTGTTTATCTTGCTGATGATACTACTTGTCAAGTAAAGGGTATTGGAGACTTATATCTTGGTACCTTATCTTCTTCCACTCGAATTTTGCGAGGAGTATTACATGTACCAGATCTTCAACGTAATCTTCTTTCAGTTGCTAGACTTGTTGATCTTGGTCTGTTTGTTGGATTTGATCATACCAAATGCCGAATTGAGAAAGATGGACAGACTATAGCCACCGCTCCTCGAAATGGTAATTTGTTTGAACTCTCTCTCAACGATGCTGTAGCAAATGTTGTCACTGCTCCAGGTGATCATGATTGCAAAGTATGGCATCACCGTTTTGTTCATGCTGATTTCTCAAAACTCCTTGATCTTCAACGTCGTGATCTTGTTCATGGCATGGATCTTAAAGCCCATCCTCATATGGGAATTTGTGAATTTTGTGCTCTTGGGAAACACAATCGCAAACCCTTTCCTCTTTCAAATACAACTCATTCTCATGACATATTGGATCTTGTTCATACTGATATATGTGGACCTCTACCTTCTTCAAGATCACAATATCGCTACTTCATTACTTTCATTGATGATTTCTCAAGGTATACGACTGTATTTCTACTTAGACAAAAATCTGAAGCCTTATCTGTTTTCAAACAATTCCACAAGGCTGCGGAACTTCAAACTGGTCGTCGCCTTAAGAAGCTTCGTAGTGACAATGGAGGCGAATATGTTTCTCGAGAGTTTGTGAGTTACTGTGCTGACAGTGGAATTCATCATGAACACACTATTCCATATTCGCCTCAATAGAACGGAGTTGCTGAACGAAAGAATCGCACTATTCTCAATGCTGTAAGATGTATGCTGATTCATTCTGGCTTATCTCTGTTTTTTGGGCTGAAGCTACTTTGACAGCAGTATTTATTCAGAATCATCTTCCTACTACTGCACCCTCTGGTAAGATACCCATCACAGCATGGACAGGTGACATTCCATCTGTATCTCATTTTCGAACCTTTGGATGTATTGCTTATATTCATGTTCCCAAAGAAACACGAACAAAGCTTGATGCTCCTGGTCTTAAAGTTATTTTTATTGGATATTCTGACACTTCCAAAGGCTACAAATTCTATGACCCTTCCTCCAAGAAAGTAATTGTGAATCGTGATGCTACTTTTAACGAACAGCTTATGGGAGGCTCATGGTCCATGGATGATTCTGATGATACTAAATCATTGCTTCAAGCTTTTCCATTTCTTTCAGAAGATGAAACTCTTCCTATAGAGAAACTTTCCTCTTCACAACCATCCATTCTGAATGTCGCCAATGATGATATTGATATTTTTGTTGATCTGCCTATTGATTTTGAACATGGCTCATGTCATGTTTATGATGACGATATTGCTGATAATGGTTTTTGTGCTTCCAAAGATCCCATTACTTATGATGAAGCTATCTCTTCACCACAAAAGGATCAATGGCAAGAGGCTATGGAAGCAGAGTACGATTCTCTTATCTCTAAAGGTACATGGATACTAACTGAATTACCTCCTGGTCGTACAGCTATTGAATGTAAGTGGGTGTATAAGACAAAAGTAAAAGCAGATGGATCTTTTGACAAGTTCAAGGCGCGTTTAGTTGCAAAAGGTTATTCCCAAGTAGCTGGTGTTGATTATCAAGAGACCTTTTCACTAGTTGTTCGCATTACAAGTGTTCGAGTTTTATTGGCATTTGCTGTTCAATTTGATTTAGAAGCTCATCAAATGGATGTGCGAACTGCTTTTCTTAATGGTGACTTGGAAGAGGAAATTTATATGGAACAACCAGAAGGGTTTGTTATTCCAGGTAAAGAAGACCTTGTTGCTCAACTCCATAAGGTACTATATGGTCTCAAACAAGCTTCGCGAGCCTGGTATACAAAATTTGATCTTTTTCTCACCTCTAAAGGATTCATCTCTTGCTCGTCAGACCCCAACTTA
This sequence comes from Adiantum capillus-veneris, assembly GCF_014529385.1. NCBI lineage: Eukaryota > Viridiplantae > Streptophyta > Polypodiopsida > Polypodiales > Pteridaceae > Adiantum > Adiantum capillus-veneris. The sequence continues at coordinate 98,125,325 of NC_140935.1, forward strand.
TACATAAAACGCCAAGGTAGCAGTTTTGTGATTCTTGCTCTTTATGTGGATGATACCATCCTTGTTTCCAATGATTTGGAATTTCTTCAGCAAGTGAAAAATTTATTGTCTTCTGCATTTGATATGGTGGATCTTGGAGAGATTCACTCGTGTCTTGGGATTCAAATCCAACGGAACCGTACAAAAGGTATTTTATTCCTTCGACAGTCAAAGTTTATTGCAGATACTATTCAAAAATTTGGTATGGAATCTGCACATTCAGCCAACACACCTTGTCTTGCAAGCTCTACGAAGAACACTTCTGACAATGGCGGTCAACTTGTCACAAATCAACCTTATGCTAACTTGATTGGATGTCTTCAGTTTGTTGGCATGAACACTCGTCCTGATATTTTGTTTGCTGCTAATTATCTTGGCCAACATCTTGCATGTCCTTCTCTTAAGCATTGGTCTGCTGCAAAGCGTGTGTTGAAATACTTGAAAGGCACTACAGATTTTGGTTTAGTCTATCGACGACAACTCACATCGGATTCTATGCAATCTCTTTCTCTTTTGGGTTACACAGATGCAGACTGGGCAAGCTCACATTTATCTATGCGATCTACTAGTGGAAATTGCTTCTTTATAAATGGTTGTCTTGTTTCTTGGACTAGCAAGAAACAACGTTGTGTTGCAGTTTCTACGACTGAGTCAGAATATGTTGCGGCATCACTTGCAGCTCGTGAGTTGATTTGGCTTCGACAAATGCTGGTTGATATTGGTCACTCTCCTCTTTCTAGCACACCCTTGCGGTGTGACAACCAAAGTGCTATTAGTCTTGCAAAAGACTATGTTCAACATAATAAGTCAAAGCACATTGCTGTCCATTATCATTATGTCAGGTATGAAGTACGCAAAGGAACCATTATGGTTGAACACTGTCCAAGTGACCAGATGATTGCAGACATTTTGACCAAAGGCCTCGACCTCACTCTTTCTAGATTAGCTTCTTTGCTATTTTAATAGCTTTGTACATATGACATTGTAATCTTTTAGGTACCATGCACTATGCACACTCCACATTTGCACATTGTGATCTCTAAGTCACTTGAATATTTGTACATAGATGCACAATTCACTTTCACATCATCATCGCTGGTTCATATTTTCACATTGTATAGGGGCTTGGGTTTTTCCCTTGAACTCCCCAAGGGTTTTTTCATCCAAAGCTAGAGACCTTTGTTTGAGTGGGGGTGTTGGAGCTATATATGGCTCACTCTACTCAACTTGGTCTCACCTATATATTTGTATCTTGTCCTCAATATGAATCAGTCTTTGGGAGCGTATATGGTGTGTCTCTTGTCTCGTCTCTCTCTCTTTCTCTCTACATCTCAACATTCATGGGAATCATCAATGTAGAGATGCCAAGATTTACCAAGCCATTATCTATACTGACTAGTCATTGTCTTGAGGTTTTGCAGATTTTGCGCAAACCTAGAGTCTCTAATACCATGGTACGTAAAGTCATGATGGTGATTATTATTTCACAATTTTTATTTAATTTGAAGAAAACATCTCTGATGCCATGGTACGTAAAACCACGATGATTGGTATTTTCAAGCTTTTCTAAGTGTCTCTTATGCCATGGTGAATACCGTGATGCCATGGTACGTAAAGCCATGATGATTGGTATTAGCAAATTTTTTTATTGAAAGCGTCTCTGATGCCATGGTACCTAATGCCATCATGATTGCTATTTCAAATTTTTTCTAAGCGTCTTAATGCCATGGTGAACACCATGATGCCATGGTACATAAAGCCATGATGATGAAAATTGTTAGTTGAGATCTTGGGGGTCCTAATGTATTTACTACATGCCGACTTTGTATATATTTGTGCACAAGTGATACCATTGATGTTACGTTTGTTTCTATGTCATCTACACATGTGATTGCATCGGCATTACGTTTGTTTCTATGTCGTACCTAGAGGCGTCGCGAACCGTCTCTAAGGATAATGTGATGTATTTATTTCTGACCTTCAAGACTCGATATGTTTTTCTTGAGTTGATATTTTTACAGAACTTAAATCACATCAAGCAGTATGTACGGAGGCTCAAGGATGTTGAAGTTGCCCTACCAAAGAATTTGCAGTAGCTCAATCGTCTATATCTTGGATTATAAGAAGACCCTTGAAAGGGCTCATTGTAAAACAGGAGTGATGTAGCTCCTTTGAACATTGTCAATGTACATTTAAATTTTTTTAATATAACGGTGGGTATATATAGAGCTGTGGGTTTTTCCCTTGAGCCCCCAAGGATTTTTTCATCCATAGTTAGGGACCTTCATTTGAGTGGGGGTGTTGAGCTATATATAGTGTCTCTATATATAACACCATGGTCCCCTCTATATAAACTCATCTCGTGTAGTCATTGGACACACTTTGGGGCTTGTACATATTGGTTTCCTCTCTCTCTCCTCTCGTCTACATGCGCTCTCTCCCTCCGGTTCAACAGCAACCAACCTCTTTTTGACTACAGCTAGACGTAGCCTGCCATGCAGATCTGTCGATGTAGCGCAACGGCTTGCAGCTCGACCTTCCTCCACCAACCTTAGTAGGCGGCTCAAACAGTACATGGCGCACACAAACTCAACTGGCATGGACCCCTGCATGTGGAGCACCGTAAAAGCTACATTCATCACACCTCTCAACCATGGCATAGCTGCACCCTCCCCCCTCCTAAGCATATTTATCTCTGTATCTCACCTCCATGCAGCGACTCGATCTCCTTCTGTCTCCCGCCAACTACCTACAAAACCGGATGGTGTCAACGCTCTTCAGTAGCTGCTAACGATCTCTCTATCTCCCCCAGTAGAGCTGAGTATAGCGGAGGGCATTGATAAAAATCTTCTGCACCAGCTGCTGCAATATTTAATTCTCGAACAGCGCCGACGCCAGCAACCAAAGTTTCAAACATTGATGTTCAAATTTTTTATTTTTTATTTTAAATTATTTTGTACCCGCTCCAAAAGGATTGTAGTAGTTTATTCCAAATTCCCATAGGCCTTTTGCCTGCGTTTAATATAACATTCAATTTCATTTCGCTCTCTCTTCCTCCTCCCATTGCGATTCCGTACCACGGCGGCCATTGAGGAAGCTCTTCGGCGAGCCTTGCCTTACTTTCTCAGACACATGCCGACGACGATGATGACGATTTTAGTATGATACTTTTAGGGTTTTAATTTTAGTCTTTCAATCTACTTCCTTTTATTTTAGTGCCCAAACATTGGCTTAGATTCACACTGATTGCATCAGTTTTGACTCGAAATGTAATTTTGGCCTTTGAAGGCGTTTAATGTAACATTTTCATTTCTCGCTCTTTCCCCCTCGTCTATCGCATCTAACACCTCCACCATAGTGTTTCCCCCCCCCCCCCCCCCCCCCCCCCCCCCCCTCCCCGGCCGAGACTACTTACAACATTGGACATCCACAACACTCTTTCATGACTAATGCAATACGTTTTCCAACAACGCCCAAGGCCGGGCATTCACGGGACTTGACGACGACGACGATGCTTTTAGTCTATCTTCGTACCCAGACATTGTATTAGATCCATAAGGATTGTCCCACTTTGTTTTCGTAGGTAAGTTATGCATTTTAAAGACGGTTAATATAACAATTCATTTCATTTTCTCCCTCTCTTTCCCCCCTCAACCATAGTGACGTTGTTTTCTACGTCAAACGCCTACTCTACTCTGTAATTTGAACTATTGATTACTGATGTAAACTACCACCCACTTTTGGCATTAACACATGTCTTTACAGGCCATTACAAAAAATATTGGTCTCATCATTCCAAGATCCTTACAGATCAATTTGTTCGACGTAGTTTCTCTTTAAACTTCAGTTTTCTCAATAAGGACTTTCAAGTGTTTATACATACTTGCCTGCATCTAACACAAAATCATCTTTAATGCTTTGTCCTTGAGAAGCCCTTTTGCAGTCGAAGCCCACTACAATGCTATCATATCAAAGGACCTTCAGGTATAAAATTTTTCATTGCATTTCAATCTTATACTTTTAGTAGGCTCTCTCTATCGTCTTTGATCTACTATGATTCATAACCCGGCCCATGTCTTAGATTAATGTCAATTGTCAACAGCACCTCTCGTAGCACATGATTCTCGCATCCTTTACACTTTCTAGCAATCTCGTTCTCATTATATTTTCAGTTGTTGGTGAATGATTTTAATTAGACAAGCTGGTACAAAATGTTCTATGCTCATACTCCTACTGCCAGCTTGCTCGGTAACCACTCTTTGCAACTTCATCTAATTACGACCTGCTGGCTCTATTGCATGCTCTTTCTTAGATTCCTTGTATCAATCAACATTGTCAAATATCCCGCATTATTAATTAGGGACTTAAAATTTGTTAGACTTCTCAAACTGTGAAGATTTTGTGGGTTTTCTCCTTTTCGAATAGCTCATTGCTACATTTTACTAGTTGCTGTACATTAGCGCTGCTCCACACCATTATATTTAGTTCGCTTAACACAATTTTAAGGAAATAAACGTATCTGTCTTGCTTGATCATAATCAAATGATTTTTATCATGATCTTCATTTGTTTTTGTTACATTTCTCTAACTCATCTAAGGATTCACAAAAACCTATCCAGACCATAATGTGAGGACATCAGATAAGTAATCTCTTTACTTTGCAAAATCTGTTTTTTTTTCATCTCCAGTAATCATATCCTAACCATATTTTACCCCATTTTATGATACCCCCCCTACCCTGTTATCAAACCTTATTATTTCCTGCTTGACTATACTAACTCTGTCATGCAAGCTTGTGCCAAAATCCTTGTTGTGTTTACTAATACCATTCCCAAAAACAAACACAACTTTCTCGACATGCATACTCGGGTAGCCACTCCGGATCGTGCTGGTATGTACCTCGAATACGTCAATCCTCATTTCTATGCATTGTATTTAGGCTGAATACTCAAACACTGCGAAGATTGTATTCAAAGGAATTTTTGTTGAGATGATTTGTCAGTAAGCTATGAAGCTACTCATGCGAGCTAAGGAGCTAAGGGATGGTGCACAAGCATCTGTAAATCCTTTGATGATCTACTGCACTGTGATATCCACAACATAGTGAATTATTTTTTTATTTTTATTTTATTTTTTCTCCTTTATGTCTTGTCTAGTCCATTGGTCACATGCAACAGATCCGCCGATTTAGGCAGTGTGTAAATGCTCATCTTGGTGTAGATCCGCCGATTTAGGCAACACCAATTATCTGTGCAGATCCGCCGATTTAGGCAGCACATTGACAAATTGCAGATCTATTCACAATGGTAAATGCAGATCCGCCGATATAGGCAGCATTAGTGCAGATTTGCCGATCTAGGTAGCACGTCTTATTGGTGTAGATTCGCCGATTTAGGCAATACCAATCACAAAATCATGCTGCAATGGCTGGCCACCACTACAACTGGTATGATTTTGTTACTCGGGTACATAATGAAAGTGATGTGGATTTGGACTTATATTGTGGAACTGGAATTGGATTGGGATTTGGTATTTGATGATTATTTTATCACGGCAGTATTCATGTGATGAGACTTGACAATATGAGATTAATGATGAGTGTGACCAATGATATCATGATTCATCAGGGTATGACATATACTTCTTATTCTAGTGGTATGGGACACTAGAATAGGTAGTATGTGGATGACGGCAGGCATAAGCTAATGTTGTTTAGTTTCAAAAAAAAAAAATCTTTTATTATGTGATGTTTTTGACACAACATACTAATCACTGTTTTTGACAAGTATTGTTTGCAAATTTTTATCTTCGCAACTGAGGACAGTTGCTTTCCAACAGAGCGGTATGTTATGGAATTGATATCTTATTATTTATTGCAGCTCTGACAGGTGGAAAAGGCTTGACCGAGCTAAGCTATTGCAAAAAGATATCATATTTTATGTACATTTTATTATTCAATTGATCTTTATGAGCTTTGGCCATTTATGACCGGCCGGCCAGTTTGTACTCACTTTGACCATTCAAGAATCTATAAATTAAATACGTGCAAGAGGGAAATGGTCACTCTTGCACGGGGGGAGATTGCACCTAGTGTCTGTGTTGCTCTTCTCATCTCTCCTCTCTTCTCTCTCGCCGTGCCGACGTAGCACTCCGCTCTAGGAGGTGCGTCTGCACGCGCCCTATTGATCTCTCTCTCTCACTCTATCTCCTTCTGTTCGTGTATCTCGCGATTATGCGTCTATGTGGTTGCCAGGTATGTCGATTAGTCTGTTTTATGCTTTGTAGTATGCTATTTCGGGTATTTTTCAGGGAACTCCATGCCTCTGTTTGTAGCACCGCGTTCATCACCAGTCTTGTCTACTCGTCTTCTTAGGTCATCGGCTTCATTGGCCTCTCTGACTTGTTTCCACAATTCGTCAAGACCATCTATCTCTTTACAATCCTCAGGTATAGCTTGGTGAAATCCCTTGGAAGAGTTATCCGTGGTATTCAGTACTATCCTTGGTTCTAATGCTGGGTCTTTGAGGTTTGGTCTGTGCTCATGACTAGAATCTGGCTCTTTTAGTTCTTGGTTTGGTGGGATTACTTGTGTAGGCATGACATGGATCACATCCTCAGGTTTCGCAACTGGTGGTTCTAGTAAAGCTTGGGCTGTTTGAATCATTTTCTGGCACATTTCAAACCTTTGCTTTTCTAGTTCCACATAGGGATATATCATCCACCTGTGTTCTTGGGTTTGGTTGTTTTTGAGCCTCACATCATAGCCTTTCAAGAGGGCATCTAATGTCTCATTAACCTTCTCTGCCAACACAGATCCTCCTGAACTAGCACTTCTCGGTTTCTCATCTGTGGATGGTTCTTCTAGAGGTTTAACCATCTCTGTAAGAGAAGGTGCCTCCTTTTTCTCATGTTGTTTTATCTTTCCTGAGCTTCGGTAAGCTTCTCAGCTAGGGAATTTTGCTCTCGTTCTCTGCGTGCTTTCATCCTAGTCTTTCTAGCTTTCCAACTATTTCGTTTGCTCTTGGTTTTCTGACTAGGCGCGTCTGTCTTTGGTCCATCATCTGTCTTTGGACTCATGTCACTTTTCGTGTTCTTTGTCTCTAGATTCTCATCAGCTTTCTTTTGAGCTTGTGCTCTCGTAGCCACTTACACTAGTACGACATTTTCATTTTTTGAGCTACTAGGTAGCTGAAGAACCCCTAATATATTTGTCGTGATTTTCCTGATTTGGTTTGGTTTTTTTCGGGCAATCGGGGATCAAGTGAGTGATGCCACACTCAAGACAATAGGCATTTACTTCAATGATCTCTGTATGAGGACATTGTTTGACCAAGTGGTTGTCACAACTTTTGTGACAATTTGTCTCTGGTTGAGGAGATTCTTTTAGCATTTCCTCTTGGCTATAAGCAAGCTTTGACCTAGATAAGCCGCTATTTGCAATGAATCGCAATGTCCTTTCGTCCATTTCATACCTTATTTCTTTCGACTGAAACCCAGGAGGTGGAGGTTGTACCGGCCTCACCACTCCATGTGTTTCTCTCACATTTTGTTGCTCCGAAGGGTAGTACTCACTTTGGTTGCTATACCACATTGTAGCTGGTATTGGCGTTGGTTTATTTGATGCTTCCATCATTGGCATGTATCTCATGTCTACCTGCATTCTAGCACCTGGCAACGGAGGTTGTTGTCCTAAGACAAGCTGTGGCCTTAAAACTCCTACTGGTCTTGACGCATTCCCCGTAATGTATCTAGGTGGAGTAGGTACTTCTGGAACAGGTTGTACATACCTCTTGACCAAGTCGTCGATAAGATTTTCTTGATCAATAGGTGTCGTTGGCTTGGCAATGGACTCACTTATCTGTGAAACACTGTGCTGAGAGGATGTGTCATCTCCTTGACTCTTTAAGTCCTTTTCTTTGTATGCCTCACAGTTATCCACTAGATAAAGAGCTTCTTTGATCAACTCGTTTAGCGTCATCCTCCTTATCATATGCAAATCCTTCTGAAGGCCCGCATGTCTCATTCCCTGGATAAAGATCAGCATCAGTCGTGCTTGCGTAGGTAGTTCTGCTCTCGGACATAGCTTAACATATCTCTTGAGCCGTAATGATGCTTTGCGTACTGATTCATTCTCTTTCTGTTTGAATCTATGGATTTGCGAGACCGTGTTGTGAGCAATGCCTTTTGGCGAGAATTCTTCAATAAATTCCTCAAATAGCTCATCTAGGGTCTCAAAATCCCATTTTTTCACCGAGTCGAACCATGTAGCGGCATCATCTTCTAGAGTCAATCCAAATCCCGCAAACTGTGTCGCAAAATCTGAAACTTCCTCTGCTCTAATCACTCTTCTAAAAGCCTCTACGTGATCTCTCGGATCTTTATCTCCGGAGTATTTTCTGTTTACCCATTTCTGGACTTGGGATGGTCTAACTCGTCGATTGTCTCTCTTCCAATCCTTCTCTCGTTATCGCTCTTGAAGGGAATCCTGGTGGCTCTCTTCTTGGAATTCCTATAGGAATTCTTGTATTTGGTGGAGGCATTTGTGGTCCTTCATTGATCAAATATCCACCTCTTTCTAGTACAGTCTGTGGATTTGTGCTTTCTACAACTCTGTATTCTCGTCCATACTTGTCGACAACTATAGATCTCCATTGACAGTCGACTCCGTATGTGTAGACATATAAGAGCTTGTAATCTGTTATCTCTTCTAGGTATGGATCTGAGCACCTATAAAGATTGACCTCATTGTCGTCAATGTATCTATATAGTCCTTCACTCTCATGACCAATCATCCAAAATCTCTCAACAAGATGGGTCTTTATCAATTGCAAGTTTGGAAGATCCATTGTGGGAGGATATTCCTCTATCGTCGGGATCCCCAAGCTTGTGTAAGCTGCATTTGAATCTAGGGTAGACATGATTTCTGGGCTTACGAGCTTTTGCTTGGTTCAAGTAGACTTAGTCCACTCTGTTCAAGTGCTTTGGTTAGGGAAAAGTCGAAACTATGTCCAAAAGCGCAACCGTTTCGTTACAATTCTCGTAAATTGTCACTTTTAGACACCCCTGACTTCCGGATGTATTTTGAGGCCTCAAACGACGTTTTTTTCAAAGTTGAACTAAATGGTGGCCGTGGGCCTGCATTAAGTTTAAGTTCTACTCTAAGATCTGTAGAGCCGCTCTCAGGCTACGTTTTGATATAAAAGCTTTTCCAATCCGATACCGTTTGTGAAAGTTATGGCCAAAACAGTGAAATGCAGTTTAGACTGGTCAAAATGAGTCCAAATTCAATTTTAAAAGAAGATTTGGGATCTCTGTGACACTATGAACACTCCTGTATGGTCACAGGTACAGTTGGATCCTAAAACTGGCCTAGAGATATCCTACGCGTAGTATGTCTATATGCTCAGAATTTAACAAAATTTGGTACAGAGACTCCCCTTAAGTCTAGCAACACAATGGTATGCTCAGAATTTCATTTGGATTTAAAAATGTCCTTGAGACATCCTACGCGTAGGATGTCTAACTGCTCAGATTTTGTCCAAACTTGATCCCAAGATTCTCAGAGTGCTCAGTAACCCAATGGTATACTCAAAATTGAATTTGGATGCCAATAGGTCAAGATTTAGGCTGCAAGAGCTTCTAGTGCACTCCAAGAGTAGGATGTCTGACAATTCTTGTCTTTGCTTGGTAAATAGGCCAAACAAGGTCCAAATTCACTTTTGAAAAAAGATATGGAATCCTTGAGACACTTAGAACCTCCCTTTATGGCCAAAGTAGAATTTTGACCACTTTATGACCCTGGAGACATCCTACGTGTAGGATGTCTTTTTGCTCTGTTTCAGCCCAAACTTGCATCGTAGCTTCCCCTTGATGTGATAAACTCACAGTTATTTTTACTTTTTGATTTTGACACCTATAGGTTGGTCAAGTGATCAAGAATCTGTTCCAAAAGACTGATGTCCATTCTGATTAATTCACCAGTCAAATCAACTCCAAATTGGACCAAATTTGCATAGGAGGCTTATCTAAGGCTATATGACAGCATGCTATGTCCACAGGAGAATTTTGGTCTCAAAATCATGCAGTAGACATCCTACGCGTAGGATGTCTTTTTGCTCAGAATGAACCCAAATTTGAACCACAGACTCTACTTAAGGTGCTGATCACTGTGGTATGCTTAGAATTTTGTTTAGAGTCCAAAATCACACAAAAGACATCCTACGCATAGGATGTCTTCTTGGCCTGTTTGACCCTAGACTTGTCCCACAGCTTCCCCTTGATGTCAGTAACCCAGTGGTATGCTTAGATTTTGGTTTGGATTTCAAAAGTCCCAAATTTTAGCTGTTCTTGCCTTTTGTCTGTCCAAAAACGCTAAAGTGTGTTCAATCTTCACTTTCACTGACCCAAATGAGATGAAATTTATCACATGCACTCAATACAACATTTAGAACATGTCTATGGAGTCATCCTATGGTTTGGTCTCAAAATTAGGCCTTGGACACAATTTGGGTAGGATGTCTGGCAATTTTCATCTTTTGGCTTTGATCTGTCAAAATTTGGTCAAATTTCCACTTTCCAGGTGAAAATAGGGTAAAACCTACCTTCTAAACACACTGGTCAACTCAGAATTTCAAAATTTCCACCAGATCACCCTGTAGACATCCTACGCTGTCGAGAAATTTGCGGTCTTGCCAGGAAAGCACCGGGCTTATGGCTGCGAGAGTTTGTGAGAGAACTCAACAAAAACTATATGAAGGAGTTAAACCATAGATGCCATGAAGACTAGGGTCTGGAAAGAAGTGCAATCAAAGAAGACTCACTCTTTCTCTCTTGCATTCACACACACAAAGAAAGAACGCAAAAGAGAATGTCAAAACAATACGAAGATGAAAACATCAAGGCTATGGTCATATCGTATCATGGGTAATATGAAAGGGTTAATGGATGAGTTAATGGCATTCAATCTTGGCTGACCAAATAGGCTACGAATTGTTCTTTGGAATTGTAGTTTTGTGCTTACCATAATATATATATTTTGTCTAGTGATTGGAATTAATTGTGTGTATAAATACTCTTGGTTCATAGCAAGATAACTACGCTTACATCAAAAGAAAAATTATAGTCTATGAGAGGTAGTATGATGGGATCCGGTGATAGAAGTATTTCATTGAGCCTTTCAGGGCCAAAGAGAAACACTATACGTTGTTGAAAGTGTATTTTACGGCTAATCCATACGTTAATTCTAATAGATTGTATAGAGTGAAAGCGATAGAAATGATCATCATGTGGGTTATTCATCTAGGATAGTATGTGAGAAATGTAGATATGAGAGAAGTGAAGAGATGAGAATTTTCCCTCCCAAGCCCTATTCTTGCCCGTAGACAATAAGGATACTGCGGGGAGAGATGTACCTGTAGCAAAGAGAACCTAAAATTTGTAGAGAGGATGAATTACTAAGAGTGAGAGAGATAGATTTGGTTAAGGAGATGAGATTAGATACATATATATATATATATGTCGGATTAGACATGAAAAAGAAAACAATAAGAAATCAAGAAAACATCAATGTAGAACACATCTTACTTGACAAACACTTCGGCACCATTATTGATGGAGAGAGAAGAAGAGGGGAGCACTCCACTTTGATTGATACGCCAAGTACAACACCTTCTTTGATTAGAGTTGATCTTCCAAGGATAGCATACAAGAATGGCTAGTCTTCCTTTAGGAGAAAGTGTAGGCTTGGGCTTATGTTAATGGGGCTAAGTACAATTAGGCATTACTACTCACTCCCTCAAGAATTCCTCTCATCAATGGCTTGAATGCTTGAGTTCCTTCGAAGGAATAAGAGGTCCCCTTTTATAGGTGAAGGGAACCCCCAAGGGTTTACAAGAAGAGAGGAGCCAGTGTGAACAGGAATTGGAAAAGTTGGAAATGAGCTGTCCCTGCATGATGTGGGCAGACTGGGGTCCAGTATTTTGATTATATCTCCTCAACCGTGGCTCCAAATAAAAAAGTAAAAATATGGGCAAAAACTTCAGCTCATTAGCTACGATTTTCATTTTAAAATTGTTTTCCAATTCGGATTGGAACCTTGTGTAAAAAATTCATTAAAATAAGGTCCATTTATGGCAGCAAAAGTCTTCATGTGGTCTCCTTAGCCTAGACTTTCATTTGATTCCAAAGGACACCTCATGCCATATGAAAGCATGACATTGCTCCTTGACAAAGTTTTGTAATCATGCTTGCAATAATGCATTAAAATAAGTGTATCTTTGAAATCATGCCACCTAGTGTCCCACTAGGATTTGATTCTCTCCTAGTAGCTATTTAAAAAGAAGTATAAAAAAATACATAGAATATATATATATTGGAGTTTACCCTAGATATAGGATCTAGCTAGGGTGTGAGATGATAATGAAATAGTAGAAATAAAGAATCAATGCTTTTTGCCTCAAGTTAAAGAGGCGGAGCTATTGATCCTTTTCCCATAGTATTTTCTGATGGTAAAGTAAGGATATGTTATCCTTGAGAAAAATAATAGGATGAGATAGAAGGCTTATTATTATACTTAAATATGCATATGTACACTATAGGAAATATAATTATGTATCTAAAAAAATACAAGATAGATTTTGTAGCATGCGTTCCCACTATGTACGTGTCACAGCACGACAACGCGTAGGATGTCTATTGCTTATTTTTTTAGACTGAAGTGTCCCTGATGCTTCCTTATGCTCTCAGCAAGTGCAAGTATGCTTCACAATTGCAAAAACATGCAAAAATCACTCAATTAAGCCTTTGCTGAAATTTTACGTTTTCTGACTCCGCCTTTTGGCTTTTGGTCAACAAAAATAGGGAAAAACACCCAAGTCAATATGTTACTAGGGTAAAACCTACCCTCTGAACCCATTGGTGCAGTCAGAATTTTCAAATTTGGTCTCTAGAACGCCCTTGAGACATCCTACGCGTAGGATGTCTATGTTTACAGAATTGCACGTTTTCGTCACAGAACCCTTGCAAATGCTCTTTTATATGCACAACATCAGTCACTCATACAAAAATGTCCACAAAAGCTTGTTTAATGCATTTTTACCCTCAAAAGCACACTTTTCTGTGATTTCCAATGAAATCAAGTACTTTAGCAAATAATTCAATGTTGAATAGCTCTAGATCAGAATTAGATCACTTACCTAAAGCTACTCTTACAAATCATATGGGGTTTTGCATCTATGAGTAGAAAAACACTTCACTGCCACACACAGACTAATAAATGCTTTTATCACCTCATAAATCACTCGACCACCAACAACTACTCTAATCCACAGATCCTAACTAAACCTATCTAGTCGCACACCCTCGGCAAGACACACGCTTCCTGGCTATCCACTTGATCGCGGAATATACTCTTCCAGATCCACTTAAGAAAAACGTTTTCTTTAGCCGAAACTAAATCAAGCAACCATCACACGAGTGTTAGTAGGAAACCTACTTAGGTCCTTGTGTCCCCGACAGCGGCGCCAATGTTGGATGGGAGCGACTCACACACCCATGAAGTGCATGCAAACACTACCTAGATCAACATAATGTCAATCGAGGACACAGATGACATGATAGGCACACGGAGGAAATCTCTTTAGCTTGTCAGGCTGAGACCATCCTACACATACAACACTCAGGAAGGCCAACTAAACCACAATCAAAAACCTCACTGCTCTCAACTACACCACCTAGCCACATACACACATACGGAAGGTAACTCACCTAATCATACCAGATTCGTACGAAACTTAAGGAACACCATCCCCTCACTAGAATACACCTGTCCCTAATCTTCTACACTCAAAAACCTCACTCAAAATCCATCTGCGGAAAACACGTAGGATGACAGAGCATTATTTTGAAAGTGTCCGAAACTAAAATTTATAAGTACCTATGTGTAGCTTATGTCGCCACGATTCTATAGACTACTAGCACGCAGAAAACAGACATCCTTTGATACACTTACGACCACAAATAGCTCGTAGATGCGTCGGCGTGTGCGCTTCGTCTCGCTTGGAATGCTTGGCGTTGTCGCATAGCTCTCCTCGAACCTACAGCAACAATGCAGTCGGATCTCCAATGTGTTGAACGAGCCGGGCGTAGCAAGAGGATAAAGCTCACGCTCACTCTCTTTCTCTCTCACACACAGTAGACGGCAGCGCTCAAGTTTTGATTATGATAAAAGTCTTCTTTACAAAATGACCTACATACCTTATATACTAAGGCTACCTTAGGTTTAACAAAAAATGGGGTTGAAAGGGTCAAATAGCTTTGTATTTACAATCTGGAAGTGCCATTGCACCTCGACTTCTGAAACTAAAATAACTACTCATTACAAATGACGTTTATAGCCATAATCCGTAGCATTTCATAATTCGCAAAAGATAAGACTTTGGTACGAAACTTGAGTTATGTTGTGTTGTTGACCCAGCGGTCAACAGATGCCCAGGTGGTTTCAAAGGGTGTGGACACTCCAGGAGTTTCTCCTCCCTAAGAAATTGACCTTCCTGGTGGAAGGCTTGGATGTACAACTGGTTCACATGGTGAAAGATTTAAGCTCTACACTATGGAACTCAAAGTTGGGATTCTGCAATTGCGGCATTCCCTCGGATTTGCTGGAGTTCAACCCTCCTTCCATTCATCAATTATTTCTGGAAGGGGCAAAAGGAGCTGCGCCCCCGCCCAAATATAAAGATGTTGATTCCGTAGATGGTGTTTGCCCAAGATGTAACAAAGGTATGCTGGTGAGGGGGCCAACTTGTGCAAATGGAAAGCAGATTCACTTCATCGAGAGGGAAGCATACCTGTTCATAGTGCGAGCCGGTATTGCATAGGAGAAGGATCAACAAACAAGATGCACGAGGAAATGTTGCACGGTCTGTTTGGCATGTTGGAAGCTGGTAAGGTGGATCCACGGTTGGTTATCCTGAAGATTGGGGAGCGCTTCTGCTCCCATGCGGAGGATAGAGTGTTGTCAATATTAGGGCTTTTAGGTGTGAACTTGGAAAGTAAGAAGCAGCTAAGAGCAGGAAGGACCTTGGAAGAACAGATCGTTGAAGCAGCCCAGAAGCTTCATCCGGACACAATAGTTATGTTGTTTGCCACAGATGGAGTGGGTTATCCCACAGTGGGAATGTCATGGGCTCCCAATTTTCGGGACAGCTAGGAATCGCTTATTTGCGGGTGGAACGACAATTCTCATTGTCGCATTGATCGTAATACCAGAAGGCCGTGGGTGGGCGGGATTCAACGCTTTGACAGGAAGGTGGAGGTGGTAGGGGTAGGCACAGCATGCAAGAAGGTGAATGGTTACGTGAGCGCAATCGATGTCTGCAAGGGCGTCCAGGTGGACGTGGATGAGCAAAGTGCAATTGTTGATGCAGCCACCCACGGTCTGTTTTGCAGCAATGGCGAACGGATGATGTCAATGCAGGCCAGCACCTGGATGTTTGACCAGGCGCCGTCAGAGAAAGGTGAAAGCGATAACGCAAAGTGCAGGGCTGTAGATGGGAAATTTCAGATCATCTATCTTGTGAGCACAAGCGCCAACCATTCGCAATTGAGCGTGACAGTGGCTAGTGAGATGCTTCCTGGAGATTCAAACACGAAGGCGGGAAGAGCGCTAGCCGGATTTGATGTGTGCATGGTGCTACTGGGGCGCATCGAAGAGGATGGCATGGACCTCGTAATGGTGTGCTTGGAGGATCCGGAGGAGGAGGAGCTGCACAAGATCGGGATTGTGGTTCTGCCGGTGAACCAAAGCAACAAGTGTTTTGGGGATAGGAGGACTGAAGAGTGCCTGATAGGTGGGTTCGGCAGGGATTTGAGCAAGTACGTGGAGGTAGAATACAGTACGTGCAGCCATGCAGGGGAGCTGGACAACGACGAAGAAGAAGAGCGGTTGTTCCTGGTTTGTAAGGGGCACCTGTGCCCACCCATGGGAGGCCCTCCGGTGCCCCCACATCTCCAGCCAAACCTTTGCAAGGCCCTTCACGATCGTTTGCCATACCCAGAATTCCAATCCGCCTCACACCTTCTTCATCTCAAATATCTCTAAGCCCAGCTACGACGAGCTAGACTATGCAGTCATATATGCCTTGATTTAGTTCAAACAAATTTATGTACATTTTCATATTCTTTAAATTGATAGAGGTCAAACAACACTTGAAAAAAACTTGGAATGTTTCTAGGTTATGGATTCCATCTTCAACCTTATGCTTTGGAAAGATTTTACATTTATGTCACTCTGTTGTTTTCTGCCAATTTTCTCAAATAGCAACTTAAGAGCACTTAAAAAACATTTTAGTGTGGGTTATAGTGCTTTAAATTTACTTCTAGTACTTTTAGGCATGTTTTCATTCTTTTAATGGATAAGGCATGTTCATATTACATGTCCACCTTTATAGCTCCTCGTCTATAGCTTCTTTTTATTGATTTGTTATTTTCAAGATATATATATATATATATATATTGTGGTGTGTGGTTGTGCAGGTAGAGTCCGACCACCTAGTGTGGTGTGTGGTCGTGTAGGTAGAGTCCGGCCACCTAGTGTGGTTGGACATGTTATGGATGTAGCTACCTCTCATGATAATATAAGGAGGTGCCGGATGCGAAGGAGGCACACTCAGTTTGGTCTTATTACCGTGTACACCACATTGGTGGAGATGACGGGCATAGATTGGTTAGAAACCTTTTCTTTATTTTCTTGGGGAATCCCTGTGACAATGATGGAGTTCCTCTTGACACGGGGTAGAGAGAGAGAGAGAGAGAGAGAGAGAGTTCTTGTACACGTTCTTTCTTGTACGTACGAAGCTATTGGAAGCTCCTTCTTTGGCATCAAGAGCACACCTCTCCCTTCACGTTCGTTCTTTTCACCTGGTAGTGCTAAAGGTATTGAGCTGCAGCAGTTGGTATCTCGTCCACATTCTCTCCGCCATAGCCATAATCGAGCCGCAGCAAAAGCGTGGCCTTTCGACCCTGCACTTGCTGAGGGCTCCAATCAAGGTGCTCTCTAGTAGGAAACACAACCCCAAGGTTGTCAAGAAGCATTTCAAAACCACACAAATGGAGAAGGAACTCTTTCAGGAAATTCCTTCCAGGAAGGCGAAACTCTTTGAAGATTGTGCGCTCCTTGCCGCACTGTCGAAGCAAGGGACTTGCCAATACACCGTATGCGAGCCACAAACGGCTCCAAGCACACAACAAGCCTAAACTAGCAAGCTCAAGAAAACAAAGGGTGTGTCACTCACCGCTCTACGCTCGCCTTCGTGGTGGATTCCTCGCCGCGATGAAGAAGAAGCTGCAGTCGTGCCGCGCTCAACCGCTTCGCCGCCGTCGTGCCTTCGTAATGCTCGATCGCACACACACTCTCCCTCTCTCTCTCTCTCACACACACACACACAAGGAGGTGAAGAAGAAGAAGATGGAGATGGAGCAAGAGCACTCTTCAATTGCACAAATGAGAGAATGAGTAAAAATTAGGTTTAGTTGGCTTTTATAGGAGCTCACCCCATTCACACTTGGGCGCCCATGCTTAACCAACTAATCCCTTGAATGTCCAAGTTAAAGTGCGCCTCTCATCGGCGATCACTCTACCTTTCCCTATTGGTCCGACAAGCCCGGTACCTGACTCTACCAAATACATAATACGCGTCCATCATAGGTGATCAGGTGTCCGTGTGCCGTGAGGGTTTAACATGCCCCCCTTCCTGATGTAGATTCCGTCCTCGGAAGCTATTGAGTTGAAGCTGGTTCGTCGAGGTGGAAGAGCATTTGAGATGAATGTCCTTAGCCTTCTTCAGTCACTGCAAAATCAAACAACATTGGCACAGTAATTGCATTCTCTTAAAAAGCATATGCAGTTTTAGGTAGACACATTGATTGGTCAAAGAATTTCAAACAATTTGTTAGCAATGAACATTAAATTGCAATGTAATCAAATGCATAAACAGATGTAAAGGCAAAAAATTAAACAAGTCTGGGGTCGCTAATTTGACGGTCGAAAAGCACTAGAGATCGAATATTAATACCATGGGTAAGCTTCTTAATTTTCTGTGGTCAATTAAGTTGTTTAATCGCGAGAGCCAAGTATTCATGTTCAAGGGCTGACTAGAGGCTATATCTAGAAAACCTTGTAGTTAAGCTACCATAAAAGGAATTTCTCATGAAATCATCGCCTGACTGATTACTTTTTCTTTGACCCCCCAAAGTCTTTTCACACTGATTCAATTTTGAAGTGGGTGCTTATTTTGTATGCCTTGGGTTTTTTGCTTTTCAAGGAAAAGCGCCCACACTGGGAACCTCTAGGGCTCTAGTACCATAGGCAATACATGTGAGTGAAGTACCAAATCAAGCTGAGATTTCTCTTCCAGCTTAAAATTTTACATTGTGGCACTTTGATTTTTTGTTTGTTCATTTTCATCATTTTAATTTTGTAACTTTGGGGGGTCAAATAACACTGTTACCCTCCCCAGGCTCATCACATTAGTAAACTCCCTTTATAATACTTAAGCTAAAGGTCAATAGGGTTAAGCCCACTAGAAAGCCCTAGTACATTTCATACAATGCTGCCTAAATCGGATTAAGAACCTAAGTAACCATTGTTTATTAGGAAGGCATTCCCCATGGTATTAAGAGAAGATTTCTAATACCTAGCTTGGTCAAACTAGCTTAGTCGGACTGCTTGATTTTTACACCTAAACAAGTGATTATGACAAAAGATTGCATTGAATTAAATGTTGGATACTAACCAAATGCGCTGAATAGTATGCTACCAATCACAATCAAAGCAGACAAACATAGATGCAAAAAGATAAGGGCAATGCTAATGGACAAGAAACACCTGTTTGTGTTGATGGTCGCGCTTGATTTGAAGGTTCCATGAAGATCCAAATCCTATCAATAGCAACACGCTCCTGTACACACTAGGAAACACAAACAATACCTCTAGGAGGCACATCAGTGGGAAAAATTAAAACTCCTAAAAAACAAACTCAAAACACAATCTAGACCCCTAACCTACCTATCTGTCACCCCTTTTAGAATCAAGGAAAGAGGATATTATATAAACCGGGTGGCCACCCTAAGGCTAGGCCTCTATCCTCATCATCTAGATAAATAAAATCGTTGTCCGTGAGGCCATAGTCTTCCTCGGTCTCTATTAGTTCCTCTTCATCATCCTCTTGTGCAAGCATGCTAATCAAGAACCTCGTGATGCGTGGATACTCATCTTGTGCAAAAGAATAAGCATGTGCCATTGGAGACACATTCGCCACTGGGTAGGGATCACTAGTTAGCCATAGACGTATCAGCCATTCTAACTCCTCAAAATTTCTCTCACATGCAAGGCTCTCTATCAAATCCCATTCGCAAGAAAGTATAGGGTAGCATACGTAGAACACTTGTTGAAAAGACAAGGGGTACCTTTCATCAAAAATAGAAGTGCATGCCTCTGGTGAAGTAGCCATTTCTGACAAGACAGATAGATTTGGTTAGGCCTTTAAAACATAAGAGTTGTTTTTGTGTGTTGCTTGACTTGACACGGTGAATTTGGACTTATATGTAAGATCTGATAGGGTGCTCTCTCATTGCTAGGCGCTCTTGCTCTTTACTATTTTTGTTTTTTTGTGAGTATAAGGCTATATATATACATTCCCTAAGATCGGAGATTAAGAGGTCAGGGAAAAAGGTTGAGAGGGAAGCAAGTGAATGATGGATGTCCACACACACTCCCCCCTTCCTTGGGTAGATCATACCGTTTGAAATGAGCTTGTCACCCTTTGAAACCAATTGTTCCAGTTGGTAATAGGTGAGGATTTTTGCCAGTAGTTTTCTATTACCGTAGGTGCCTTGTCAAGCTTCAAGGGTGGCAAGGTACTCTCCCAGGATCGAACTTGAAGTGGTTCATCAGGTGATTCTTGAACACTGGGAGGTGTGGATTCTTTTGTAGCTTCATGGAGGTCCAGTACTATAGATGGAGGCTGTGTAGAAGCTTTTACCTCTATGGATGTATTACATGATGAGCTAGAATCTTCATGGGACTCCCCCCTTCCTGAGCTAGGTGGAACAAATCGTTCTTTCTTTGGTACCCAAACTAGCTCGGGAGCGGGTGTGTAGCATTCTGTGATCTTTTTCTTTCCACGATCATTGATTCGTTTTGGAGCTACGGGATTGGGTTTACATGGGCCAGGTGATAGGTAAGAGCACAATCTACGTTTTGGCACCCAGATTTGATCATTTCCTTGATAGTAGCCTTGGGCTTCCAATAGTCGTTTAGGAATCCAACGCAGCGTTTCTTTACATTTCTTGGAGTGAGTGGTACGGTTCTTACTAGGTTTCCGTTTTTTTGCATCAACCATGCTCACTACAGAGGTTTTAGGGACCCACTTGTATGTTTTCTCTGTTACATTAGGATGGTTCTTGTGTGTCTCAAGCTTTCTTTCAACTACATTAGTTGAAGCTCTAGAGAGTTGGGCTATGGGGACGTATGGTTCAACCTCCTGGACATGCAACGTCTTGGGTTTTATTTCCTTGGGCAATATCTCAGGGACTATGGCTTGAGTGGTAGGGCTAAGAGTCGGTTTTTGCGTTGTAACACCCCCAGTCCCCCAATCAATAGTGCATTTGGTGGCTATCATCCACGTGCGGCCTAGGTTTATATTACCCTCCATAGTTCCAGTAGGCATGACCAAAAAGTCTTGAGCTACCACCCCATTGTCATAACTGACAGAAGTGTGCCAGATTCCAAAAACCGCAGTTTTTTTCTTGTTGACACCCTTGACTTGGATAATACTCTCAGATAGAGGTGGCTTCCCTAACTGACACCACACCCCATAGGATAACAGATTGTATTTAGCACCCGTGTCCAATAAGGCGTTATATAGCACTTTTCCATAGGCACTATTTAACTCAATGGGGTATCGTAGAGGTGTGTCAGAGTCCAACCCATCCTCTTCGTGTGCTTCATTTGCATCAGGTTCCGAGCGAGTAGCTCTACCTAATGGTTCCATGAAACGGCTAAACATACTAGTACTAGGCTGTGGAGCTTCGGGAGGTGCATGGCCTTCTCTCTCGCTCCTTGCCGCACTGTCGAAGCAAGGGACTTGCCAATACACCGTATGCTTCCATGATTTCTGAGTCGGAGGAGGAATCACTAGCGGCTAGTTTAGGGTCTTGGGTGGTGCTACCTTGTGTCCCCGCTGAGGGTCTAGAGCTTATCGTGGATGGGTAATGGGTGTCCGTATGAACAGAGGCACCCTCAATATGCTCGTGTTCTAGCACCCGCCCAGAGCGTAAGTGCATGTGCTTTTGATACCCTAAGGTGTCAAAAAGCTGCTCTAGGAGGCATTGTGACTAGTTTTTAGCGTGTCTTTTGTTTGTTTTTTTTGCTAGATTTTTTTGAGCGTGTCGTGGAATGGGCCGTGTGATAGCTCAAAACGAGCGTATCGGTCAGAGGGTCGTGCCGTGCTTTACAGCCCTCCGTTTGGTCACTCTATGCCCTCGGAATCCCTAAAACTGTCAATTTCCAGTAGGGAACTAGGCCCAAACTAGAAAGTCTAAGGGTGCAAGTGGGAAGAGAAAGGAGGAGAGTGGAGGACTTGTCCCACATGCTCTCATTCTCTCTTGAGGGAGTAGGGTATATATATAAGAGTGAGTCTAGTATATATCATAAGACTGAGGACTGAGGCCTGGGCCTGGGCTTGGGCTTGGGCTTGGGCTTGGGCTTGGGCTTGGGCTTGGGCTTGGGAAAATGATCCCGATCCCGATCTATCTTTTATACAAACCAACCCGTACGTCGAAAAATTTCGCCGCCCGCTCGCTCACGTTTTTAATTTCTCAGAAAACTTTTTTTTTCCAACAAATTATTTTTTTTGTTTTTTTTTTTTTAAATGCAGAAAAACGCAAAAAAGCAGAAATTGCAGAAAAACACAGAAAATGCAGAAAATGCAGAAAAATCGCAAAAAAAAAAAAGCAGAAAATGCACAGAAAATGCAGAAAAAACGCAGAAAATGCAGAAAAAGCGCAGAAATTGCAGAACTTGACAGAAATTGAAAACGCCGAACTTGAAAACACAGAAATTGCAGAACTTGACAGAAATTGAAAACGCCGAACTTGAAATTGCAGAAATTGAAAAACGCAGACAATAGCAGAAATTGAAACTTGACAGCAAATGCAGAAAACGCAAAAAACAGAAATCTCCACACACTCCTTCCCTGCCCTTTCCTATGATACAAATTGCACCACAAGGAAGCGTAAAGTGCTAACCGAGCTTAGTGTAAGGCATATCCCCGGCAGCGGCGCCAAAAATGTGCGCTCCTTGCCGCACTGTCGAAGCAAGGGACTTGCCAATACACCGTATGCGAGCCACAAACGGCTCCAAGCACACAACAAGCCTAAACTAGCAAGCTCAAGAAAACAAAGGGTGTGTCACTCACCGCTCTACGCTCGCCTTCGTGGTGGATTCCTCGCCGCGATGAAGAAGAAGCTGCAGTCGTGCCGCGCTCAACCGCTTCGCCGCCGTCGTGCCTTCGTAATGCTCGATCGCACACACACTCTCCCTCTCTCTCTCTCTCACACACACACACACAAGGAGGTGAAGAAGAAGAAGATGGAGATGGAGCAAGAGCACTCTTCAATTGCACAAATGAGAGAATGAGTAAAAATTAGGTTTAGTTGGCTTTTATAGGAGCTCACCCCATTCACACTTGGGCGCCCATGCTTAACCAACTAATCCCTTGAATGTCCAAGTTAAAGTGCGCCTCTCATCGGCGATCACTCTACCTTTCCCTATTGGTCCGACAAGCCCGGTACCTGACTCTACCAAATACATAATACGCGTCCATCATAGGTGATCAGGTGTCCGTGTGCCGTGAGGGTTAACAAAGATGCAACTGTTGCTTTTCGTTAGAGCTTAATCAGCCCTTCAGATTTGCTCCCGACGTTTGCCTTCATAAGCTTGATAGATTTGTTTTCTTGGTCTTCCTACACACCACACACCACATGAGCCTTGCACTCGTTGAAGCCTCGCAATGCTATCTTGAAGCAGTAGAGTGCTCATCGCTGCTGTTGTGGTTGTCTCCGCCCTTGACAGTAGTTCTGCCCCTTGCTAGGAAAGCTTCTTGGCAACAGCAAAAGACTCTCGCAATCGCTTTAAGCGCCCTGTGTTGCATTCCCAAGGTTGCAAGATCTTATGCGATCTTATGCTCGCTTTTCAGTCGCCAAGCAGGCATACCTTGCCATTAATTTGTAGAAAAGAAGCCATGGGGAGGAAAAGCTCCTGTCTGCATCGGAGAGATGCCCAAAACGATAATGTTTGGCAGAAACAAAGTAGTTCCTGCATCGACTACAATGTTCATGGATACAAAGCCGAAGATCTTAGAGGAAGGCTTAATGATTTGTACTCCAACCAACAGACCTGCCAACAACAGTAATATCAGCAGCAAGCCTGACAGCAAGCCTGAAGCACACATCAAGCAGAGTTGGCCAATTCCCATGCATGGAGCAGGAGACATCCCCCATCTCAGTCTTCTCTACGGAAGCAGTAGCTTGTGCTCCGTTTGTTCCATTGACAACAATGATGTGGACGGCAGTGAAGGGGATCCAGACAATAATGTTCTCCATTCCTGCGCTGCTAGTCCCGTGTTGCTCGTTGGGGTCCAAGTGCAACATGCAATGCACTCACATTGTGCCGACAAAGGGAGTTACTGCAACTTGGTTGCAGAGGTGCCTTTTGCTACTGATTTCAGTTCTTGGAAGTTTCAGTTTTCATTGTCTTTAGTGGTAGTCTTTTCATCTTTGGTTCCTTTCGCAATCTAGTTTTTGTTGAATAATCGTTTTCCATCACACCAAGCTCCTTTGGGAAGGGATGCATGTCGCAAAAATTTCTCACCCAATCCTCAGTCAGTCCTTCCTCGTCTTGTCCATTTCATTGGGATAGAGACCTGATGTTTGCATGAGCGAGATGTATGAGTTTCATGCCTTGATGTTGGCATGATGACGAGTCTAGCCCCCAAGCCCAGTCCCTTAGCCCCGAAGCCGTTGTATGATCACTCCTCCCGGATGAGGGGCCGTTGGAGTTGATCCCTTTGTGTCAAGTCCTTTCTCAGCCCAAAACTTTAAAAATATGTCCATATTTTTCTCCCTAAGGGGGGAGGTGTGGTGTGTGGTCGTGCAGGTAGAGTCCGGCCACCTAGTGTGGTCGGACATGTTATGGTTGTAACTACCTCTCATGATAATATAAGGAGGTGCCAGATGCAAAGGAGGCACACTCAGTTTGGTCTTATTCCCGTGTAAACCACAATATATATATATATTTTTATTTATTTATTTATTTAATTTATTTTTTCTGAAATTCATATCGTCAATATTTTTATTTTCTTTTTGAAAAATACTACATTTGTTTTCAAAATTGACCGCCCCAGACCTGCCCTTATTTAACCTTATGCGAAAACCCATCCCCCATCCTATACTTTCCCTGTAATTCTCTAAATTTTAAAGGATCCATTCTCTCTCTCAATACTCTCTCTCTCTCCCCGGACTCTTCTCTCTCTTCACTCTCTCTCTCTCTCTCTCTCTCTCTCTCTCTCTCTCTCTCGTTCCTCGTGACAGTACGACCCCTCCTCACCTCGGGCATTGGTGTTGCTGTGCTCGCTTGCTCCACCCCTATGCAAGGCACTCCAGATGCACATGAGCCACATCATCATCCTCACCAAAGAGCTATGCCATGTCCTCAAGTGTCTGCCCCTTTGTCTCCGGCACCAACACCCACAATGAGCTTGAACTTCAGGGCAGAGGAAAAAAGTTGAGGGACAGAGAACTGGGGTGCATGGCCTTCTGTTTGCAGGATTTCAAGGCATCCTTACTCTCGACGTGGCAATTGATATAGTACTCGGACGCCAATTATTGGGGCGTTTTTGGGTCCCTAAAGCCTCTTCTAGGGTCAAAACAACATAATATACGCATGTAAGCACTCAAAACAGCGATTTAAGGTCTCAAACTCATAGTTAAAGACCTACACCGAATCTTGAATGATTACACTTGAATGGAAGAGCAAAGTAAGAGGAACACAATGCAATAAATGAATCTGAATATATTTGGATTACCATAGCCACAGTAGCGAGGATTACAAGTTGGAGCAAGAAGAAGCTCTCAAACGTATGCTGTCTTCTCAGTTTCTCATCAGAAAAGATAATGTTCAAACTTACAAAATTGACCTTTATAGTTTAGGTGTTTACAAATGGCTTGTCCTGCCAAAAGCTCCTAAACTTCTAACTGGCTCTCTAATATACAATTGCTCCCAGAAAAATAATCATAAATTCTTTTACAAGTTCTCGGCTTAGAGATGCTCTCTTACAAAAGAATTTTACAAGGATTTCCCACAAAAATGTGACTCTTTCTCTAGAAACATTGCTTCGTTGCTTTGTCCGCCAAACACTCCCCCCTTTCCTTATCCTTGCACATACTTTGGCATGTTCAGAGCTTTGGTCGTTGATGGGGCTCCAAGGAAGCAAGTGTTGCTGAAAATCTCCGTGTTTGAAGGACAGCTTCTAGGGTTTCTTGATGCTGTCTCTGAAAGGATTTTCACTTAATGTGTGCTGGTATGCTACGTACCGTGCCTTGAGATCCTTCGCCATAGGATGAAATATTCTTGAGTCGATTTCGAAGAAACTTGTGTGATGAAGACCTCTTCAACTTTCTGCAAGTAATGTGAAGACAGGTACATTAGTCTTGAGTACATTGCCATCAGAATATGTCGTGGCGGTGAATCTTGGAGATTCCAGCAGATCCCTCGATGCCCTTCTAAGAACAGATTCCACGGATGATCATTGCCTTCAGTGTCTTTGAACACTTGGATGCAGGTGATGATCATCCGGGATCTCTTTACAGCATCTGACAAGCCACGTCGGGGACATCCCGCAACAACGAGATTGTCGAATTTAGGGTGTTGACTACATAGGCTACTACAGGAGGATTTTACGATGTCAGGACTGGGTAGTTCAGCTTTTGCTGCCTTGAGCCTTTCCATGTGGCAAACTCCTTCCATGTGCGTCTTCTAGAGACTGGGCAGACAGTAGGATCTATTTGAATGTGCTGAGGAGCATTGTGGTATTTGGTTAGATCCTGTGGCCGTTTGTCCAACCACTTCTGCCTTCACTTTGGGTGATCGTCGACGAGTACCTGTTCTTCTTCAGCTGTCAGTGCAGCACCTTCGTAACCCCCATCTTTGTTTCGGGGCAAGGTCGGCCGCATCTTCTCCTTCCATAGGATTGCTTCGTGGCATATCAAGGGAAAAGGTAGGTACTCATGACCAAACCCCTCCACCTGCTCTTCTGGCTATAAGAACGCCAGGGCCGCTGACTCCATTATCTTCTTTTCGTATATCATGTAATCTTTTGCTGGTTCCTTTTGGCATGTCCTTGATGGTCTGAGCTAGATCATCTCTTATGTCCAGATTTGTCTCTGCTGATCCTTGCTCTTGTTCTCCTTGATGTGATGTTTCAGGCAAATCAGGCATTTCTTGTCCTAGCAGCAGTTGCGGTTGCACTTGGGCTTCCTCTGTTCTGATTTGATATTGAGAAATCGGGTCTTCTTTTTCTTTCAGCAGTGTCTCGCTCATCTGCCTCTGTGTCTCTATTTTTGCTCTCGCCGCTGCCAATTGCTGCTCCAGCTCTTTTACCTTTTGCTTGTTTGCCGCCGTTTGGGCCATCATTCCCGATAAGAGCAGCTGTCTTTGAAGTTTTTCTTGCTCTAGCTCCCCTTTCAGCACTGCTAGGGTGTTCACTGTTGTGGAATTTTCTGATGTGGAGACCAATGCTCCACTAGGTTCTTGGTTTTCCATCAAGGTTGTCAAAGTACTTTTGACAGTGAGGTATGAACTGTTAACTCTCTAAAACCTTGCGCTTTCGTAAGCAAGCTGCTCCGTTCTGTACCTTTGTTGGAGCTATATATGGCTCACTCTACTCAACTTGGTCTCACCTATATATTTGTATCTTGTCCTCAATATGAATCAGTCTTTGGGAGCGTATATGGTGTGTCTCTTGTCTCGTCTCTCTCTCTTTCTCTCTACATCTCAACATGGTATCAGAGCAGTAACGATCATGCGCCGATTCAATTCATGGTGACAAAACAGTATGTGTATGCGATTTGCATGTAAGATTCAAAAATTGCTACAAATTTTATTTTTGAGCATTGATTCTTGTTAATTGTGGTTGTTTTGTGTTAAGAAGAATATGATTAGTGTTTTGTGTGACGTTTATTGCTAATCAATCTAATCGTTGATTACGTTTTCTTGTTGATGACACCCTGAACTTCATCTCAATTTTTCTTGCTGCTTTGCTCAAAATTTGGAGAAACGGGAAAAGCGCAATGGAGAGTAGCGCAATGGAACTTTTCATCCAAAACTTGTTCGTCTCCTCGAGCTCTTCGATTTGAGTTCTAGGTTTGCGTCAATCGGAGTTCGCAGCAGAAAGTTATGCTGTTTTTACTGCAATTGAGCTTGACGCAGCTTTCTTCGTCCTACTTCTTCGTGAAGCGTCCGCGATCGTTTTTCTTATTTTGGCGTTAACTTTTTCGAGAAGATTTAGCTTTTCGCTATTCATATTGTGGCCGTCAATCTTGCGTCTCACGCCACTCTATTTTGAGGACTCTTTTATTATTAACGTCTCCTTTACCCTGCCCTTTTTGAGTGACGTCTCTCACATCTTTGGAAGTTCCTTGAGCGTCCTTCTTACGTTTATCGTTGACAGAACGCAGTCCTCATATCTCTCTCATTCTCAATTGCGGCCTTCACCATATATGGTGTGCAAATTCTGCGATCTTATCTTATACGTCTTCTCGCAACAAGATATGGCTATGAATATTCTCGTCAACGGCTTTCCTTCTGGCCAGCGTTCTGTTCCTCCTTTCCAAGGTCAAGGTTTTCCAGGCTGGAAAGCAAAGATGTTGTTAATTCTTGAAGGCGATGAACTCTCCGATGTTGTCCTTGGAAATCGTGTTTGTCCGCCTCAGCCTGTTGATACTGATAATGATAACATGCTTATCACTGAAGGACCTATATTTGAAGATTGGAATGTTGCCTATACGGATTGGCAACGACGAGATAAAGCAGCTCGTCGGTATATTCTTTCTGCTCTTACTGATTCCCTTTTGCTTGATATGTACGAACTGCCTACTTCCCACGACGTATGGAAGTACCTTATTGCAAACTTTCAGAAGAAATCTGTCACAGAAATACTTTATTTGAGAGGGTTGCTTAACAAGTTACAATATGAAGTTGGTACTGCCATGACGGGACATATTGAATCTTTCAAATCTATTATTAATCAACTTGCTGCTGCCGGTGAGCCTGTTCCACAAAAGCAACTGATTACACTTCTCCTTGATGCGGTGAAGGACTCTTCTTATGATAACATTGTTACTATTCTCTCTAATAAAGATGGTCTTGATTTCGACCAAGCCTGCATGTCTTTAATTGAATACTCTCAACGTCAAGAACGTCGTAATGCTAGTCATGATACAGCTATGATTTCACACGAGGAGAGTGAGTCACAACAGATGGAACGGGCTTTCTATGCTCGAAGGCGTCCATTTCAACGAGGAAACCACAGAGTTGGCCGTCGTGGTAATATTTTCTCTCGTCTCAAATTTCCTAATAAGCAATGTTCTTACTGCAACAGAAATGGCCATACTGAAGATGATTGTTGGGCACGTCAATATGATGAAAAACACAATATTACCACAAAACAACCACGTTTATCTAGAGACTCTTCTTCTTCTTCTTGTGAATATTGTGGACGATCTGATCATCCCACTCATATGTGCTATAAGCGTCGATTCGACACACATCGGAATAGAGCATATGCTACTGAACATTGAAACAACATTGTACCAGAAACAAGCTGCGTCCTATGTTCAGTTGCTCCAGACAGAATACTTCATGTACGCGATGGATCACTTTTTATTGTCGATTCTGGTGCTACAGGAAATATGACATATCAGTCTAAGTGGCTCCATAACTATCATCCACTGCCAGTTCAACGTGTTGTTTATCTTGCTGATGATACTACTTGTCAAGTAAAGGGTATTGGAGACTTATATCTTGGTACCTTATCTTCTTCCACTCGAATTTTGCGAGGAGTATTACATGTACCAGATCTTCAACGTAATCTTCTTTCAGTTGCTAGACTTGTTGATCTTGGTCTGTTTGTTGGATTTGATCATACCAAATGCCGAATTGAGAAAGATGGACAGACTATAGCCACTGCTCCTCGAAATGGTAATTTGTTTGAACTCTCTCTCAACGATGCTGTAGCAAATGTTGTCACTGCTCCAGGTGATCATGATTGCAAAGTATGGCATCACCGTTTTGTTCATGCTGATTTCTCAAAACTCCTTGATCTTCAACGTCGTGATCTTGTTCATGGCATGGATCTTAAAGCCCATCCTCATATGGGAATTTGTGAATTTTGTGCTCTTGGGAAACACAATCGCAAACCCTTTCCTCTTTCAAATACAACTCATTCTCATGACATATTGGATCTTGTTCATACTGATATATGTGGACCTCTACCTTCTTCAAGATCACAATATCGCTACTTCATTACTTTCATTGATGATTTCTCAAGGTATACGACTGTATTTCTACTTAGACAAAAATCTGAAGCCTTATCTGTTTTCAAACAATTCCACAAGGCTGCGGAACTTCAAACTGGTCGTCGCCTTAAGAAGCTTCGTAGTGACAATGGAGGCGAATATGTTTCTCGAGAGTTTGTGAGTTACTGTGCTGACAGTGGAATTCATCATGAACACACTATTCCATATTCGCCTCAACAGAACGGAGTTGCTGAACGAAAGAATCGCACTATTCTCAATGCTGTAAGATGTATGCTGATTCATTCTGGCTTCTCGTGTTTTTTGGGCTGAAGCTACTTTGACAGCAGTATTTATTCAGAATCATCTTCCTACTACTGCACCCTCTGGTAAGATACCCATCACAGCATGGACAGGTGACATTCCTTCTGTATCTCATTTTCGAACCTTTGGATGTATTGCTTATATTCATGTTCCCAAAGAAACACGAACAAAGCTTGATGCTCCTGGTCTTAAAGTTATTTTTATTGGATATTCTGACACTTCCAAAGGCTACAAATTCTATGACCCTTCCTCCAAGAAAGTAATTGTGAATCGTGATGCTACTTTTAACGAACAGCTTATGGGAGGCTCATGGTCCATGGATGATTCTGATGATACTAAATCATTGATTCAAGCTTTTCCATTTCTTTCAGAAGATGAAACTCTTCCTATAGAGAAACTTTCCTCTTCACAACCATCCATTCCGAATGTCGCCAATGATGATATTGATATTTTTGTTGATCTGCCTATTGATTTTGAACATGGCTCATGTCATGTTTATGATGACGATATTGCTGATAATGGTTTTTGTACTTCCGAAGATCCCATTACTTATGATGAAGCTATCTCTTCACCACAAAAGGATCAATGGCAAGAGGCTATGGAAGCAGAGTACGATTCTCTTATCTCTAAAGGTACATGGATACTAACTAAATTACCTCCTGGTCGTACAGCTATTAAATGTAAGTGGGTGTATAAGACAAAAGTAAAAGCAGATGGATCTTTTGACTAGTTCAAGGCGCGTTTAGTTGCAAAAGGTTATTCCCAAGTAGCTGGTGTTAATTATCAAGAGACCTTTTCACCAGTTGTTCGCATTACAAGTGTTCGAGTTTTATTGGCCTTTGCTGTTCAATTTGATTTAGAAGCTCATCAAATGGATGTGCGAACTGCTTTTCTTAATGGTGACTTGGAAGAGGAAATTTATATGGAACAACCAGAAGGGTTTGTTATTCCAGGTAAAGAAGACCTTGTTGCTCAACTCCATAAGGCACTATATGGTCTCAAACAAGCTTCGCGAGCCTGGTATACAAAATTTGATCTTTTTCTCACCTCTAAAGGATTCATCTCTTGCTCGTCAGACCCCAACTTATACATAAAACGCCAAGGTAGCAGTTTTGTGATTCTTGCTCTTTATGTGGATGATACCATCCTTGTTTCCAATGATTTGGGATTTCTTCAGCAAGTGAAAAAGTTATTGTCTTCTGCATTCGATATGGTGGATCTTGGAGAGATTCACTCGTGTCTTGGGATTCAAATCCAACGGAACCGTACAAAAGGTATTTTATTCCTTCGACAGTCAAAGTTTATTGCAGATACTATTCAAAAATTTGGTATGGAATCTGCACATTCAGCCAACACACCTTGTCTTGCAAGCTCTACGAAGAACACTTCTGACAATGGCGGTCAACTTGTCACAAATCAACCTTATGCTAACTTGATTGGATGTCTTCAGTTTGTTGGCATGAACACTCGTCCTGATATTTTGTTTGCTGCTAATTATCTTGGACAATATCTTGCATGTCCTTCTCTTAAGCATTGGTCTGCTGCAAAGCGTGTGTTGAAATACTTGAAAGGCACTACAGATTTTGGTTTAGTCTATCGACGACAACTCACATCGGATTCTATGCAATCTCTTTCTCTTTTGGGTTACACAGATGCAGACTGGGCAAGCTCACATTTATCTATGCGATCTACTAGTGGAAATTGCTTCTTTATAAATGGTTGTCTTGTTTCTTGGACTAGCAAGAAACAACGTTGTGTTGCAGTTTCTACGACTGAGTCAGAATATGTTGCGGCATCACTTGCAGCTCGTGAGTTGATTTGGCTTTGACAAATGCTGGTTGATATTGGTCACTCTCCTCTTTCTAGCACACCCTTGCGGTGTGACAACCAAAGTGCTATTAGTCTTGCAAAAGACTATGTTCAACATAATAAGTCAAAGCACATTGCTGTCCATTATCATTATGTCAGGTATGAAGTACGCAAAGGAACCATTATGGTTGAACACTGTCCAAGTGACCAGATGATTGCAGACATTTTGACCAAAGGCCTCAACGAGTCACGTTTCATCCTCTTGCGCTTGGAGCTTGGAGTTGCTTCGACCTCACTCTTTCTAGATTAGCTTCTTTGCTATTGTAATAGCTTTGTACATATGACATTGTAATCTTTTAGGTACCATGCACTATGCACACTCCACATTTGCACATTGTGATCTCTAAGTCACTTGAATATTTGTACATAGATGCACAATTCACTTTCACATCATCATCGCTGGTTCATATTTTCACATTGTATAGGGGCTTCGGTTTTTCCCTTGAACTCCCCAAGGGTTTTTTCATCCAAAGCTAGAGACCTTTGTTTGAGTGGGGGTGTTGGAGCTATATATGGCTCACTCTACTCAACTTGGTCTCACCTATATATTTGTATCTTGTCCTCAATATGAATCAGTCTTTGGGAGCGTATATGGTGTGTCTCTTGTTGGAGCTATATATGGCTCACTCTACTCAACTTGGTCTCACCTATATATTTGTATCTTGTCCTCAATATGAATCAGTCTTTGGGAGCGTATATGGTGTGTCTCTTGTCTCGTCTCTCTCTCTTTCTCTCTACATCTCAACATGGTATCAGAGCAGTAACGATCATGCGCCGATTCAATTCATGGTGACAAAACAGTATGTGTATGCGATTTGCATGTAAGATTCAAAAATTGCTACAAATTTTATTTTTGAGCATTGATTCTTGATAATTGTGGTTGTTTTGTGTTAAGAAGAATATGATTAGTGTTTTGTGTGACGTTTATTGCTAATCAATCTAATCGTTGATTACGTTTTCTTGTTGATGACACCCTGAACTTCATCTCAATTTTTCTTGCTGTTCTGCTCAAAATTTGGAGAAACGGGAAAAGCGCAATGGAGCGTAGCGAAATGGCACTTTTCATCCAAAACTTGTTCGTCTCCTCGAGCTCTTCGATTTGAGTTCTAGGTTTGCGTCAATCGGAGTTCGCAGCAGAAAGTTATGCTGTTTTTACTGCAATAGAGCTTGACGCAGCTTTCTTCGTCCTACTTCTTCGTGAAGCGTTCGCGATCGTTTTTCTTATTTTGGCGTTAACTTTTTCGAGAAGATTTAGCTTTTCGCTATTCATATTATGGCCGTCAATATTGCGTCTCACGCCACTCTATTTTGAGGACTCTTTTATTATTAACGTCTCCTTTACCCTGCCCTTTTTGAGTGACGTCTCTCACATCTTTGGAAGTTCCTTGAGCGTCCTTCTTACGTTTATCGTTGACAGAACGCAGTCCTCATATCTCTCTCATTCTCAATTGCGGCCTTCACCATATATGGTGTGCAAATTCTGCGATCTTATCTTATACGTCTTCTCGCAACAAGATATGGCTATGAATATTCTCGTCAACGGCTTTCCTTCTGGCCAGCGTTCTGTTCCTCCTTTCCAAGGTCAAGGTTTTCCAGGCTGGAAAGCAAAGATGTTGTTAATTCTTGAAGGCGATGAACTCTCCGATGTTGTCCTTGGAAATCGTGTTTGTCCGTCTCAGCCTGTTGATACTGATAATGATAATATGCTTATCACTGAAGGACCTATATTTGAAGATTGGAATGTTGCCTATACGGATTGGCAACGACGTGATAAAGCAGCTCGTCGGTATATTCTTTCTGCTCTTACTGATTCCCTTTTGCTTGATATGTACGAACTGCCTACTTCCCACGACGTATGGAAGTACCTTATTGCAAACTTTCAGAAGAAATCTGTCACAGAAATACTTTATTTGAGAGGGTTGCTTAACAAGTTACAATATGAAGTTGGTACTGCCATGACGGGACATATTGAATCTTTCAAATCTATTATTAATCAACTTGCTGCTGCCGGTGATCCTGTTCCACAAAAGCAACTGATTACACTTCTCCTTGATACGGTGAAGGACTCTTCTTATGATAACATTGTTACTATTCTCTCTAATAAAGATGGTCTTGATTTCGACCAAGCCTGCATGTCTTTAATTGAATACTCTCAACGTCAAGAACGTCGTAATGCTAGTCATGATACAGCTATGATTTC
Source organism: Adiantum capillus-veneris (assembly GCF_014529385.1). NCBI lineage: Eukaryota > Viridiplantae > Streptophyta > Polypodiopsida > Polypodiales > Pteridaceae > Adiantum > Adiantum capillus-veneris. Next base: position 98,159,385 of record NC_140935.1, read on the forward strand.
ACACGAGGAGAGTGAGTCACAACAGATGGAACGGGCTTTTTATGCTCGAAGGCGTCCATTTCAACGAGGAAACCACAGAGGTGGCCGTCGCGGTAATATTTTCTCTCGTCTCAAATTTCCTAATAAGCAATGTTCTTACTGCAACAGAAATGGCCATACTGAAGATGATTGTTGGGCACGTCAATATGATGAAGAACACAATATTACCACAAAACAACCACGTTTATCTAGAGACTCTTCTTCTTCTTCTTGTGAATATTGTGGACGATCTGATCATCCCACTCATATGTGCTATAAGCGTCGATTCGACACACATCGGAATAGAGCATATGCTACTGAACATCGAAACAACATTGTACCAGAAACAAGCTGCGTCCTATGTTCAGTTGCTCCAGACAGAATACTTCATGTACGCGATGGATCACTTTTTATTGTCGATTCTGGTGCTACAGGAAATATGACATATCAGTCTAAGTGGCTCCATAACTATCATCCACTGCCAGTTCAACGTGTTGTTTATCTTGCTGATGATACTACTTGTCAAGTAAAGGGTATTGGAGACTTATATCTTGGTACCTTATCTTCTTCCACTCGAATTTTGCGAGGAGTATTACATGTACCAGATCTTCAACGTAATCTTCTTTCAGTTGCTAGACTTGTTGATCTTGGTCTGTTTGTTGGATTTGATCATACCAAATGCTGAATTGAGAAAGATGGACAGACTATAGCCACTGCTCCTCGAAATGGTAATTTGTTTGAACTCTCTCTCAACGATGCTGTAGCAAATGTTGTCACTGCTCCAGGTGATCATGATTGCAAAGTATGGCATCACCGTTTTGTTCATGCTGATTTCTCAAAACTCCTTGATCTTCAACGTCGTGATCTTGTTCATGGCATGGATCTTAAAGCCCATCCTCATATGGGAATTTGTGAATTTTGTGCTCTTGGGAAACACAATCGCAAACCCTTTCCTCTTTCAAATACAACTCATTCTCATGACATATTGGATCTTGTTCATACTGATATATGTGGACCTCTACCTTCTTCAAGATCACAATATCGCTACTTCATTACTTTCATTGATGATTTCTCAAGGTATACGACTGTATTTCTACTTAGACAAAAATCTGAAGCCTTATCTGTTTTCAAACAATTCCACAAGGCTGCGGAACTTCAAACTGGTCGTCGCCTTAAGAAGCTTCATAGTGACAATGGAGGCGAATATGTTTCTCGAGAGTTTGTGAGTTACTGTGCTGACAGTGGAATTCATCATGAACACACTATTCCATATTCACCTCAACAGAACGGAGTTGCTGAACGAAAGAATCGCACTATTCTCAATGCTGTAAGATGTATGCTGATTCATTCTGGCTTATCTCGTGTTTTTTGGGCTGAAGCTACTTTGACAGCAGTATTTATTCAGAATCATCTTCCTACTACTGCACCCTCTGGTAAGATACCCATCACAGCATGGACAGGTGACATTCCTTCTGTATCTCATTTTCGAACCTTTGGATGTATTGCTTATATTCATGTTCCCAAAGAAACACGAACAAAGCTTGATGCTCCTGGTCTTAAAGTTATTTTTATTGGATATTCTGACACTTCCAAAGGCTACAAATTCTATGACCCTTCCTCCACGAAAGTAATTGTGAATCGTGATGCTACTTTTAACGAACAGCTTATGGGAGGCTCATGGTCCATGGATGATTCTGATGATACTAAATCATTGCTTCAAGCTTTTCCATTTCTTTCAGAAGATGAAACTCTTCCTATAGAGAAACTTTCCTCTTCACAACCATCCATTCCGAATGTCGCCAATGATGATATTGATATTTTTGTTGATCTGCCTATTGATTTTGAACATGGCTCATGTCATGTTTATGATGACGATATTGCTGATAATGGTTTTTGTACTTCCGAAGATCCCATTACTTATGATGAAGCTATCTCTTCACCACAAAAGGATCAATGGCAAGAGGCTATGGAAGCAGAGTACGATTCTCTTATCTCTAAAGGTACATGGATACTAACTAAATTACCTCCTGGTCGTACAGCTATTAAATGTAAGTGGGTGTATAAGAAAAAAGTAAAAGCAGATGGATCTTTTGACAAGTTCAAGGCGCGTTTAGTTGCAAAAGGTTATTCCCAAGTAGCTGGTGTTGATTATCAAGAGACCTTTTCACCAGTTGTTCGCATTACAAGTGTTCGAGTTTTATTGGCATTTGCTGTTCAATTTGATTTAGAAGCTCATCAAATGGATGTGCGAACTGCTTTTCTTAATGGTGACTTGGAAGAGGAAATTTATATGGAACAACCAGAAGGGTTTGTTATTCCAGGTAAAGAAGACCTTGTTGCTCAACTCCATAAGGCACTATATGGTCTCAAACAAGCTTCCCGAGCCTGGTATACAAAATTTGATCTTTTTCTCACCTCTAAAGGATTCATCTCTTGCTCGTCAGACCCCAACTTATACATAAAACGCCAAGGTAGCAGTTTTGTGATTCTTGCTCTTTATGTGGATGATACCATCCTTGTTTCCAATGATTTGGGATTTCTTCAGCAAGTGAAAAAGTTATTGTCTTCTGCATTTGATATGGTGGATCTTGGAGAGATTCACTCGTGTCTTGGGATTCAAATCCAACGGAACCGTACAAAAGGTATTTTATTCCTTCGACAGTCAAAGTTTATTGCAGATACTATTCAAAAATTTGGTATGGAATCTGCACATTCAGCCAACACACCTTTGTCTTGCAAGCTCTACGAAGAACACTTCTGACAATGGTGGTCAACTTGTCACAAATCAACCTTATGCTAACTTAATTGGATGTCTTCAGTTTGTTGGCATGAACACTCGTCCTGATATTTTGTTTGGTGCTAATTATCTTGGACAACATCTTGCATGTCCTTCTCTTAAGCATTGGTCTGCTGCAAAGCGTGTGTTGAAATACTTGAAAGGCACTACAGATTTTGGTTTAGTCTATCGACGACAACTCACATCGGATTCTATGCAATCTCTTTCTCTTTTGGGTTACACAGATGCAGACTGGGCAAGCTCACATTTATCTATGCGATCTACTAGTGGAAATTGCTTCTTTATAAATGGTTGTCTTGTTTCTTGGACTAGCAAGAAACAACGTTGTGTTGCAGTTTCTACGACTGAGTCAGAATATGTTGCGGCATCACTTGCAGCTCGTGAGTTGATTTGGCTTCCACAAATGCTGGTTGATATTGGTCACTCTCCTCTTTCTAGCACACCCTTGCGGTGTGACAACCAAAGTGCTATTAGTCTTGCAAAAGACTATGTTCAACATAATAAGTCAAAGCACATTGCTGTCCATTATCATTATGTCAGGTATGAAGTACGCAAAGGAACCATTATGGTTGAACACTGTCCAAGTGACCAGATGATTGCAGACATTTTGACCAAAGGCCTCAACGAGTCACGTTTCATCCTCTTGCGCTCGGAGCTTGGAGTTGCTTCGACCTCACTCTTTCTAGATTAGCTTCTTTGCTATTGTAATAGCTTTGTACATATGACATTGTAATCTTTTAGGTACCATGCACTATGCACACTCCACATTTGTACATTGTGATCTCTAAGTCACTTGAATATTTGTACATAGATGCACAATTCACTTTCACATCATCATCGCTGGTTCATATTTTCACATTGTATAGGGGCTTGGGTTTTTCCCTTGAACTCCCCAAGGGTTTTTTCATCCAAAGCTAGAGACCTTTGTTTGAGTGGGGGTGTTGGAGCTATATATGGCTCACTCTACTCAACTTGGTCTCACCTATATATTTGTATCTTGTCCTCAATATGAATCAGTCTTTTGGAGCGTATATGGTGTGTCTCTTGTCTCGTCTCTCTCTCTTTCTCTCTACATCTCAACATCTCTTGTCTCGTCTCTCTCTCTTTCTCTCTACATCTCAACAACCTTTGCTGTCAATTCTTGGCATTCTTTTTCCTTGGTGATCAACTCCGTCCTGACGTCCACCAGATCTCTGATCAGAGACTGAGCCTGCTGTCACTCAATGTCTCTTTCCTTCGTTGTGAGCTCCAATTCTGCCCGTAGGCTCTCTAACTCCTCTTGCCGAGATGCTTGCTTTTGCTGAGCCTCCTGTACCTGCTTTTCTTTTTCTCTCAGGACCACGTGCTGGCATTGGAGTTGTCTTTCTAATTCCTATAAGGTTTTCTTGTAGTCAAAATCAACAATAGCGTGACAGGCTTCTTGGTATCCTATTGCTTCTGTAGGAGGCATAGACTCTTTTTGTGAGGATGAAGGAGAAGGAGATGGTGGTTTTTGGGTTGATGGAGAAGGAGGAGGAGGAGGAGATTTTAACGAGGGAGGAAATGGTGATTTAGGTGAGGGAGGAGGTGGTGATTTCTCTGCTTCTTGTACACACCTCTTTTTCGATGCATCTTTCCTTGGCTGCGAAGCAGACGTGTCCGCTTTTCTTTTCTTTAAAATCTTTTTGATTCTTTGGCGAGTCAAATCCGCCGCCCGTCGTGCTTCCACATTCCTCTCTCTTTGAGCTTTCTTTAGTTGCTCTGCTTGGCTCGTATCATCAGTCGCTTCTTTCTCCTTTGTTCCTTCAGTGGACTGAGAAGATATGTCCACTTCTGCAGTCTTTTGTTCCGCGGCTATCCTTTGTTTTTCAGCCTGTATTCGAGCTGCCTCTTCTATTCTTGCCTGTCTTTCCCTCTCGAATCTTCGTTTTTCTGTTTGTTGTGTTGTATCAGCTCTCGCTTTTCTGTCAACCCGCAACTTGGTCCTTCTTTCCTCAACTCTTTGTTGGGCCTCTGCATATGCTTTTTGAAGGTCGGATTGCGAAACTATACTTCTTTCCCTCTTTCTTTTCTCAAGTGGTGTGCTGGTGTCTTCCTCCTCGCTTTCTTCAAATTCTGATGGTCCTTTGTCTTTAGACCCTTGAGAGTTTCCCTCGTCTTCAGTCTCCGTCGCTTCTTCATCACTCGAGCTTTTGTTGGATGCCTTTGCTGAGCGCGATGATGTTGCGCTAGTGGTCGTCGTTACTGAATGAGCAACCAACTTTGCTTTCTGAATCAAGGCCGTTTGAGAACTGGCCCCTGCAGGTCTTCAATCATGCCCAAAGCTTGGTATGCTATTCTTGTTAGCATTGGCCCTGCACTCATGTAGCTTTTGTTTATTGCCGAGCTTTTCAAATTTGCTTCGATCAAGTTCTCCAAGATGAAAGAACCATAATCGCATGGGATGGTTCTGTTTTCAGCTGTTGCTAGAGCCATGACCACTGCAATGTGCAGGATCGGCTCAGTGTAGCGAGGAGGCTTTTGTATCCTGAAATGTTGAGAGATTAATCTTATTGGTAACTCCAGCTCACCGTATATCATGTCACTGTTTGTACTTGTTTCCTTTTGCTTTGATAAATGCCTTCTAGTTATCCAGTGACTTGGTCTTTGCCAGCAAGTCGTGTTTCCCTGGAAGGAAATGCAAAGCTTCGTTCATGATTTCTTTTGTGATCTTTACTTTTACCTTTGATCCATCCTTGTCAATGAGCATTGCTTGCCCATCATACTGTATGAAGCTCATGAGCTTGTGGGCCCTCATGTAGCCTGTTCCCCATGGCTGCAATATGAAAAACTGCTCCAAGTACACAGCCCGCATGACTTCTGTGACGTCCGGCCTTCAGTGGAGATTCCATATTTCCCGTGGCATGATAGTCGTCTTTACCATATCACCATCAGCATCCCTAAACTTCGCGATGAAAATGTGAGCAGGGATCTGAGCTAGTATTTCATCCGAGATGTGAGCTTTTTTGTTTGTAGAGAGCTCATCCACTTCATATGGTGCTGCTGTCCACTGCCTTGCTTGATTTTTGCAAGGCATTCTGTGTCATTAGAATCACAAGCTGTCAGGATTTTCCTTTTGCAACAAGTAGCATTTAGACTTTTAGTAAAAAGCAGTTCAAAAGTTAAAACTGATCATAACTTGAATAAATCTCATCCATTATTGTCCATATGTCACTAGTGGGACTAGGACGACTAGAGCTATGACTGATTGAAATCTGAGCCAAATCTAGGCCTGAGGTACACCTATCGCGATCGTAGTACAGAGGCCAAAATGAGATCTGATCACATGAGTGGTTTGCTGATAGCTAGAGGGTCATTTTGGTCGACTCTGTCATTTATTTGAACCACTTTTGAGTTTATAAGTCCCAATTTTGGGTTACAAGGGAGTTTTGGACTAGACTTTGATTTTTCATGGGTTTTTGATGTCCAATTGGCTTGAAACTTGATGGGTGACTTGAACAAGATGCGTACAAGGGATCTGTTAGGTTTTGGTCAAAATATGATGATGAGGTACACCGATCGCGATCGTAGTACCTGAGCTTTTTTGGGTGAAAACTGGATGGCTTTGGTCCCCTATGCCTGCCTAGCCCACTGATGATTTATTTCCAAGTTTGGACTTAAAATGAACAAATTAGAACAATTTTTCACTGTTTGACCTTATTTTACTAAGGCTAACCATATTGGGTTTTCCTGATGAATTCTGGTTGGATCCTGGAGTTAGATGATGTTAGTTTTTGAGCTTTCACTGCTTCCAAAATGTGTTGCTACCATCAGCCTAGTACTCCGCTGTCTGATTCTGACTTGATCAGGCACTTTTTACCCCGTCTTGGGAGATTTTCCAGACTTGTGCATTTTTTCAGGTTTTCTTTTAATACCAATGGGATAATTGGGCATCTCTACGTCGCCTTTTAGTCTTTGACATTAGTTCGGCTAAAATTCCTCGCTTGTGTGATCACTCGAGACTGAAATGGTCATCTCCATCCTTGTGGAAGATTCTGAGCTCCATTCAGGGTTTTCTACTACTGTGATGACTCCTAGTCGGACAAGTATGCCTTTCAAACCACCCGTCATAATTTTCAGTCAAATTTTGATAGTTGTAGGTCAAATTTTTCCGATTCGGGTGTGTTTGTCAAATTTGGTCCATTCCATGAGCAAAATTTGTGCATTTTCCATGAAAATTCAAGAGAGTGTATCCCTCACTGAGTTCTAAGCCTGGGCCAAGCCAAAAGTTGCAGAACCTGCATTTGGGGGCATCGATCGCGATCGTTGCATAGTTTCCAAATTGAGTTTTGACACCTGCAGGTTGTTGGTAAAGGTGACGGGATGCCTTTTGCAATTTCTGTGCCAAGCTTGGTCAGTGGGGTACACCGATCGCGATTGTTGTACCACCACCAAATTGAGATTTGATCACATTGATGTGTTCTGTGCTTGATAAAAGTTTTGTTTTGATGCCTCTAAGGGCGCTTGACCTATTTGACTCAATCCGACGTTGATTTGATCCATTCGCCGGTTTGTGCAATGATTCACGCTTGCATGCGTAATAGACTTGACCTTTACTTGATAAGGAACATACCTGTGAAATCTGGTATGAAATGCTGGTTCCGATCGTCCGTACGGGGTAGAAATGTGGCAGTTCGCTCTAGGTCAAGAAGCTCTCTTCTTCTCTCTCAAAATGTGAAAATGAACAATGAGCTAGAATTTGGCTTACCTGACCTATATCTTTCCGAGGTTTTCGTGACATAGGGGTGATTTTCCTTACCTTTGATCCTGATATAATCTGCATACCATCTGTGGGTTGAACCGTTCGTCATTCTGGCGTCGTATGACCATTTGATGCGATTCTGGCGAAACGTGGTCATGATCATTAAGGCTGAAAATCGACATCTTCAGATTAGCTTCATATATTCCATGCTTGATAACCCTATCATGATACTTTGGCGTTTGCTTTCAGAACTTGATTCCGACACTGTGGGCGATATTTTTTAATTTTTGGAAGATTATAAACGAAAATCAAACAAAATAAATTGAAAATACTTATTAACTGACAAAAATTAGCCAAAAATTATTATACTCACCCCTAAGCATATATTTTCACTAGAAGCATCCCAATGCTCCAGATTTTGTCATTATAGCTCATTATTATGCTAATTGGATGATAAAAATGCTAGATTTTGATCAAATTTGTTCAAAATTGAAGTCTAAAAAATGAAAAAAACAACAAACACACGCATTATGTACATATATACACGTTGGACCCCTTAATGGTCCTGACTGCTGCTAGATTTAGCAGTTACTCCCCCCTTCCTAAACTGAGTCGTCCCGGACGAAGGTTGTGTGCATGTACATGGGTTTTGAAATCTGTGTCTATGCACGGCCGTGTAATGTGGCCCTATCCTCATGTTTGAGACAATGCATTGGAAAACAAATTGCTGTACAAGATGCAGGGGCTGAATGTAATTTTCAGTGGCTTTGGATGGCGAGGCTAGCTATTTATGGAATAGAAGAGCTTGCAGTTCAATTGCTCTCTCCTTGATTGCTGGTTTTTTTATGGCAACTATTTTTGGAACCCATTTGTATTAAGATTTTTTCATATTTGCCGATTTTGATGTAGCTTCCTGAATTTTCTTAGGTTTCCATTGCCTTTTTGTTAGTTCAGGCTTCCTGTGTTCACTTTTTGGTCGCCGTTCGATCTTTGTCCCTGAATTTTTGGTTGTCTCCAGCTTTGGTTGCCATTTCCATTTTGGATTAGCTCCTGAAGGTCTTTGATATGGTGTTTCTTTTGTCGGGAGTTGTGCCTTGGGTCTCCATATCTGTCTCTATTTGTTCTGCATGACAATTTTCTTTATCCATAGTTTCCAAACTGCCGTTTTCTATGTTTCTGGCCGATGAGCTGATTGCTTTGTGTCAATGGGGATAATCGGCCACGAGTGATCTGTTTTGGCAAATGGAGTCATGTACGTGTTAGAGTTGTGTGTGTACATCAGCGCATGTTCTGACCATTCGGTAACTGCATTGTACGTTCTCATCCATGGAACTCCCAAACATAGTGATTCTCTGATTTTTCCGTCTTTCATTACAAAAAAATGATGAGGACAACTATTTCCATCAATATTGATTTGTAAGTTTACTATCCCCAATGTTGGCATTGTTGCCCCGTTTGCGGCTTGTAAATCTCGTGTGGATTGCACTAGAGGTTTGTCGGTAAGCATCTTGTAAGTGGAGAAGTTGACCACATTGACTCTTGTCCCTGTGTTGATCAATGCTCGGTAATATCTGCCATTCGGAAGTTTGACATTGATGTGAACATCAATTTCTATTTCCCATTGTTCGTCTGTGTGAATTATAGAAAGAGGAATTTGAGCATTATCTGCTGGTTGAGAAAGTCTTTGTTGTTGTAATTTTTGTTTCCGCTTTAAAATCCTGATTCTGGCCTCCTCCTGTGCTTGAGCTTTTGTCTCATTTTCTTTGTTCTTGCGCTCCTTCGCAGCGTGGATTTTGGCGAGCATCTCTGAGGTTAGTGGTAGGTTGTACTTCCTTAATCTGCAGCCACTAATCCAATTAGGCATCTCCTCTCCCTCTAATGTCGCAAGCTTAATGGCACCGCTAGATGATATGTCATGAATCACATAGGGTCCATTGCCTCACTTTTTGAGTTTTCGAGAATGTTGTTTCAGGGTATACATTAAGACGTAATCCCCCATAGCAAATTCCTTGCTGATAACATGTTGGTCAAAGAATGATTTCATGTTTTGTTTTTGCACGTAGATTGATGCAACTGCTCTCAATCTAGTTTCATCTAGTTTTTCCAAGTTATCTATTTGATCGGATAATTCATGGCCCGTCCATTCTAACTCTTTAGCTATGCGAAGTGTAGGGATAAGAAATTCAAGTGGCAAAATTGCTTGAATTCCATAAACCATGTTGAACGGAGTCGTTCCGATTGAGGTTTTGTACGCTACTCTATATGCCCATAAAGATAAATGCAGCTTCTGATCCCAGTCAGCTCTCGATTCACTAACAATTTTCGTGAGAATTGTCACCAAAATCTTGTTTGTACTTTCTGCTTGGCCGTTAGCTTGTGGGTGATAGGGAGCTGACTTCCTGTGAATTACCATGAATTCATCCAATAGGAATTCGATCACTTCATTGACTAAATGAGTCCCTCTATTGCTCACTATCTCTATTGGTAAGCCATACCTAGTGAAAATGTTCTCATACAAAAACTGTGTTGTCGTTTTTGCATCATCTGTTGCCACAATAATGTATTGAACATGTGTTTTATATCCAAGAGGTGCAATTGGTCCTACAAAATCTATTCCCCATTTTGCAAACGCTCTTGTCCCGATCATTGGCCTCAAGGGCATGTCATCTCGTGCTCTAGGAATCTTTATCCTCTGGCACTCGTCACATCGTTTCACAAACTCTTCGGCATCCATGAATAGTGTAGGCCACCATATGCCAGCAATAAGAATTGCTTTGGCCGTTTTGTGCTGAGAAATGTCCTCCAGCTTGTCCGCATGTGCTTCCTCTTAGATAGGAACGTATTCCTCTTCCGTCGCATACACTCTCAATTGATTGTCTTTTCCACTTTTATAAAGATTGTCCTCAATCAATACCTAGTTTTGTGCCTCTTTCTTGATCATTTTGATACGTGATCTACTCATCCCTTCAGGCAGTATTCCGGTGGTGAGGTATTCTACAATGTAGTTACTCCATCTGGGTGCTACATATAATTTGAATAGAGTCGCGTGTTCTATCGGCTTTTGAAAAGTGCAGATAACACATGATTTGATATGCATATGAACACTTTGTTGCATTTTTGGCCAATATACACCCATCCTCATCAATCTTTGATACGTCTGTGCATGCACATTGTGAATCCCCATTGTTTGTACATGAGCTTGGTTTAGATACAAGTCCTATTCACTTCATTCAACACAAAGCCTAAGGATTTGATGCGATCTCTGTTTGTATAGCCTTCCAGGCAGCATTACCAATGATCTAGATGCTGCAATAGTAGATGGTTGTCTTGTCAAATTCAATGACCCAATAGTCAACAAAGGAATTACATCCTCGCTCCATCTTGGAACCATTTCTATGTTGAAGAGATATGCATCTGGCAAATCATCATCAACTCCTACAGGGTTTTCTCCATGCACCATTCTAGATAAATGATCCGCTCTTTGGTGTGAAGTTCCTTTTTTTACTACAACCGTGAAGTCAAACTCAAGCAGTATGATGAACCATCGGACAATCCGCCCCGTACTGCAAGGTTTGTTTACCAAGTAGAGCAGTGCTTGGTGATCAACGAAGAATACAAATTTATTGGAAAGTAGGTAATGTCTAAACTTTTTCACAGCATAGATCATACCCAAACCCTCCCTTTCAGTTGTTGTGTAATTTTTCTCTGCGCTGTTTAGTTGTCTACTAGAGTAACTGATTGGAAAATCCATGTTGTTTTCTCCAGGTTGTGCAAGTATGCATCCTATAGCATATGCTGACATTGAATGTAACATTGAATGGCCTAATAACTTGCGTGTAGCGGAAATGAGCATGAACATAGTGGGCATTTCATTAGAATAGATTCCTAATGAGAATTACAAGAGTGCTTGGGTGGAGAGAGCAACAAAAAGCATAACACCTAGTTAGATAGCATCGACAATACTTTCAAAAGAGAGAGAAATTAAGCTATTGACAACAATTGAGGACTGGATTTTCATGGAGCTGGTCCCCCCTCCAAAAGGCTTTGTATTATGGTTTCTCCCATCAAGAGAGACATTGTACAATACAATTCTTTGTGTTCCTTCAAGACTAGCTAGTGCAATGAAGATGAAAGCTTCATGCACTAAGCAAAACACTTAACAAACAAAACTTTAATTATCCCCGTTCTCATACCCAAGACCTCACACACCTTCGAAGATGGTGAGAGCTAGCAGGGTATGAGAGTAGATTGAGAGGAAGAAGGAGTATCTTACGAGAAAGATGTACATCTCCTCACATATTCACTCATATTAGCATAGCTTTAGCTTAGTAATTAGCTTGGTAGAGGAGATGAGCATGCATTGAAGCTTGGATCTTGGTTGGATTTGCATCCACATGCCAAGAGTGTGTTGATGTAGGCTTCTATCTCACAAGCTTGGAGTAGGTGATGAGCTCTCCATTAAAGCTTGGGAAGAGATAGTCTTCTTTTCTTCACACATAGACTGTGTGTGTGATAATGCCTTGCCAAAAATCAGTCCCCTCTCTCTCTTGGGCGAGCCCTCTTGCTAATTGCTCTTGCTGAAGCCTCATTGGTGTTGGAGCTATATATGGCTCACTCTACTCAACTTGGTCTCACCTATATATTTGTATCTTGTCCTCAATATGAATCAGTCTTTGGGAGCGTATATGGTGTGTCTCTTGTCTCGTCTCTCTCTCTTTCTCTCTACATCTCAACATGGTATCAGAGCAGTAACGATCATGCGCCGATTCAATTCATGGTGACAAAACAGTATGTGTATGCGATTTGCATGTAAGATTCAAAAATTGCTACAAATTTTATTTTTGAGCATTGATTCTTGTTAATTGTGGTTGTTTTGTGTTAAGAAGAATATGATTAGTGTTTTGTGTGACGTTTATTGCTAATCAATCTAATCGTTGATTACGTTTTCTTGTTGATGACACCCTGAACTTCATCTCAATTTTTCTTGCTGTTTTGCTCAAAATTTGGAGAAACGGGAAAAGCGCAATGGCACTTTTCATCCAAAACTTGTTCGTCTCCTCGAGCTCTTCGATTTGAGTTCTAGGTTTGCGTCAATCGGAGTTCGCAGCAGAAAGTTATGCTGTTTTTACTGCAATTGAGCTTGACGCAGCTTTCTTCGTCCTACTTCTTCGTGAAGCGTCCGCGATCGTTTTTCTTATTTTGGCGTTGACTTTTTCGAGAAGATTTAGCTTTTCGCTATTCATATTGTGGCCGTCAATCTTGCGTCTCACGCCACTCTATTTTGAGGACTCTTTTATTATTAACGTCTCCTTTACCCTGCCCTTTTTGAGTGACGTCTCTCACATCTTTGGAAGTTCCTTGAGCGTCCTTCTTACGTTTATCGTTGACAGAACGCAGTCCTCATATCTCTCTCATTCTCAATTGCGGCCTTCACCATACATGGTGTGCAAATTCTGCGATCTTATCTTATACGTCTTCTCGCAACAAGATATGGCTATGAATATTCTCGTCAACGGCTTTCCTTCTGGCCAGCGTTCTGTTCCTCCTTTCCAAGGTCAAGGTTTTCCAGGCTGGAAAGCAAAGATGTTGTTAATTCTTGAAGGCGATGAACTCTCCGATGTTGTCCTTGGAAATCGTGTTTGTCCGCCTCAGCCTGTTGATACTGATAATGATAACATGCTTATCACTGAAGGACCTATATTTGAAGATTGGAATGTTGCCTATACGGATTGGCAACGACGAGATAAAGCAGCTCGTCGGTATATTCTTTCTGCTCTTACTGATTCCCTTTTGCTTGATATGTACGAACTGCCTACTTCCCACGACGTATGGAAGTACCTTATTGCAAACTTTCAGAAGAAATCTGTCACAGAAATACTTTATTTGAGAGGGTTGCTTAACAAGTTACAATATGAAGTTGGTACTGCCATGACGGGACATATTGAATCTTTCAAATCTATTATTAATCAACTTGCTGCTTCCGGTGATCCTGTTCCACAAAAGCAACTGATTACACTTCTCCTTGATACGGTGAAGGACTCTTCTTATGATAACATTGTTACTATTCTCTCTAATAAAGATGGTCTTGATTTCGACCAAGCCTGCATGTCTTTAATTGAATACTCTCAACCTCAAGAACATCGTAATGCTAGTCATGATACAGCTATGATTTCACACGAGGAGAGTGAGTCACAAAAGATGGAACGGGCTTTTTATGCTCGAAGGCGTCCATTTCAACGAGGAAACCGCAGAGGTGGCCGTCACGGTAATATTTTCTCTCGTCTCAAATTTCCTAATAAGCAATGTTCTTACTGCAACAGAAATGGCCATACTGAAGATGATTGTTGGGCACGTCAATATGATGAAGAACACAATATTACCAAAAAACAACCACGTTTATCTAGAGACTCTTCTTCTTCTTCTTGTGAATATTGTGGACGATCTGATCATCCCACTCATATGTGCTATAAGCGTCGATTCGACACACATCGGAATAGAGCATATGCTACTGAACATCGAAACAACATTGTACCAGAAACAAGCTGCGTCCTATGTTCAGTTGCTCCAGACAGAATACTTCATGTACGCGATGGATCACTTTTTATTGTCGATTCTGGTGCTACAGGAAATATGACATATCAGTCTAAGTGGCTCCATAACTATCATCCACTGCCAGTTCAACGTGTTGTTTATCTTGCTGATGATACTACTTGTCAAGTAAAGGGTATTGGAGACTTATATCTTGGTACCTTATCTTCTTCCACTCGAATTTTGCGAGGAGTATTACATGTACCAGATCTTCAACGTAATCTTCTTTCAGTTGCTAGACTTGTTGATCTTGGTCTGTTTGTTGGATTTGATCATACCAAATGCCGAATTGAGAAAGATGGACAGACTATAGCCACTGCTCCTCGAAATGGTAATTTGTTTGAACTCTCTCTCAACGATGCTGTAGCAAATGTTGTCACTGCTCCAGGTGATCATGATTGCAAAGTATGGCATCACCGTTTTGTTCATGCTGATTTCTCAAAACTCCTTGATCTTCAACGTCGTGATCTTGTTCATGGCATGGATCTTAAAGCCCATCCTCATATGGGAATTTGTGAATTTTGTGCTCTTGGGAAACACAATCGCAAACCCTTTCCTCTTTCAAATACAACTCATTCTCATGACATATTGGATCTTGTTCATACTGATATATGTGGACCTCTACCTTCTTCAAGATCACAATATCGCTACTTCATTACTTTCATTGATGATTTCTCAAGGTATACGACTGTATTTCTACTTAGACAAAAATCTGAAGCCTTATCTGTTTTCAAACAATTCCACAAGGCTGCGGAACTTCAAACTGGTCGTCGCCTTAAGAAGCTTCGTAGTGACAATGGAGGCGAATATGTTTCTCGAGAGTTTGTGAGTTACTGTGCTGACAGTGGAATTCATCATGAACACACTATTCCATATTCGCCTCAGCAGAATGGAGTTGCTGAACGAAAGAATCGCACTATTCTCAATGCTGTAAGATGTATGCTGATTCATTCTGGCTTCTCGTGTTTTTTGGGCTGAAGCTACTTTGACAGCAGTATTTATTCAGAATCATCTTCCTACTACTGCACCCTCTGGTAAGATACCCATCACAGCATGGACAGGTGACATTCCTTCTGTATCTCATTTTCGAACCTTTGGATGTATTGCTTATATTCATGTTCCCAAAGAAACACGAACAAAGCTTGATGCTCCTGGTCTTAAAGTTATTTTTATTGGATATTTTGACACTTCCAAAGGCTACAAATTCTATGACCCTTCCTCCAAGAAAGTAATTGTGAATCGTGATGCTACTTTTAACGAACAGCTTATGGGAGGCTCATGGTCCATGGATGATTCTGATGATACTAAATCATTGCTTCAAGCTTTTCCATTTCTTTCAGAAGATGAAACTCTTCCTATAGAGAAACTTTCCTCTTCACAACCATCCATTCCGAATGTCGCCAATGATGATATTGATATTTTTGTTGATCTGCCTATTGATTTTGAACATGGCTCATGTCATGTTTATGATGACGATATTGCTGATAATGGTTTTTGTACTTCCGAAGATCCCATTACTTATGATGAAGCTATCTCTTCACTACAAAAGGATCAATGTCAAGAGGCTATGGAAGCAGAGTACGATTCTCTTATCTCTAAAGGTACATGGATACTAACTGAATTACCTCCTGGTCGTACAGCTATTAAATGTAAGTGGGTGTATAAGACAAAAGTAAAAGCAGATGGATCTTTTGACAAGTTCAAGGCGCGTTTAGTTGCAAAAGGTTATTCCCAAGTAGCTGGTGTTGATTATCAAGAGACCTTTTCACCAGTTGTTCGCATTACAAGTGTTCGAGTTTTATTGGCATTTGCTGTTCAATTTGATTTAGAAGCTCATCAAATGGATGTGCGAACTGCTTTTCTTAATGGTGACTTGGAAGAGGAAATTTATATGGAACAACCAGAAGGGTTTGTTATTCCAGGTAAAGAAGACCTTGTTGCTCAACTCCATAAGGCACTATATGGTCTCAAACAAGCTTCGCGAGCCTGGTATACAAAATTTGATCTTTTTCTCACCTCTAAAGGATTCATCTCTTGCTCGTCAGACCCCAACTTATACATAAAACGCCAAGGTAGCAGTTTTGTGATTCTTGCTCTTTATGTGGATGATACCATCCTTGTTTCCAATGATTTGGGATTTCTTCAGCAAGTGAAAAAGTTATTGTCTTCTGCATTCGATATGGTGGATCTTGGAGAGATTCACTCGTGTCTTGGGATTCAAATCCAACGGAACCGTACAAAAGGTATTTTATTCCTTCGACAGTCAAAGTTTATTGCAGATACTATTCAAAAATTTGGTATGGAATCTGCACATTCAGCCAACACACCTTGTCTTGCAAGCTCTACGAAGAACACTTCTGACAATGGCGGTCAACTTGTCACAAATCAACCTTATGCTAACTTGATTGGATGTCTTCAGTTTGTTGGCATGAACACTCGTCCTGATATTTTGTTTGCTGCTAATTATCTTGGACAACATCTTGCATGTCCTTCTCTTAAGCATTGGTCTGCTGCAAAGCGTGTGTTGAAATACTTGAAAGGCACTACAGATTTTGGTTTAGTCTATCGACGACAACTCACATCGGATTCTATGCAATCTCTTTCTCTTTTGGGTTACACAGATGCAGACTGGGCAAGCTCACATTTATCTATGCGATCTACTAGTGGAAATTGCTTCTTTATAAATGGTTGTCTTGTTTCTTGGACTAGCAAGAAACAACGTTGTGTTGCAGTTTCTATGACTGAGTCAGAATATGTTGCGGCATCACTTGCAGCTCGTGAGTTGATTTGGCTTCGACAAATGCTGGTTGATATTGGTCACTCTCCTCTTTCTAGCACACCCTTGCGGTGTGACAACCAAAGTGCTATTAGTCTTGCAAAAGACTATGTTCAACATAATAAGTCAAAGCACATTGCTGTCCATTATCATTATGTCAGGTATGAAGTACGCAAAGGAACCATTATGGTTGAACACTGTCCAAGTGACCAGATGATTGCAGACATTTTGACCAAAGGCCTCAACGAGTCACGTTTCATCCTCTTGCGCTCGGAGCTTGGAGTTGCTTCGACCTCACTCTTTCTAGATTAGCTTCTTTGCTATTGTAATAGCTTTGTACATATGACATTGTAATCTTTTAGGTACCATGCACTATGCACACTCCACATTTGCACATTGTGATCTCTAAGTCACTTGAATATTTGTACATAGATGCACAATTCACTTTCACATCATCATCGCTGGTTCATATTTTCACATTGTATAGGGGCTTGGGTTTTTCCCTTGAACTCCCAAAGGGTTTTTTCATCCAAAGCTAGAGACCTTTGTTTGAGTGGGGATGTTGGAGCTATATATGGCTCACTCTACTCAACTTGGTCTCACCTATATATTTGTATCTTGTCCTCAATATGAATCAGTCTTTGGGAGCGTATATGGTGTGTCTCTTGTCTCGTCTCTCTCTCTTTCTCTCTACATCTCAACAATTGGCCCTCCCCAAGTCAAGCCAATTACAATTAAGCAGCATAAGTGATAGCCTTCTGACATGTGTCCCCCTTTCCCCTTTTGTGAGAGCTTTAGGTAATTAAATAATTAAACAAAACTCTCATTGGACCCCTTTGCCTCTTGGCCAATAGGAATCAAGCAAGCCATTGGGCTCCTGAATGCTCATTGGACCCCTTGGGAGACTGCCCAATAGTCTTCCAGGAGACTTAATTCTCATTGGTTTCTTTTATTAAATGTTTTTAAATTAATTAAACTAGATTTACTCCAGCTTAATTCTCATTGGTCCACTTCAAGGGTCATCCAATAGAAATTGGGCACACCTTGTGGGCATTTGGCCTAGGGAGGTGACATGTGTCCCTCATTCCCTTTGTGTAAAGGGAGCCTGTGTGTGTGTGTGGCTTTCTCTCTCATCCCCTACCTTTAGGGCGCGCCCCCTCCCATGTAGGGATATGCCAAGACTTTTTAGCCACACACAAAGCATCCAATTTCCCTTAGGTTTGACCTTTGGACACAACCTTTGAATTTTGGAACCTTAGCATTTTGGAAGTCTTAATGGGCTGAACCTTAGGGTATTTGTATTGTTGCACATGGCTCTTTTGCAGATGGCCTCCCCTTTGGATCCCTATTTTCCCTCCTTTTGATCCCTAATGTGGCTGGTCTGCTAGCTTAGTCAATATTCTAGCCTTTTCTCCCCTGGCAGTTCCCCACATTAAATGATCAGTTTAATATGAGAAAATCATTTAGGAGAATTAGATATTGATTATTATGACATTACCTCTCTCTTGAAATCATAGTCGTCCTCGACTATGGTGTAGAGAAGATAAAGCATATTCATGAGTCCTTTTCTTAGCGGGTAGAGGATCCCTATGTTACCCTACAACATCATTCCACAGTGGATGACTAGTCCATTTGGCGCTTGAGAGCCTGAGGCTGCCGCAAGCATGTCTACACATTAGTCCTATCAGTCTTCCATAGTAGAGTGACAAGCTCTACTTGGTGTTTGGGAGACGTCGTCTCCGCAAACTTGATCTAAGCATGCATACTACTTCATTTTTGTGTACAATAAAGAAAAAGAGAGTCTTATAAGACAAAAACTTTGTTCATTTTTAACATTTTGTACATTTGCTTACTCTTGGGAAGCATTGTAAGCATTGACAAGGTTTAGGTTATCCTTTAATTGTATGCCTTGCATCCATCTAGCATCTTTAAAAGGATAATTCTTAAACTTAATAAGATATCGTCGGATAGTCTTACTGCCTCTTAGTACCTTGTCTTCATGTCGGAGAATGGACTCGGGCTGCAGCACCTCCTCTTGGTCCTCGATCTTCGGTGGGTCTTCAATAGTTGGTTCTTGAGGTGGCTCTCCTTTGTAAGGCTTTAATAGGCTCACATGGAAAGCATTGTGTATGAGCCAATGATTGGGCAACTTGAGTTGATAGGCCATCTCATTGATTGTCCTAAGAATCTGAAAGGGACCATAGTACCTTTTTGCTAGTTTAGCATAGTACTTTTGGTGGCCCGTAGGATTCTTGCCCGTCGTGTGCCTCAATCGAGCCTTGGGAAACTTTAACAAGACCCAATCGTTTTCTTTAAAGGCTTGGGCTTTTCTGTGCTTGTGAGCAACAGCCTTTTGCCTTTGCTGTGAGATAGAGATAGCATCCTTAATCTTTTGGAAAGATTCTTGTAGGTCTCGGCTATACTCATCTGCAGCGAAGATCTTCCCATGTACCTTAAGTAGCAAGGGAATTTTTGATCTTCCCTCAATAACCTCGAAAGGAGCTTTTTCCGTGGAAGTATGTACAGTGTTGTTGTAAGCATACTCCACTAAGGGTAAGTACTTCTCCCATTGGGATCTTTGATCTACTTCCGTTACATAGGCTTTTAGTAGATCGAGAATGGTTAGGTTCGCTATTTCACTTTGGCCATCCGTTTGTGGATGATAGGCTGAAGAGAAGTTTAGCCTTGTCCCTAGATTCTCAAAGAGACCCTTCCAAAAATTACTGGTCATTCTAGGATCTCTATCTGACACTATGGACATTGGCAAGCCATGGTACTTGAAAATTTGTGAAATGAAGAGGGTTGCCATTTGATGGGCTTTGATAGTCTTTTTGACAGGTATAAAATCAGCTTGTTTACTGAACCTGTCTACTATCGTCCATATTCCCGTATTCCTATGGATAGACTTAGGCAATCCAAAGATAAAATCCATGGATATGCTCTCCCATGGTGAATTAGGGATTGGCAAAGGTTGAAGCAATCCAAGTTGCTTCCTTCTATCAAATTTTGTCTTTTGGCATACCACACATTTGGAAACATACTCTTGTATGTCTACTTTCATGGTAGGCCAATAGAAATATGTTTCAATTCCCTTTAAGGTAGACTGAATCCCTCTATGCACCGCATAAGGTGGAGCATGAGATTCATACATTACTTTCTCACGTAGTGAGTTAGTAACGCATAGTCTATTGCCATAGAGAAGATAACCATATTGTAAAGTAAATGGTTCTTCTTTCTTCCCCAATGCAAGGGATGAAATCACATCTCTAAAATCGGGATCAATAGTGTACTCATCTATCATTGAAGATAGATCATTGTGAGTTGCTATGGAAACCGCATTCACTCTCAGCCGTCTTGAGAGTGCATCAGCTACTTGATTATGCTTGCCAGCAATGTGAGCAATATGAAAATGAAATTGCGAAAGGAAATTTGCCCACCTCATTTGTTTGTCGGAGAGCTTGGTCTACGTCATGAAGTACTTAAGACTTTGGTGATCCGTTCGCAAAATGAAAGGAGTCCCCAATAAATAGTGCTTCCATGAGTCTAAGGCATGTAGAATTGCAAGGAGTTCCTTTTCGTATATGCCTAGAGCTTGCTCAACAGGGTCGACCCTTCGACTCTCATAGCCTATGGCATGCCCTTCTTGGAGCAAAACAGCTCCAAGGCAAGCACCACAAGCATCACATTGGACCTCAAACGGTTTTGAGAGATCCGGTAGTGTAAGCACAGGTTGAGAGATAAGCTTTTCTTTAAGCTTTTTGAAAGCATTGTTCTCCTTAGCAAACCATGTATACCTAACGCTTTTCTTTGTTAGGTCATGTAATGGTCCCGCAATTTGTGAGAACTTTTCTATGAAGCATCTATAGTATGCACACATACCTATAAAGCTTCTTAGTTCATGAAGATTCCTTGGTTTAGGCCATCCTTTTATTACCTCTAACTTGGATGGATCCATTTGGATGCCATCTTGAGAGATAATGTGACCTAAATACTGAATCTCTTGCAAGAAAAATCACTTTTCTTTCGATTAACATAAAGTTTATTCTCTCTTAAAACTCGAAATATTACCTGGAGGTGTTGCTTGTGTTCCTCCAATGAATTAGAGTAGATGATAATATCATCAAAGAACACTCCAGTGAAGGTTCGATGAGGCCTGAACAGCTTCTCCATCAAGCGGTTGAATGTGGCTGGTGCATTGGTCAAGCCAAAAGGCATGACAATGTATTCGTAAAGACCAAATGTGGTACGAAATGCGGTCTTTACAATGTCTTGATCAACTATCCTTATTTGATGATAGCCACTTTTTAGGTCAATCCTACTAAAGTAAGTCAATCCTTGTAGCTTATCAAATAGATCTTCTACCCGTGGAACGAGAAACCTATTCTTGATAGTGATCCTATTTAGTGCTCTATAGTCGACACACATACGATATGTGCCGTCTTTCTTTTGCACTAATAGCACAGGTGAGCAAAATGGAGATGAGCTTGGCCTAACCATACCCTTCTCAACTAACTCATGCACTTGCCAAATAATCTTCTCTTGTTGAGCTTGAGAAACTCTATAAGGAGGTTTGTTAAGCGGTGAACTTCCTGGAAGAAGTTCGTTTTCATGGTCATCATTACCTCGTTTAGGAGGTAGCTCACAAGGGATGTCGTCAATAAAAACATCTTGAAACCCCTTGAGAAAATTGGATAAGTCTAATTCCTTTTGGTTGATTTTATTTTCTTTTGTTAAAGCATTAGGTTCATTTTGAGAATCTTTAACAAAAATCATGTACACGGAAATAGAGCTCTTTATTGACTTGTTGAAAGCTGGTGTATGTACAATGGGGATGGTGTTACCCATTTCCTTAGCATTTATATACATGTCTTTTTCCCTGAACTTAAAGGAGATTCTCCTTTCAGGAAATTTAACATCGGCAGCCATGCGGTCAAACCATGGTGCCCCTAGGATTACATCCTCATGCTTGAGAGGAGAGATAAAGAAGTCCTCT
Organism: Adiantum capillus-veneris; assembly: GCF_014529385.1. Taxonomy (NCBI): domain Eukaryota; kingdom Viridiplantae; phylum Streptophyta; class Polypodiopsida; order Polypodiales; family Pteridaceae; genus Adiantum; species Adiantum capillus-veneris. The sequence goes on from NC_140935.1 coordinate 98,181,277, forward strand.
TTCTCCACATAGCCTTGGACATAAAGCCTCAATTTCCCGATTAAGGGAGTGACTGAAGCTTCTTGCCCCTTGAAGGCACTGTCTGCGGGTAGGACATCTCCCATCTCGTAGGACTGTATGCCTAGCTTGGTGGCTAACTCCATAGATATAAAATTGTGAGTAGAACCAGGGTCAAAGAGAATAAAAGCATCATGTTCTCTTACCTTTCCCCAAGCATGGCATAGAGGAGATCCTTTGTGATGAGTTTGGTGAATTTCCTCCTCTTGGATTTCAACCAAGGAAGCTCTAGGAGGATCTTGGCGGTTGTTCTTTTGGGGACAAGCGTGGTACGCATGCCCTTGTTCTCCGCACTTGAAACATCGGTTATCCTTATGATAATGCTCAAGCTCTTCAGGAGAGAGTTTATTCTTACCTTTGTAAACTCCCTTCTCTTTAGCTTTGTTGGAGTTGCCCTTAGGAGACTTTTGGACATTGTCCTTCCCCTTAGGCTCATTGGAACCCTTGTTTTCCGGGGGCTTATTATTTCTTTTTGCCCCCGTTTGGAAATTGATTCGAGAGGCCACCATAGTGTGGTGTATTACCGCCGATATGGTACGTGGCCTTTGGGAGTTGACATACTCCGCCCTTTCTTCGGTTAAGCCCGCACAAAATTGTTGCTTTTGCTCTCCAAAATCCAACTTTTTGAAGACAGTGGCTTTGAGTTGTAGGTCCCAAAACTTGTCTACATATTTGTGGATGGATTCATTGGGAGAGATCTTTAAGCTTCGCCATTCGGTGAGTACTTTGTCTTTGGCATCGGTGGCCAAAAACTGCTTCATAATGGAAGCTCTTAAAGCTTTCCATGTTCGTGGAGCTTCACCGTTGGCTCGTAGGCTAGACCACCATTGTCTGGCGGACTTTTGAAACTGCATAGCTACATGGCGTAGCTTAGAGGACTCCGTGAAGCCCTCATCTCCAAACGCCGCATCGAATTGCTGGATAAAGGCCAAGACTTTTGTCTGTGGCACCAAAGGTACCATCACAGGTAAGGAAAGAGATGCTCTTCCCTCCCTCTTTGAATTTCTTCAGCTTGGACGACCTCTTCCATGCGGCATAGGATTTCCTATGGCCTCTTCTTTTTTATGGTTCAAAAGTTGCACCATCACTTTCTTCAGAAGGTGGAGAAGAGGGTGACCTCTTTCTCACCTTTTGCTTGTCCTAATCTTTGTCGTCTTCACCATAGCTTTCATAAGAGGAAGAGGATGAAGAAGATGGAGAAGAGGGTGTCCTCTTTCTCGCCTTTTTCTTCTCTTGCTTTTTATCATCCCTCTTCGAATTGTGGTGAGGAGAAGAATACGATGGTCTTCTCCGTTTTGGTGGTGATGGAGAGCGTTTAGCCCGCCTTCTTCGTGGAGCCATCTCCACCGAGGTGGCGGGAGACTCGCTTCTTTCTCGCTCCTTCGGTGGAGGCTCTTGAGTTCTCCTTTGGGAAGGAGATGCATCATCAAGAAGTAAATTCTTGAGCCCTTCAAAAGGATTCTCTTCTTCTTCCCGAATCGGAGAGAGACCTCTTTTGGGAGTCTCACAAGGAGGTTTCCTAGGTGTTCTCTCGTCATGGTGATGCGCTTGGAGAATCCCGTGAGCACGGAGCTGCCGTTGCACTTCACTTTGGAGAGATGGATTGCCCATGGCTTGTTGAAGCCTAGTAACAAGATAGTTAACAAGCATTGAAGCATCATTAGTAGCTTGCTCATGAGCAAAATCAAAGTTATCAACATTAATTTCACTCTCTTTACTATTGTCAGCCATTCTAACAACTTTTAGGTGTAAACTTTTTAGGTGTACTTTGGCACTTCAAGCCCTAGTTGCTACTCCTATTTACCCCTTTAGAAAAAGCACTCAAGCTACTGTACCCGCGGCTCGAATACCATTAATTGCAAGGAATAGAAGAGAGGGTCTTTCGACACCAAAACAGCACCGGCTCCTGTCAAGCTTCTAATAGCTCAATAGTGGTTAAGCCGTAGGCAAGCCCCGTACGACTCCACTATTAAGACCATAGCTCTCGACGGTGATGCCCCGTTAACTGCACAAAGGTAGGCACATTGCAAGGCTGAAAAATCCCTATTCTACTTACTCACAGGCAATTAATAATACCAACCATTTGTAGCTAGCTTGAGGACCTCCCTTCTTGAGCAAGAAAAGAGAAACCTTGAGCTCTGATACCAATGTAACATTTAATGGCCTAATAACTTGTGTGTAGCGGAAATGAGCATGAACATAGTGGGCATTTCATTAGAATAGATTCCTAATGAGAATTACAAGAGTGCTTGGGTGGAGAGAGCAACAAAAAGCATAACACCTAGTTAGATAGCATCGACAATACTTTCAAAAGAGAGAGAAATTAAGCTATTGACAACAGTTGAGGACTGGATTTTCATGGAGCTGGTCCCCCCTCCAAAAGGCTTTGTATTATGGTTTCTCCCATCAAGAGAGACATTGTACAATACAATTCTTTGTGTTCCTTCAAGACTAGCTAGTGCAATGAAGATGAAAGCTTCATGCACTAAGCAAAACACTTAACAAATACAACTTTAATTATCCCCGTTCTCATACCCAAGACCTCACACACCTTCGAAGATGGTGAGAGCTAGCAGGGTAGGAGAGTAGATTGAGAGGAAGAAGGAGTATCTTACGAGAAATATGTACATCTCCTCACATATTCACTCATATTAGCATAGCTTTATCTTAGTAATTAGCTTGGTAGAGGAGATGAGCATGCATTGAAGCTTGGATCTTGGTTGGATTTGCATCCACATGCCAAGAGTGTGTTGATGTAGGCTTCTATCTCACAAGCTTGGAGTAGGTGATGAGCTCTCCATTAAAGCTTGGGAAGAGATAGTCTTCTTTTCTTCACACACAGACTATAATGCCTTGCCAAAAATCAGTCCCCTCTCTCTCTTGGGTGAGCCCTCTTGCTAATTGCTCTTGCTGAAGCCTCATTGGCCCTCCCCAAGTCAAGCCAATTACAATTAAGCAGCATAAGTGATAGCCTTCTGACATGTGTCCCCCTTTCCCCTTTTGTGAGAGCTTTAGGTAATTAAATAATTAAACGAAACTCTCATTGGACCCCTTTGCCTCCTGGCCAATAGAAATCAGGCAAGCCATTGGGCTCCTGAATGCTCATTGGACCCCTGGGAGACTGCCAATAGTCTTCTAGGAGACTTAGTTCTCATTGGTTTCTTTTATTAAATGTTTTTAAATTAATTAAACTAGATTTACTCTAGCTTAATTCTCATTGGTCCACTTCAAGGGTCATCCAATAGAAATTGGGCACACCTTGTGGGCATCTGGCCTAGGGAGATGACATGTGTCCTCATTCCCTTTGTGTAAGGGAGCCTGTGTGTGTGTATGTGGCTTTCTCTCTCATCCCCTACCTTTAGGGCTCCGCCCCTCCCATGTAGGGATATGCGAAGTCTTTTTAGTCACACACAAAGCATCCAATTTCCCCTAGGTTTGACCTTTGGACACAACCTTTGAATTTTGGAACCTTAGCATTTTGGAAGTCTTAATGGGCTGAACCTTAGGGTCTTTTTAACCATTGTTTCACATGGCTCTTTTGCAGATGGCTCCCCTTTGGATCCCTATTTTCCCTCCTTTGGATCCCTACTGTGGCCGGTCTGCTAGCTTAGTCAATATTCTAGCTTTTTCTCCCCTGGCACTTCCCCACATTAAATGATCAGTTTAATATGAGAAAATCATTTAGGAGAATTAGATATTGATTATTATGACATGGAATATCTTTTTCCACAATGGCCCATAAATGCCTGTGCCTCCTTTACCTTTACTGTCATGGTAGATCAACAATTATGCTGATCTTCTCCATGTCTGTTGAAATACCATTTTTGGACACTATATGTCCCAATATTTTTCCTTGTCTTACCATGAAGACACATTTCTCCGGATTCAGGCAAATCCGATATAGTCTGCATTTGTTGAACACTTTGGTTAAGTGCTCTATGTGCTCCAATCTTACGAGAGAGTGAACGCACAAGTCATCCATGTAAATTTCTAATAATTGTCTTATTTATTTTTAAAAGCATGACCCATCGGCCTCTGAAATGTGGCTGGTGCATTCGTTAAGCCAAAAGCCATTACCCTGAATGCAAAAATGCCCCATTCAGTTGCGAAAGCCGTCTTGTGCTGATCCTCTGGCTTTGTTGCGAGTTGGTTGTAGCCTGAAAAGCCATCTAAGAAACTGTAGGCTTCTTTTCCTGCCACTCTTTCTATTACATGGTCAGTAATGGGGAGGGGATAGTTGTCCCGAATCGTAGCAGCGTTTACCTTCTTGAGATTGACGCACACTCTCAACTTTCCGTTTCTCTTTGGGACCACCACAATCGGTGAAACCCTGTCCGTGTGCTCAATTTCGTAAATAAAATCTACCTCTCTCAGTTTATATATCTCCTCCTTGATCTTCCTTGCAAACGTCTCATTGTAAGTATAAGGACATTGTCTGCTTGGTTTGGTGTCATTCTTAAGGGGTATTGTGTGTTGACAGATACTTGGATCCACCCCCTTGAGATCTTTGTATGACCATGCAAACACGTCTCCATATTGTTTAAGCATAGCTATCAAAATCTTTTCCTCTTCTTCAGTAAGATCCGTGGCAATATATGCAGGTTTTGGATCTTCTCCTGGCTCTGCTAGGTCTATTTGTTTTGCTTTTTCAGGACCGTCGTATGATGTACAAGGTTCCTTCAATTCCCTCATCGGTTGTTGCAGTATGATTTTTTCTATCTTGTATGGTATATTTCTTATAATGGGACAACATATCCATCTTGTCAGAATAGTTGTCCATATGTCTTTGAGGGTTTGTTTGAGCTTATTGTACGTTGTTTTCCTCTGTGTTTTGGTCATTCTAGACCCTGTTTCCCCCTCCTTATGTGTCTCAGTCGTTTGCTTTTCGTGCTTGTTCTTCTTGTTGTTTTTCCATGGTTTAGTTTTGATAAACCTGCCAGTGACCTTGTCTTTGACACAATCATCAGCTTTTACAAGCCTTAGATATCCAGTTCTGTCATTGACAAGAGGCATGTGTTTATGCTTATTTTCTCTTGATTTCCTTGTTCCCTTTGATCTATACCGCTCTTTTCGACTAGGTTTTGGTTAGGAAACTTATAAAACCTGTCTGGTCTCGACATATACTTCCTATTTGTCTCCGATCCACTTGATCTTTCATCATGAGCATCTATCATTTGAACTTCATCACTCAGTGATGGAAGGTCATCACTTAGTGAATCTGTGAAGTCCTCTTTTGTTCGATTCCTATCGTCCGCTACAGATATCTCATCAACTATTCTTTTACACACAGTCTCAAGTAGTGGTTCTTCTCGTTCCTTGCTCTCTGATCCTGGCTCAAGGATGATGCTAGCCATTTGCAACGTTACTAGGTCGTATCCTTCATCGTCACAAAATTTTGTGGGCGTGCATTCGTTAACACATACATCCAAGGTTGGCAATATTTGAGTCCACACAAATGGCTCAAATAAATGTTCAGGGAAGGTTCTCGGAGATAAGCCTCATCTTCTACAGAACTTTCCAACACACATTCCTCTTTGATTAAGTCTCACAATCAGATGCTCCACACATCCAGAGATGTGCTTTCGTATGCAACCACACAGGTATTTCTTTTTCAATCACTATGGTTGAATCAAATTCTTGCATTGGTGTTTTTGCAACGTCTCTATAGTTGTGATCCTTCATGTTGATTTTTGTTATTAGCTCCTCATGCCTTAGGTAAATTTGGTCATATCCCCAATCTTGTATCATTTTGAGTTGACGCATAAAAGTTCCGCTATGAGAGATTGTGGTGTTTACCGTGGGCCATTATCGCAAAACAAGAGAGAGGAATTCAAAATGAGGAGAGAGAATCGTTTTGATGCAGAAGCGGCACTTTACTGCACATATTACCGCGCAAATATCCGCGATTATTGCCGCAAACATTACGCTAAGACAGGCTGGACCCCCCTCCCCCTCCACCTCCCCTCTCGGGTTTCCATTTAAATCCAATACAACTCCTAGACTCTCCAGAATCTTGCTCACTTCACTTAATCTCTCTTTCACTCTAAAAATTCTATACATAAATCATTGAACTCACAACAAAACCATTACAAATACTATTCATAAGCACATAACGAAACATTTGCAAATTAATCATATACTACACCAAGTGAAAGAATGGAGAGTTTTTTTAATTGTCATCTTGTATAAGATCTCTACAAGCACTAGGATCCATATTTAGACCCATAGTATTCAAATCAATAAACAAATTTAGAGATTCTTCCTCCTCTTCATCACCTCCTATAAAATCATCATCGCTTTCTCCTCTCTTCTCTCCTCTTCCTCCTGATGACTATTTGCAAGGCTTGCTGACCTTCTTCAACTTCACTACTTCTTCCTCGCATCTTGTGGTGATGGTATGGTGGGATGGGTTGCGGGATTCAATTACTGGCTCAATGTCCGTCTCTGCAAAAATAGATCTACCCTGCGCGTGACTGGAATGACATACCAAAGTCTTCTTTGAAATCTACATGGCACATAAAAGACCTGCACGTCACACACTAAGAA